>NC_133754.1:112916418-113253418 GCF_036562045.2 Rhinolophus sinicus | reverse complement strand
AAGACTCCATTGAAAAGCATCAGCTTTATTCCTGTTCTCAAGTTTGTCCTGGGGTTGAGTGTTTTTATAAAGAAAACCACACTGGCTTTGATAGAGAAAGCCTACCACCCACAGCCTTGCAGGGAGGAAGGCTTCTCAGAGTCAGCCTGAATTCAAACCAGCTTTCCCAGCCCTTGGAGAGACAGAGTTGCTGTGTGTTTCTTAAGCCCTTGAGCTCTGAATTAGACTAGAAGTGTGTGTGTGTGTGTGTGTGTGTGTGCAGGGGGGAACCTGGAACACCAACATAAATCTCTGCACTGAGGGCTCACTTCCGGGCTCAAGTTCCTAATGATGCTTTTAGTCGGTGCTTTTTTCCTTTGCCTAAAATGTCCTTCCAGAAAGCATCCCTCGTATAGTCTCCTCTTCCACTCTCTCCAAATGAAGAAATGTTCAAGAAAATTCTTTTATGCTGACAGCATCCAAGGCAAACGTACAAGTCCCCAAGATATTCCTTTTAAAGTAGATGTGGTGCTGGAGGGAGCAGTGCCCAGGCAAACTTTGCAAGAAATCAAAGGGACAGTTTTTATGAGGAAAAGACACTCCATGAGTGGAAAACGGCTGACTTCCATTTCTGTGCTACTCTGGTTCTCATAATGCCACTTATGTCAGGTCTGTACAGAGAGACAATGAACACAGAGAAAGCGGGAAACAGGATGAACTACTACATGTCAGAACACAGGACTCTCACAGGTGAGTGAAAGAAGTCACGACAATGAAGAGTACAGTAGTCCCTCCTGTATCCACGGTTTCAGATACCTTCAGTCAATCTAGGTCCAAAATATTAAATGGCAAATTCCAGAAATATACAATCTATAAGTTTTAAATTGCACACTGTTCTGAGCAGCGTCATGAAATCTCATGCCTTCCCACTCTGCCTGGCCTGGGGCGTGAATCATCCCCTAGTTCAGAGTATCTACATTGTTGTGCGCTCCCTGCTTCTTAGTCATTAAGCAGCCCTCTCAGTGATTAGATTGGCTGTTGTGGTATCACAGTGCTTGTGTTCAAGTCACCCTTATTTCACTTCATAACGGCCCAACATGCAAGAGTAGTTAGTGGTGGCGGCAATTTGGATATGCCTGAGAGAAGCCGTAAAGTACTTCCTATTAGTGAAAAGGATGTATGTATAGGAAAAAACATGGTATATATAGGGCTTGGTACTATCTGTGGTTTCAGGCATCCACTGGGGGTCTTGGAACACATTCCCCACAGATGGGGGGGCTACAGTACATACAAATGTATGATTCCATTTAGACGGAGTCAAAGAACAGGCAAAACAGGGCTATGGGGATGGAGATCAGAATGGTTACCTTTGGGAGGGAGTATTGACAGAGTGGGGAAAACCAGGAAGGTTTCTGGGACGCTGGGAATGTTCCATATATTGATCTGAGCAGTGCTTTCATGAGGATAAATAGTAAAAATCTATCGAGCCATCTAGAAACACCTTATCTGTACTTCAGTGGGTCTGAACACCTACTGATCTGCTGCAGCCCAGACGGGCCACCTGTGGGTATTCTCCATCTCACACTCCTTGGTACAAGGTATGTTCATCTATAAACTCACTACTGTAGCGCTTGAGCCAGGGACCAGGCATCCCAGGCATGAGGCAGAAAGGGATTCATCAGCATTCAACATCCCTGTCTGCATATCAGTTGCAGCTGCCGCCCATCACTGGAGGGTCCAGTCCAGGAGCAGGGCCTCACTTACCCGCAATAATGAGGAAAGTTAAAAACTACCTTTGTGTACACACTTGCACCACGGTACTGATCTGAGCCACAGATGCACAAGTGTGACCCACAGGGGAAGCAACATAACACACTGGTTAAAAATTTGGGCGTGAATCTTGACTCTTAAGTGCCACGTTATCTTGAGTGAATCATACCCCCTGAAACCAAGTTTCTTTGTCTGTAAAAAGGGGACCAGGATGGTGACCATGGCACCTTGTTAGGTTGTCGTAGCACCTAAGAGGGCTTAGCCAGAGTCCCTGCTGGCACTTAGCACATAACGTAAATGTGCTATTATCACCATAATGAATTCTGATTGGGGTTCAGAGAGTGCCAGCTCTTCTCTGACAGGCAGAGACGTTAAAAAGGCATCACCCTATAGTTATGTTATATATGATGTTATCACCGGGGAAAGCTGAGTGAAGGGAACGCAAGAACTCTGTCTGCTATTTCTGGTAACTTCTTATAACTGAACTTATTCTAAAATAAAGTGTATTTGTTGTTGTTGTTTTTTTAACGATGTGGCACATACATGTAGCCTTATGCTTTCCATTTGCGAGACCCCTGATTTTGAATGTAAACCCTTCAGGGATTGGTCTTTAAGCCTGCTCCATGCCATATTATTCTCAGGAAACAAAAAGAAACCACACATTTCAGGTGTTGCTAGGTCTGGGAATGTTCCTTACCCATACACCCATAGTGTATACCACTCTGTTACTAAAGAAATTACTAAGAAATTACTAAAATTCTGCATGAAAGCTGGAGGCGGAATAACTGACAAGTACAGGAATTTTACTTCCTCCATTTGTTTTTGCAACTATTTTTCTATCTAAAAACGTGTGCACAGTGATCAGTGGCCAGTGATTTGCCTTTGGACAGGGCTCCCAAAGAGAACCGGGCAGAAGGTGCACACCTTTAACTAATGAAGTTGTGGCGAAGCTACTGGTATTTGGCAAGTTTGACCGGTTCTGTGCTTTTCCCGGGGAATTTAGCAGCTATCCCGCATAAAGGTTTTTCCCCATCATGGACCATTACCCTGTAGCAGACAGAGCAGGATATTACTGTGGTGCTGAAAAAGGCAATTGCTAAAATGACTGAAGACAAAAGGAGGCATCTCTCCAAGGAGCCAGGGTGAAGTGAAGAAGGTATATTCTGTCCTTTGATGGTGAAAAGAGCCAGTGGTCGGTACCTACAGTGGCGAGGCCAGCCGCTGAGGAGGGTATAAGGAAAGAAACCACGGTTAGCAGAACTGTGGAAAACATGAGCCAACTCTGCAAATTTTGATAAGCAAGGTAGGAAAATAACAGATGAAACTTAGGAAAACAGGAAGTAATGAGCATCAATAGAAAACCAAAATAGCCGTGAGGTTTGAATGGCCATAAATCAGAAATTCCTCTCTAAGAAACAAAATCCCAAACAGAGAAAACAAGGAACAGATTAATACAATGGTCTGAGCAATACAACACCACATTCAACATAGCAAGAGATAATATGGACACATTTTCAAAGTCGACAAAGAAGAAAATGGAGAGCAAAGACACCAATATGACCACGCAGGAGGTTCCTGATAAAGTAGATTTTCAAAGGACATGTTCAAAAGATGAAAGGGGGGATGCTGGAGAAAGAAAAAGAAAAAAGCTAAATGCAAGAGCCAGGAATCTGTAAAATTGTCACCAGGAAGGCAAAAATTCAGAACGACCTGATATTAATGGAAAATGCCCAGGACAACAAAAAGAGTTTTCGAAGTCTGGAGCATAAGAAAGACCAGGTGTTGGAAGGTGACAGAATGAATAGAACTAGTTGATTCCTACTTTGCTCCAACTTTTGGGCCAAGGAGAAAGAGTTCCAAACTGTGCATGGTAGGATAAGCATTGCTACATGGGAACTGAGGTTTCATATGTGGGACTGATGCTCAGCACAGGTGGGGAGGCCTCCTTCATCCTTGAAAGGAACCCTGGCTCCAGGCCCAGATGCAATCACGGACCTCTGGGGGGATCAAGCCATGGAGACTGGGAAAGGGGCTGGTGGAGACAGACAGATGCCATCCTGATTTGTAACAGGAAAAGGGGGTTAGAGGAGGGGAGGCAAAACTCGTGACTTGGTTATAGAACAGATAGTTTGTGAGCACTTAGAAAAGAAGATGAGGAGCGCGGGATCTCAAGGGCCACTTCTCAACATTCACTGTGGGCGTCAGGCACCCCGACTTCTATGACAGCTGGCAGAATGGATGTGGTGGTGAATGTATGCTGCTTGTTCCGTGGCTTTATAGGAGGTTAAAAAACAGAACACCAAGGCTATGCATTCATTACTTGCTACAATTAGGAGGGACTCCTCAGGGCTGTACCCAGGGAATGGTGATTTATTGGCTTAATAGATTTGCATAAGGGCCAAAGTCAGGAGTCTAACTGGTTGATTGACAGACAGCATCCACCTTTAAGACAAGAAACCACAGGCTAGAATGAGGATCCAACAAAACAATAGTTAATAAGGACAAAGAGGTTTTTTAAGTTAAGCATCTGCTTGTGAAAAAGATTTAGAATATTAAACTGTCTGTAAACTCAATGTGCTGCAAGAGATGACTAATGTGGCTTCCAAGACAATAAACATGGTGGTGGGGGGCAGGATGGGAGCAGTGAGGCTGTAGTGGGATGCACTGCTGGGGAGAGGCCAGACAGAGTGGGGAGCTGCGGTTCGGAACGGGGCCCGGGAGCCAGACTTACCTACGCTTTCATCCCAGCTCTGCCACTTACTAGCTGTGGGAACATGGCCAGCTGCTTACCATCTCCATGCATCTGTTTCCTCATCTACCAAATGGGAAGGCAGATGCCACTAGTACCTCTCTCACAGCGCCATTTTGAGGATTAAAGGAGATAACATATCTTGAGTGCTTAGCCCGGTGTTTGGCACACAGGAAGCACTCAATGGATGTTGCTAAGGAGAAAACAATGTAGGAGTGGGAATGGTAAGACTGGCATGAGAAGGTGTGTGATCTGGGATTAACAAAGGAGCACGGTGCAGACGGGAGTGCATCCCACTGGATTACTGCTCGTCTTTTCCCATCTGGATTATCTAGATCAAGGGGGGCAATCACAGTCCCTCTGCATTCTTCACAAGCATAACCTCAGAGTACTATTTTCTATTCACATGTCACATATGGAGAAGGCCACTGTTCACGAAGAGAACAACAAAGGACCAGCGTTCTCCTAACCTGCTATACGTATGACAGATTTACCAAGACCTGTGACCTAGTGAGCAGGCAAGGAGAGAAGATGGTCTCCAGACATGTGGATGGTTTGGGTGAGAAGAGGTGAATCCTGTGCGACTCTGGAGGCCAGGCAGCCCTTGGCGGGAGGCAGCTTCTGCCCCGAGCTAAGGAAACCATTCTAGGACGGGCTGTTCCCACACGGATGCTGCTGCTTGTTGGAGCAATGAGACGTGGATCTTGGAAGCAGGCAGGCAGAAGCTGGGTGGCTATCTGTCAGGAGTATGGGGGCTTAAGCAAAATCACACTTAAGGCCCTTTCTGATCCTAGTATTCTATGATTTTACGAGACAGAATAACCTGGGATATGTTTAAGCTACAGTATTGAGAAGGAAGACATTATTTTGCAGAGGGGAGTCAATAGGTTTGCTATGTAGCCTTGGCCTTGCTAAATCAGCATCAAGGGCGATTTTGATTTAAAAACAAACAAAAAACAAAACAAAAACGTAAATGAATGAGAGGAAGCTTAACTGAATTTTACTCAGCCACATATATTTGGGGACAGATTTAGCTTAAGAGTGCAGGAGCCAATACAAGGCTTTCATTATACTTTTACAGGGGTTGTGTTCTGGGGGAAAGTGTGGGGCAAAGAGAGGTGCATGTACAATACACCTGAACTGGTATCCTCATTAGCCAGTTTAGAAGGCGCCTCCCACCTAGTCAGGGCTAAGGTGATCATAAAAAACACAGTCTGCCAGTCCGCTACACATTCAGAACACAGGAATAGAGAGAACCTGAAAATTACAGGAAGCAAACGTAGAAAGGATAAAAATGGAAAACTTTCTTGTACTGCGCCAAAAAAACCCCGAAAACAAACAAAAAAACCCCATGACTTGATCCCAGAAAGAGGCAAATGAGACAAACACCAGTTTCATTTTACAAGGGAGGCGAGAAGCACGTTTTGAACAGCATGTGTGGTGCTGTGTGCTGAGATATGGGAAGGCTCGTCTCATCTTATGACTCAAGGAGGAGCAGATGGTCTGTGGGAGCTTGGGAAGGACTTTCCCTTCTGGGTGGAGGGTGGCAGGGGGTGCAGGGCTTGCCTGGATTTGAAGCCCAACATACACCAAGATGTAAAACAGGACGAGTAGTTGGGAGAGCAGCTCCCTTCTCAGTCTTGTGGGCAACTGTGTACTAGTTAGGTCTTATTATTTAATATTCTGTGCACTAACAGTAAGTGTAAGACCATTCACCACAGCACTGCTTGTGAATGCAAAAAACAGGAAATCACTGAAATTACCAAAAAGTCCAATGGTTAACAAGTGGTTAGACAGTTAGTTATGAAATATTCTGCAGCAATTGAAAAAAAAAAAAAAGACCTACATGTGTTGATAACAGAATAGTCAGGATTGTATCAAGAGAAAAATGGAAGGTATAGGTGAAAAATGGAATGAGGTGAAACACACACACACACACTTATGTATATATACTTGTACTTGTGGGGTGCTTTCTTGGGAGGGAACCATCTCTTTGTGGGGTTGTTACACCACAGACACTACGGAGATGCCTCCCTGGCATCGGGACTAACAATGACCCCTTAGGTCTCATCCAATGCCCTGAGGACACCAGTTGCCTCCTGCCATAATTTCTTCTTCCATCTCTCCTTCAGGCAATTGCTGGTCAACCCCCCTACGGCTACGGTGAGGTTATGAGATATTATAGAACATCAGTGATTTCCATCAGTTCCTTTCATTCTTAAAAAATTAAGATATAATTCATACCATAAAATTCACCATTTAAAAACATTTACAATTCAGTGGTTTTTAGTATATTCACAAGGTTATGCAACCATTACCAGTACCTAATTCCAGAACACTTTCATCACCCCAAAAAGAAACCCCATACCTACTGGCTGTCACTTTCCATTTTCCCTTCTCTCTCCTCAGCCCCTGACAACCATGAATCTACTTTCTGTCTCTGTGGATTTGCCTATTCTGAATTTTTGAGATAAAAGAAATCATGCAATATGTGGCCTTTTGTGTCTGGCTTCTTTCACTTAGCATAATGTTTTCAAGATTTGTCCATTTTTGTAGTACACATCAGTATTTCATTCCTTTTGTGGCTAACTAATATTCCATTGCATAGATATAAAACATTTTATTTATCCATTTATCTGTTGATAGACATTAGTTTTCACTTTTTAGCTATTAAGAATAATGTTTCTAGAATAGGAAAACACTAACTCACAAAGATGTATGTACTCTTATGTTGCCTGCAGCATTATTTACAATAGCAAAGATATGGAAATAACCTAAGTGTACACTGACAGATGAATGGATAAACAAGATGTGGTATATATGTGTATATATACATACATACAATAGAATATTACTCATCCATAAAAAAGATGAAATACTGCCATTTGTGACAACATGGGTGGATGTTGAGGGTATTTTGCTAAGTGAAATAAGTCAGATGGAAAAGGATAAAAACCATATGATTTCATTCATATGTGGAATATAAAACAAAAAAGTAACAAATGAAACAAAACAGTAACAAACTCAGATACAGACAACAGAATGGTGGGGGTAAGGGGTGGGGGGAGAGTGAAATGGGTAAAGGGGGTCAAATATATGCTAACAGAAGAAAACTAGACTTTTGATGGAGAGCATGCAATAGAGTATATAGATATCAAATTAGAATGTTGTACATGTCAAAATTATGTAATATACTAACTAATGTTAGTTACCTCAATAAAAATTAATTTAAAAAAGAAAGAAAAAACAATGCTTCTATGAACAGTTGAGTACATGTTTTTGCGTGGCCTTATGTTTTCACTTCTCTTGGATATATCCCTAGGAGTGGAGTTGCTGGGTTGTATGGTAACTCTATGTTTAGCCTTCTGAGGACCTTCCAGATTACTTTCCAAAGAAGCTGTACCATTTTGCATTCCCACCAACAGTGTATGAGGATTCTAATTTCTCCAAATCCTGATTAACACTTGTTCTAGCTGTCTTTTTCATTATAGTTATCCTAGTAGGTATGAAGTGATACCTCACTGAGGTTTTCATTTGCATTTCCCTAATGGCTAATAATGTCAAGCATCTTTTTATGTGCTTATTGTGGATTTCTTTGGAGAAATGTATATATTCTTTGGAGAAATGTTTATTTAGATCCTTTGCCCATTTTTAAACTTGGTTATTTGTCTTTTTATTGTTGAACTATATGCTGAAGTCTTACTTCATTATATATCCTAGATACAAGTCCCTCAGATAGATTTCCTCCCATTCTGTGGGTTGTATTTTCACTTTCTTGATGGAGTCCTTTGAAATACAAAAGTTTTGGTGAAGTCCAACTTACTGGTTTTCCCTTTGCTTGCTTGCACTTTAGGTGTCACATCTAAGACACTGCTGCCTAATCCAAGATCATGACAATTTACACCTACGGTTTTTTTCCTAATAGTTCAATAGTTTTAGCTCCTACATTTAGGTCTTTGATCCGTGTTGAGCTAATTTTTGTTTGTGGTATGAAGCACAGGGTCTAACTTCATTCTTCTACGTGTGGATATCCAGCTGTCCCATGATCATTTGTTGAAAAGACTATTCTTTCCCCCATTGAATGGTCCTGGCACCCTTGTCAAACTGATCATAAATGGAAGGGTTTGTTTCTAGACTTTCAATTTTATCCCACTGATCTATATTTTTGTCCTTATGCCAGTATCACGCTGTCTTGATTACTGTAGCTTTCTAGTAAGTAGTGAAATTGAGAAGTGTGTGAGTCCTCAACCTTTGTTATTCTTCTTCAAGATTGTTTTGGCTATTCTAGGTCCCTTGAATTTCTGTATGAATTTTAGGATCAGCTTGTTTATTTCTGCAAAACAAAAAAAGTCAGCTGAAATTTTGACAGGGCTTACAGTGGAGCCATAGATCAGTTTAAGAAGCATTGCCATTTTAACAATCTTAAGTCTTCCAATTCATGAATATAAGATGTCTTGCCATTTATTTAATTCTTTAATTTCTTTCAACAATGTTCTGCAGTTTCCAGTATATGTGTTGCACTTCCTTTGTTGAATGTATCCCTCAGCATTTTATCATTTTTTGATGTTATTATAAATGAATTTTTCTTAATTTCATTTTCAGATTATTTGTAACTAATGTATAGAAACACAACTGACTTTTGTTTATTGATGTTGTATCCTGCAACCTTACTGAATTGTTTACTAGTTCTAATAGTTTATTGGGTGTGTGGGGGGTGGGCAGGATTCCTTAGGATTTTCTATATATATGATCATGTCATCTGGAAAAAGAGATTTACGTCTTCCCTTCCAACCCAGATGCCTTTTACTTCACTTTCTTGCCTAATTGCCTTGGCTAGAACCTCCAGTACAATGTTGAACAGAAGTACACTCCCCTTTTTTTATTCTTTCTCTCTTCAACCACAGACTTGAAATGGGATGTAGCCCCTATAAAACTGGATTATACCGTGTTAGTAGGATATCCTTTTTTCACGTCCTTGCAGCAGGTCCCGACAAATACTTGTCACAGTTTCTGTCAGCTATTCTAGGTCAAAACCACTGGCCAAAACACAAACTATGTGAGGGGTGTGGGGGTAAGCAAATACTTTGTAGAACAAAGTCAATTTAGGGTTACATAAGAAAGCACTCACTGCATGAGAGTTTTTCTGAGTGGGAAACTAACACAAAATAGCCAAGAATGTAATGTACATAGTGCTAGGACTGGCTGAGTACATGAGATATCCTTAGAGGATAGGCAAAATGAGAGGGAACTATTATAGATTTGTTTAAGTATATCAATTATTTTTTAGGGAACTATTTCATAGGCAAATAGCACTACAGGGAATCAGTGCCACACAGGGCAGTAACACAAAAAAAGTATGCATATACACTTATAAAACTTATTTTCTGCAGGATTCACAAGAAAACGCTAGCAGTGATGTTCTTAGGGTGAGGACTACGGTGGTGGAGGTGGAATTTTATACCTTTCTAAACTGTTTGAAGTTTCCTGTTATGTACTTTTATTTTTTTTAAAAATCATGGTTAACTAGGTAGTGATTATAAACTGCTTTATTTCTTAACTTAAATTTTTCTATATTAAAAAAAGCAACCCCTACTAAATCTTATTGCAAAATTGAAACACCCTGTACAGTAAGTATGTAATTAGGGGCCTATCGAGAATTCTATCCCTCCCTTAGAAATACCTGAGTGATGAGTAACCAGGGAACGGTCTAGAAAAATGAACAGGGAGGGTTATTTGAGTTCAGTTATTCAGGACATGTCTGTCATCTTTGCTGAGTAAAAGAAGTAAGAGCTGAGGGTGTCCCTCTGACAGGAAACAGGAACTGAGTGGGCAGCTCAGGGGGGTGGAGCTGGCGTTGGAAACAGGAAAGGGCAGAGTCTGTTTCTGGCTGGCTGAGAGCCCTACAGTTTTTCCGAAAATGCTGGCACAGGTATAGCACCCTCCTGTCACGAAAGCGGAGAAACGGTGTACACAGCTAGCTGGCTAGTGTGTGTGGTTCAAATAAAGAAACCCGGACAGAGAGAATGGGGTGGGGGGGATCCCAGGCCTGAGAGACAGAGGGTGGAGGGCGGGAATTCCAAGAGACAGATGTAGAGACTTTAGAAACTGCCCAGGCCAGTGCTGGTGCTGGGAGCTCGGGTAAGAGCGCCAAAGCCCATAGAGGCAAGAACACTTTCTTCTCAGGGCTGTGGTCAGATTCTGCACAGAAGCTAGAGAAGCTTTACAGAGCAGAGCCAGAGGGGACAGCAGGGTGGACGTCTGTAGAGATTAGACCACAAGTATGGAGGGTATGAGGAGCCTATGTTTCTTAGAAACATTGCTGATTTAATTCTTTCCTCAAGCTATCCGTTTGAACATCTTTGTTTAACTTTCAATTTTTATTTCAGTTTGTTTTTGCTTTTAATCTCATCCTTTTCATTTGTAACCACGCATTCTTGTACCTTTTTAAAAAACGTAATCTCAATTTCTTAGTAAAATTTACTTTTTGAACACGTCAGCCCAAGTTTGTCAGGAGGAAAGGTAGGTGTTTGCAGGCCCTGGTTGGTAAAGAGCCAGGAATAGGACGCCCTTTGTAGTCACCAGGGGAGAGTGGCAGCAGTGACAAGGTAGCTGGCCAAGCTCAGAGCTTTGGGGAGAGAAGGGGACGAGGCAGCGTGAAGAAACTATAAGCTGGGAGGGAAACTGGGCTGGCTAGAGGGGCTGCGTTCTTGTGTCCTCTGTCACTTCTATGGTAAACATTTACCAGGCGCCAGAGGGACTAGATGATAGTAGCTAATGTGTGTTGAGGATTTAGTATAGATTGAATAGGGAACTGACAATATTCAGCCATCTTAGTTGCACCAAATGGCAATATCCTGTGATTCAAACTAAAACAAGCGTTCTAAAGGATTTGCATATATTCATCACATGGATTCCTCACACTCACTTTTAAGGCAGAAACTATTTTATAGAGGAGACTAAAGCTCAGTGTGGTTGTGTAACTCTCTCAAGGTCACAGAGTGTCGAGTGGAGTCAGAAGTGGACTTGAGTCCAGGCAGTTGGGCTTCTAGGGTTATTCTTACAAAGCCTATACTACTCCCCTGGGCTGAGACTGAAGACTGAGACGCTCTGGAGGGAGCTCAGGCCTGCATCCTCAGACGAGTTCTCCAAAATGAGGCAGGATCGACCAGGCCTCAGCCTGGGATTGCTGCGTTTCACTCTGTTCAAAGTCATGACACATTTCACAAAGCCCACATATCCAACCAGCTCCTTCAGTGGGTCAGTCCTTATCTGCAGTCTGGAATAGCTTTATGTCACATCATTAGAAGACTCCTCTGAAGATGTATGGACATTTCAGTCAGTTTTGAATAGCCCCAAATGAGCAACTCACTTAGAGCCTCAGGCCAACCAAGAAGTGGATTCTAGGCTCTTCTAAACTCAGGCCTGGGTTCCTGAGACAGCCACCTAATCCCGTCTGACATTCAGACTCTGTCCCTCTGATCAGGTGTCATCTCAAAGTCTGGGTCATCTTCCCAGAACTCCATTTTTATTATGTCATTCTTGGAACTGAAAATAGCTCCCCATTGCCGGGATAGTCACATGCAAACCCTTAAATTTGGCATCTAAGGAACTCCATTACTTAGTCTCACTGGTTCTTAATGGCTATCCTCCCCAGCAAACTCATTCTTATTTAATGCCCATTTCCACCATCACATCACTGTTTACCCTGCCAGGCTTTGCTCATTGAGTTTCCTTCCCTCCACCTCCTTACCAGTCTCAGTGCTGTCCTTTCTTATTGTCGCAGCTCGAGCCTCGTGCCTTCCCAAGGACCCCTCCTAAACTAAACCTACCAGTGGTAAACTCTCAGTTCTTAGAACTCTGAGGACTTGTCTACCTACCAGTATCCTGTCACCACTATTTCAACTCTCCAAATGATAGAGAGAACCACAGGGACAGAGATCATGTTGTCGACCACATTCATCTCTTCAGCGTTTATTAAGTACCCACTCGGTGCCCAGCACTGTGGTCCACAGCACTAAAGCAGACATAGTCCCCAGGTTCAAGAGGCTGATGGGTCAGAAGAGAGATGGACTAAGTCAGAACATATAAAATTGCTGTTTTTGTAGGTTAAAAATTGGTTAAAAATTGGCAAGTTAATAATGGCCCATTCTAAAGATAATTATCAAATAATGTAGTATGATCAGGGATAGAGACACAAGCAGAGCATTTAGGGGGTACAGAAGTGGGTCACCAGCTTATCTTTTCGGGGTAAGGCCTGAGACTTTAGGAAAGCAGGGGTGAGAATTTGGAGTCATGCAACAAGGGAAAGATACGCTAAATAAAGCTAACATGAAAATAGGCAAGGCAGTAAGAAAGAACAGGCAGACAGTAGGTGTTATGGGCTGAATTATATCTCTCCAAAATTTTTATGTTGCAGTCCTCAACCCAATACTTCAGAATGTGACTACGTTTGCAGATAGGGCCTTTAAAGAGGTAATTAACTTAAAATGAGTCCTGGGGTGAGCCTTATAAGAGGAGATTAGGACATATAAAGAGACACCAGTAATGCAGGCACACAGAGAACAGACCACGTGTAGACACAGCATGAAGGAGAACATCTGCAAGCCAAGGAGAGAGGCCTCAGAAGAAACCAAACCTGCTGACATCTTGACATTGGACTTTTAGCCTCTAGAACTACAAAATAATAATAATTTCTGTTGTTTAAGCCACATACCTGTCTATCTGTGGTATTTTTGTTATGGCAGCCATGGCAATCTAATGCTGTAGGGTTCTATGAACTGCTTGGAGTGGCTAGAGGGGAAAGGAAAGAATGACAAGAGAAGAAACTGCAAAAACAGATAGGAGTGATGGTGTGTGGGTCCTTGACTGCTCTATTGGAGCTGGAGTTGAGGGGACAGGAACTTTCGGAAGGTTTTAAGCAAGGGGGTGGGAGAATCACAAGGTGTTTTAAGTAGAGCTCCCCCATGGAAGTGAGGAAGATGGATTTGATAGGGCAAGTCCAGAGGCAGAAAAAACAATTAGGAGGCTGTTGGATTGGTGGCCACAGCCATTATGTTCTAAACAGAGAGACAGTAGTGTTAGGGGTTGAGAACTGAGAAATACTTACAAGATGAATTCATAGTGACGGTTTAACTCCTCCCAGGGTAGGGGAGAAGGAGAGGGAGAAGCTGGAAGACACCCAGGCTTCTACCCATGAGGTCAACACTAGAAGAGGTGAGCAGATGGGGTGGAGAGAGGGGATTACCAGTGTGAGAAGCCTGTAGGGCAGCCAGGAAGAGACGATGTCAAACGAGCAGGTAAGCATTCAGATCTGATGTTTGTGAGAGAGCTGGGCTGCGCTGGCCGGGAGACTTGGGCGCCCCCGGCACAGGCGGGAGGTGTGGCCAGCAGCACCCAGGCCCCACTCGTATCTCATGGGACTTTCACCATCTGTGTGCACATCAGCTCTTGGCATGTTGTCTGTAACTCTTTGTCAGATGTGGCCCTCAGGTTCCCTGGGGCTGTCTTACCTGTGAACACAAAAGCTGGAAGTACTGGGAATGGACATCTCACAGGCAACGGCAACAGGCGCAGGGGTCCCATACTCTGGGGCCCTTGTTCCTGATGGGACAATTCTGAGGATGACCCACACTGCCTCCAGAGCAATCCTGTGTGACCTGACTTGGTATCATGGCACCCCAGTGTGGTCTCCTTCCTTCCTGCTCACCTCTACTTCCCCTTCTGTCTTCCCCTCCTGGGAATACTTCCTAATAATCTCTTTCACATGAATCTTATCTGAGGGTCTGATTCTGGGGAACCTCACCTAAGACAAGGGGTATGAATGAGACCATTCCAGGAGGATATACAGTGAGGAAGACAGCCCCCTCGGGACACCAGCTCCGGAGAGGCAGGCAGTCGAAAAGCAGACTGAGAAGGAAATGGAGGAAGGGACAGCACAGGGGACAAGGAGAACCAGAAGAGGGGTTGCTATGACAGCCAGGTAACAGAAACTCCCAGAAAGCAAGAGCTATTGATGGCATCAAACAAAGCAGAGGAGTTGAATAAGATAGGACTTGAAACATGTTTACAGAACCTGGTGATGACAGACTCATGGCCTCGTCCCTGGCCCAAAGTGATGCGTGTCATTCTCCCTGGGTGTGTGGGTCCTGCCCTCCCTTCTTCCTCATGGACAAAGGGTTTTCAATATACATGTTCTAAATATACCTGTGTTCTAGGATCTGTGTCAAGGCACACTTATTTCTAGTTCCACCTCTGGAATTAGAATTGTATCTTGAACTGGATGAAGACTGATAGGTTGGGTCTCAGGCATCTGAGAGGTGGAGGGGAGGCTCATGTGTGTATAGAACCGAAGGGACAACAGGCTGATGGCCTCAGTTTTCCCTGTGGGGCAGGAAGCAAAAGAAGGAAGGGAAAGTAAGGAAAGTCTGGAACAAACACCAAAGGCCATAGAAAAGGGAGCCATCCAAGAAAGAGTGAAAAGATTTATTCAGGGCAGTGGAGAAGGAGGTCAGAACGCTGGGGAGCTCTCAGACCCCAGGTTGGAGTAGCAGCAAAGAAGACTGAACCTCTGCACTGGGAGTGGAGAGGTGTGTGTGTGTGTGTGTGTGTGTGGGGGGGGTAGCAGCAAGGGACTTTTGAAGGTGGGGAGCTTCTCCCTGAGGCAGACTTGTGGCTGCGAATGGATGTGTTCCCACACGTGGGTGGGAAAAGATTGTTATGTTCTTTAAGGATTAGAAATAAAAATTTTGAGAAAAATTTTAGAGGTGAAAACTTCATGCATATTAAAGAAGGTTTACACAAGGGCTTTTAATTTGAAAAGTCTTCCTGTTTTAAATGGAATACACAGTACTTAGACCTGGCGCAAACTCACAGAACTCGTGTCACGCATATTTCATTTTGGCTATGGACAGAGTTGCACACAGGGTTTCTTCCCTATTATTATGGGATGTCCTTGTGACCAAGGGGTGAGACATTCATAAGGAAGGTAGGAAAAGAGGTCCTCGTTTCTCTAGAATTGTATCGCCTGGGAGGCAGCAGCTACAAGAAAGCCACATCAGACTCTGGGCTTGTCAGAGTCTCATCAATGTGATATATTTTAATGTTTTTCTCGGCACAAGCCTGACTTTAACAATGACTTCAGAAAAAAAGAAGTGTGATAATAAATCACAAACAATAAAAACCAGCAGAGATTTCTTGTGACCCCGCCTCTGCAGCTCCCACATCCCACCAGCCTGTCAGAGTATCTAAACGCACGCAGAGAGAAGATGCCAGAATCTGGCTGTGCCCTAGAGACAAAGGCCCCAGAGCCTTTCAGAAGCCCCCCGGCATCTTCCTTGGCAGCAGTCAGGACTGCTACACTGGTCAAGACGGAAGTTTTTAGGGCGGGGGGGTTGGAGGGACAACAGGACAAAGTGAAGACATGGCGGCCAGGAAGGGCATAGGAGGCCAGTGTGGTCAGGCTCGGCCCGGTGCACAGCTCTGCCCAGGGCTGGCGGAGAGGTGAGGGAGAGCCTGCAGAGAGCCACGGAGGTCTCACCTATGGGAAAGCCATCTTTAATAATTAACAAATGACAAAAGGCACAGGGTCAGTAATGTGACCCCTAGCATTCTGGAACTATGAGCAAAGCGCCACACCTCAACAGCCTGCAGCCACATTACAGGCTCCCCAGACAAGGATGGTGAGGAGGCTAGCAGAACGTGAAAAACTGTAACTATTGTATCCAAAGGAAACTTAAAACCAGGTTGTCGATCTAAGACGCATTTGATGAGAGCCATGATTCAGCACTGGATGTGGGGAAGGTACAAGTGGAAAACAGTTTTTATAAATTAATGAAATCCGCAAGTCAGAGCCCAACAAAATTTTAGTTTTTCTCTTCGCAGTTTGTTAATACTCCAGTATGCATAACCAACACAACGTTGAACTTTCTTTTTCCCCAATACCTATTGAAAAAAAAAATCAGACACACGCTCTCATTTGTACAAAGTCAAAGATGCTTGATCCAGAACCCTTCTTTTACCCCAACCTTCATGTCCTTTCTCAGTTCAAGATACAGGGAGTATTTCTGTTTTAATGCAACTAAATGAGACATCCAGCTCTTTGAAGGTGGGAGATGGTGCAGAGAAAGGAGCATAGTTTCAAGCCCCACACTGCTGTTTATCAGCTGTGTGATGTCAGACACCATATTCAGTCCTTCTGAGCCCTGAGTCACCTCAGTGAAAATCTGAAATAGCCAGCAGGGGAGGTGGGGAAGGACTGGCCAATGAAGTATACAGAAGGAAATCCAGGAGAGTGTGGCACATAGAAGCCAAGAGAAAACAGTGTTTTTAGGAGGGAGTGGTCAACCATGTTGAAAGCCACTGTAAAGATGGGTTAGAGAAGTATCAGTTGTACCTGACAACCTGGAGAAAGGATCAAGGCACAAACCGAGACTGCTAAAATCTTAGATTGCTGTATTATTATTACTATTATTATATTAATTTTTTTTAAAGGCAGGCTCTTTTCTTTTTTTAACTTTTTTTTCCCAAATCTTATTTTAAGTGTATTTTTCCAGGACCCATCAACTCCAAGTCAAGTAGTTGTTTCAATCTAGTTGTGGAGGGTGCAGCTCACAGTGGCCCATGTGGGGATCGAACTAGCAACCTTGTCATTAAGAGCATTGCGCTCTAGCCAACTGAGCTAAGTGGCCACCCCACATCACTGTATTATTTGAAGAGACTTCTTTCCTGAGGTCTTATTGCATATTAATACAAAACAAAATCTGAGAACAAATTTTTACAACCCTGGTTCTTCCTTTCACTTTCCGTAATTTCTAGGTTCTCTGTGCCCATTTAAGGGAGAATACTAAGAGATGGGAGTAAACTACACCTAGACCATATAATTCGGGGCAGGCTCAGAAACATTTCCTCTTCATTGTAAGCGCATCTGATAACAATGTTTTCCGGAATAATGTGCACCAAGTCTTCGAAGTGCAGTCATTTCATGGTTAGCCCTAATTTAGGCAAATATAATTTCAGGATACTAAGACAAAGAAAAACAAATGCCATAATAAGTCTTCTAGCACAGAGGTCTAAAAATAGTGGATTCTTTCTCCTGGCTCCATACACGAAGGAAAAGCTCTAGGCCACCAAAAGCTGGGCTGACAAAGCTTCGTGGAGGCCAAAGACAAGGCTCCCCTCCGCTGCGTACTGACTTCCCGGGGTAAAGGCGGACTGCTTATGAGCGGGAAGCACATTTCATCACCTAATGTTAATTGGAATGTCCTTCCCCCCACTAAAGTTCTGTGTCATGCAGAGCTGGAGGCATCAGAGGGACTTAGAGACTTGGAGATGGAGAAATTGAGTTTTGAGAGATGACAGGATTGGCAGTTATACAGTCATCCCTAAGCACGCGCCTGCGTCAGCCACCCTAAAACAAACCTCTCTGACCTTCATCTGCTTCCCTTCTGAGCACAACTTCCCACACCAAGTCCGCACTCACTGTCTCTACTTCCTGACTGCCCATCCACTCTTCCACCCACTTTAATCTGGCTTCCTTCTCAAGCACTCAGGAATAAATGCACACATGTCAAGGTCACATCTTTATGTGGTCCAACCCAAAGGTCCCTTTCCTCCCTCCCTTTTAAACACCCTCAGGAGCATCCAACACCACACTCCCACCTTCCTGACTTTCTTCCCTGGCTTCCAGGAACCCCTAGTGTCTGGATTTCCTCTACACTGATTTCCCCATCTCCTCTGCTGGCCCCTCAACTTCCTCCCAACCTCTTCTCTCACTTTCCTCTCTTCCTGGTGATTTCAATGTACTCAGAATTTTAAGTATTTATGGGCCAAATGTTCCAATCTCACCAATGAGCTTCTGACTTGTAGACCCTACTGAGCTCTCAATTTTTAATAGCTATTTGGCATCTCAAACTTAGTCCATGCAAAACTGGAATCTTTATTTTTCTCTCCCAAGCTTGCTCCTCTAAAAGTCTGTGCCATCTCACCAAATGGCATCACCATCTATCTACCCAGCTGCTCAAGTCAAAAGCCTAGAAATAATTCTGGACACTCATTTCCCTCTTTTCCACATTCAATGAACCAAAGAACTCAGTTCCACTGCCAAAACATGTCTCAAATAGATGTGCTTCTTGAGTGTGTCACTGCCACCACCAGGACCTCTTTCATGGACGACCAAAATGTTCTAACCCTTCTCCTCACTTTCCGTGTGCTGCCTGTGGTCCATCCCATACCACAGCCAGAGCAACACCCTAAAACTACCAGACAAATCATGAGCATTCTCTGCCTCTGCTAGAGGCCCTGGGCGCCTTCCACTGCATGTGGAAGAAGGCTGCAGGACCTGGCTCCTGCCTCTCTCCCTGCCCTTCTGGCTACACTACCCTCTTCTCTGTCCCTGTGCAACTGCGAGCCAAGGTCTTTCCTGCCTGGGGGCCTTCGTGCTCCTCAGAGGGAGGCATTCCCCAACCTCCTCACTATAAACCACCATGTTCCCTTCGTGCCCCTGCTCACCACCTGCAACTAGCTGTACACAAACCAGGGTCCCCGCTAAGTGGAAGCTTCGCGAGAGCAGGGCCCCTGCCCACAGCGGTCGTGGGTGTGGCCATCCCACTAGCTGAGTGAATAGAGATGCTCGATGAGTGACACTGGGTGGGGACGCAGCGCTCTGGGCTCTGGCTCTCCTGAACAATGGATGAGTCAGCACTGATGGCAGCAGCTAGTGTGAGAGCGAGTGGCCTGCTTCTCTGTGGGAAGCACGGCCACCTCGTGCTGCCATGCTGCACAAAAGCACCAGCCGGCCTCTGGAGTCAGGCTGGGCTCAGCAGTTCCCTGACTTGGACCTCAGTGGGCAGTAACTGCAGAGTGCAGGTGTTTACTTAAAAACAGAGACAACACAGAACCGTTTTAGGCAGGCTTCTGCCCAGGAGGTGGACGGGCCTTCAGGGTTGCCATCTAAAGTGGAGATGATTCCTGATGGCTGCCTTCCCACCTGTCTGATTGCTGATTCCAAACACTTGGCTCTAGTCAAGAGGTGGCAGGCAGGATGAAAGCTTCTGTTGCCATAGCAACCACAGTGCTCCTGGGGCCTAGGCTCCAGGTTTCAGATAAACAACTATTCAGAGAAGTGAAGAAAACGAGCAAAGCAGAAGAGGGACAAAAATGGAAAAATGGCGAGAAGTAACCCGACAAGTGCTGCAAGACACTCTGAAAACAAAAGGAAGGAGCTGGGACTAGAATCCTCCCACAGGATGGCCTCCTGGGGGGACTTACTGGAACAAAAGGCCCCATTGACACAAACATCTGTTACTACTAAACACTTAGGAATCAATATTTTCCTAAAGGTTTTTCTTCCCCCTTTGGCTTTAAAGGGTTACTGTCTGCCAGGCTACCAAACCCAACCTTCTCCCAGTCCGAAGCCACCACATGGAGTGACTAGTAGAACTTCAAAGGAAGAATTTGGTATGGGAAATGGCCTTGTGCTAGTTGTTTTCCTGAATAGAGACACCAGGAAAATGTCAGAAGGCAAATCCAAACCCACACCCTGAAAGACTTAAAACATAACAATCACATCCCTGGAAGATGAGTAATCGAGTCCAATTTAATTTCAAAAGGAAACAGCATATTTAATACAGGGCCTGGGTGTGTGGAGCAGGGAAGGAGGAGTGGGTGAGAGAGCAGCCCAGGTAAAGGGGTCGCATGGCACTTTACCTCAACACCTGCATCTCCTCCGGGGAGCTCCGCACCTCGTCCTGGAGGCGACGCCAGCGCAGGCAAGCCCGCAGCTCCTGCTGCTCCCGGGCCTCGTGGGGGGCCAGCTGCTTGGGCCACAGACACACAAACACACGTGCACAAAACACAGTCACTGTTGTCCTCGTGCAAGGTCAGAGCCCCCCGGTGGAGCAGCTGGCTTTGTTTCAGGGACGATGGCGCAGACAGCCTCCCCGCAGCACCCTGTGCCCCTCAGAAAAGTCAGGGGCCAGAGGGGCCTCAGGTCCTCCAACAAAGAACCAGCTGCTCGCTCTCCTGCTGCCTGTTTGGGAGGAGCCCCCTGGTCCCAGAATCTCCCCCTACCCGGCCCTGGAGAGAACAGGCTTCCCTGGGGGGCCATTTTCACGGTGGTTCCATCCAGCCCTTTCCTGCTTTGTCTTTCTGCACAGGGTGGGGAAGGTCCTTCCACTTACCTCCCATTTTCCCAGCCCTCAGTTTTGTTAAGGGCTGTTTACAGTGGAGCCTGTTAATACAGCCCAGATGATTCTGTTTGCATCTAACCAGAAACAGTGCACTGCCTGGGCTCGCTCTGCATGAAGGGGAAGGCCACTGCACCCTGCCCTACCTGACACAATCAGCCATTGTCACTGTATGTGCCCACCAGGTCCTATGGCTATAGTCTCGTTAAGGGAGGGCAGCAGAAAATCCACGGGGAGGGAAATGTCAGTATCTAGAGGCATTTCTGGAAATGGAAGGTCTCTAGTAGTTCATTCAACAGATATTTACTGAGTCTCTGCGAGGCCCTGGGGACATATGGACTCATGGAGTCTGGGGTGGGGGTGGGTGGGTAATAAGAACACTAACATCAGAGCGTAATGATGAAGGTGAAGGAAGAACCCGGGTGTCCCCTGGCCAACCAGGGTGGTCAGAAGGCTTTCCTGAGAAGGTGGGAGGGCCTGAGCTGGTCGCCAGGGAAAGCCGGAGTCAGCCAGGGGAGGAGGAATTTCAGAAGATGGAAATCACGTGCAAGGTTCGTGAAACCTGGAAAAAGCATGAAGTGTTTCGAGAACGGCAAGGGAAGTGGTCAGGTGAGGAGCAGGCTGCCACTGGAGAGGGCCAGAGGGGAAAAGAGGCCAGCAAAGGCCAAGTGACCAACACTCTGTGTGTCCTGTTGATGTGAACTGAGCGACGTCCCTCTGCCCCCAAATTCCTAAATTGAAGCTCTAACCCCAAATGTGACTATACCTGAAACGGGGCCTTTAGGGAGGTGACTGAGGATCATAAGGTCACAGGGGTGGGGCCCCCATCCAACAGGACTGGTGTCCTTAACAGAAGAGGTAAGAGGCACCAGAGCTCTCTCTCTCCACATGTGCACAGAGGAAAGGCCATGTGAGGACACAGTGAGAAGGTGGCCGTCACCAAACCAGTGAAGAGAGACCCCAACCCTGACTGCACCTTGATCTTAGACTTCCAGCCACCAGAACTGTGAGAAAACAAATGTTGGCTTAAGCCCCCCAGTCTGTGGGATTCTGTTATGGCAGCCAGAGCTGATTAAGAAACCTGTGAAAGAGTTTAGACCTTTATCCTGGTTGATGACAAGTTATATGATCCAATCTTACAGCTAACTCAATTCACTTCTCCTACAGAATGCCACTCCGAGTCGAGTGCTGATTTCTAGCTCCTTGTTCAATAATTTCCCGCTCCCCAACTCTGCCATGCTTGCTAATGCTCAGTACTGCAGAGTGACCAATGGCCCTCACGCCCTCTTCCCTGGGGCAGCCCGTTGCTGTCCAGGAGAGTCCTGTGAGGGGGCCCACCCTTCCCTGCCCTGGGCAGCACTCCTTTCCTGTGTGGAAGGTCTGCTATGCACACTTGTCAGGGACCAGTGGCAGCTCAGTCTCACTCAGCCTTCAAGGAAGGGGTCAGAGTGCTAGAAGCACTCTGGAAATATTCCCAAGTTTGAGCCTGGTTCTACAATGGCCACTGTGCCTCGGGGTGTTTGTGTTTTCACATATTGGAGAGTTACTGCATGCACCTTGAACGATGGTGAGCGGGGCTGTCCCCTATGCCAGGTGAGAGAAAAAGAAGGGGTAGAGAAACCTCAGCTCCTACTTTCCCTTTGAGCCCATGTCAGAAGTCACCTCCTCCAACAAGACTTTCTGGATTGTCTCAGATCTGGCCTCTCCCACCTTTGAACTTGTAGAATACTTGGTGTTTACCTGGTTTCTAACTTATTTTCTTCTTCCTTCCACTATGTGCTTTTCTTATCTCTGCTATTGGACTATGACCTCTTTCAGAGCAGGGCTGTGTCTTATTCATCCTTTTATCCCTACAGACAGAGCACAGAATGGACACATGGAAGGCGTGCGGCTGTGAGATGCAGCCAGGCCTGCTTTGCGCCTGTCAGTGGAGATGGACGCACTCACAGCAGCTAGAGGTGGGACCCCTGCAAAGAGACTCAGGAACAACCCCTGGAAGTGCGGGCAGGGGGAGGGCAGAGGAGCAGCGCTCTCTGGGGTCGCAGGAGACAAAAGGACAGAAAAAGTCATCATCAGATGCCTGAAATACATTCACAGTTACCAAGAATAGCACAAATCTGATTGTCTCAGGATGGAAGCACCCCAGGGAAGAGAAGGTGACAGAGGCACATTTACATGAAGCCTATTTAACCTTTACTGAACGCCTGCTGTGTGTCAGGCGCTGTGTTAACCTCATTTACACATTATCCTAGTCACCCTGCAAGGGCAAACATTCTCATACCCACTTTACAAATGAGGAAACTGACGCCCAGGGAGGGTGGTAAACAGCAGAGCTGCCCCAAGCTTGGTCAGGCTCTGAACCCAGCCTCCTCTCCCGAATATGCCATGTGACCTCTCCTCATGGGACTCTATGTGGCAGGGGACACAGATGGCTGCACTGCTAGCTCTCCAGGGTGGGAGGCTGAGGAAGACAGAGCTCTGCATTGAAAGAGCTCACAGTCTAGAGGTGAGAAGAGAAGGAAACAGGAAAAAATGAGAAAACAGAGGTGAGTACCAAACCTTGTGGTGGTTCAAAGTTTCTAGAAGACTAATATTAAGTTGTGAGCAGAATGATTGGTCTGGGCTATCCAGAGGTGACCTTGAGCTGGCTGGTGAACAATTAATAGGATTTCAACAGGCAGAAGGAACTTGACCAAAATCATATAGGTATGCACAAACATGGGAACCTCAGAAAATGTTAAATAGTCATGTGTGTAAGGGATGGGGATGGTAGGGAAAACAAATGACCAAATATTAGGAACTGGAAAATAAGCAGGAAGCAGTATAGCTGCTATATCCTCATTAAATTGGTGGCCAGTTCTTTACAGCAGAAGTTGTACTGGGAATGTGTTGACCGGGTCTGGCCTCTGGGTATGTTTACTTTGCATATTTTTCGAATTAGTAAATTTCACATCCAAATCCAGATTTATAACTTTCTTTAAAAAAACAGAGCGTCTAGGCTATCATGAGCACTACCTTCAACACGACAGTTGGTCAGAGAGGAGGCACGGCTGCTGTCCTCACCATCCCCTAATCTAGAACACCACGCGCTCCATTCTGCACCACTTGCCAGCAGACATCTGAGATTATGACTCCCGATTTAACTTAATCTCATTGCTTAAAAAAAAAACCATAGCAAAATATAGTCAATGTCTCCACAGCCAGAACCACAAAGGAGTAGTGCTTGAGTCACATGACCTTGAGTAGTGTATGACCTTTTCTGCAAGCCTATGCTCAAATGTCCCCCTTTCAGAGACGCTTTCTCTTAGCACCTTCTAAAACAGCACTTCCCCCATCATTATCTGGCTTCATGGTCCCACCTGACCCGCTACAGATGCGTTGGTTTGTCATTCTCTCTCCTATCACTAGACTGCAAACCCCACGGGGCACAGGAACTCCCCTCTCTCCTAGAACAGCATCTAGCGCATACTAAGGACTCAGGACATATCTGTTGAATGAACAAGGACTATGAATAGAATTTGACTCCAGGGAGGGAAATGCTTAGGGTCACTTTAAACCTACCTGCTGTGCTTTGGCCCAGAATACATCTTCCAAGTGAGTGGCAAATCCTTCACTCAGCCACTCTTCTGTCCAGTCGCGGGCCCCAATGGCTAGGCCAAACCAGGCATGAGCAATTTCATGGCAGAGACGGGTCCCACAGAGATGGTTCCTTCCAGTCAAGGTGCTCTGAGAGAGGAAGATGATGTGTGGGCTGTGGATAATGAGGGAGAAAACACACAGTCTTGTTAGAGCCTGTCCTCGGGGGCTGCCCCATGGGGCAGTGTTCTCAGCCGCTGAGCCTGTTATTATCATGTGCATGCTAGATCATGACCCATAGGCTTGCAGCTCAGATGCCTTTAGAAATGCATAAAGTGGCAGTTTACATTTCTGGCAGCGGTTCAGGTTGCCGTTTCTGCCAAGCAGTTGTCTCCGTCATCAAACAGCTATTACCTGTAATCAGTAACCTGCACCCCAGTTTTACACTGAAGAAATTACAAGGCAATGGAAGCATTTACTCGGAAATCTGGACTGTAAAAGAAGAGCAGGTGTGAGAATGTGAAGCCCATGCTGTCAAGAGATGATCAAAGAAGACCCTTCAGCCAAAAATCCGAGTGGCTTATGAACAAATTGAGAAGTCGTGCAGCAGGACAGGAAAGGCTGAGGAGAATGGAACCCAAAAATTTCCATTTCAGACTGGGGCTGGTTCCAGAGTTAAACTAATAGGTACCATGGATGGGTGACTTTTCCAAGAGACTTAGATAAAGGTTGAGTCTCTGTAAGGCAAAGGTTTCAATGCTATCGTCTCCTATCTGTAGATGCTTACATGTTCACATGGCGTAAGAAAATTATGCTGAGAGAGAGAGAGAGAGAGAGAGAGAGAGAGAGAGAGAGAGAAGGGAGTTAACCTACCCAGGTGTGCAAACGGCTCCAGGGCTGGCACCAGCCAAGGAGATTTATCTAATCTCATTTTCCATACTTTGTTTTAAAACTCAAAATACCATGATTAGAATTGCACAGACGAAATGGGAGGAGGGAGGGAGGCTAAGAGAGAAGAGGTAAACAGAATACCTCCTATGCTCCCACCTTCAGCATTTCTCCAGGACTTGTTTGCAGTCTTATTAATGAAGAATTTGCTCTTAACAAAAAAATCTCTCCTCCCTCAATTGGACAAAAACAGTTGTGAAACCGTCCAAATTAAGAAACTGTACACACTGGTTTCTTCCTTCAAAAGCCATTTGTTACCAATCATGTCAGCTCTGCACAAGCCAGGACGGCTTGCAGATTCGTCCTCCGCCCCCGCGGCCACCAGTAGAGAAAACCCCACCTGTATTTCCCATTGCACAACATCACCCATTCAGCTCAGAGAGCCCAACTGCAATCACGGGAGTCGTGTGCCAAAACAGACAGCTTTTATATGAAATAATAACACGGCAGACACGCAAATGAAAAAGCATCTGCCAGGCTCACAGCAGAGTCCACCAGAAACTCCAGATATTAAAAGTGCATAGGGGGCATTTAGGACACAGAGGCGTAATGCAGCAGGCACCAACAGTACTTTAGAGCACTAACTCAGAACAAAATAAGGAAGGAAGGAAGGAAGGAAGGAAGGAAGGAAGGAAGGAAGGAAGGAAGGAAGGAAGGAAGGAAGGGAAAAAGGGAGGAAAAGAGGGAGGGAAGGAGGGAGGGAGGGAGGGAGGGAGGGAAGGAGGAGGGAGGGAACTGAGAGGCACAAGAGCGAAACTTCCTCTTACTGAGAAAGTCGCCCCGTGGAGAAGACAAACTGTGCAACCTGGCATTTTCAAGTAAATGACCCCTTGCTCTGGCATGTGCAGTGCTACAAAGAAAAGCCACAGAAATGTACCAAGTAAATAACATTCCAGACATACTGTTGGCAGCACTTCACCCTTTTGGCTAAAACAAAACACAAGTAACATCAGGCCTTATAAACAGGCTCAGAGACAAGGCTGCCTCCGAGGGGTCTGCCCGCCAGAGACCCAGACGGCGCACCATCGTTAGACACTCTAAGGCTGGCCTGTGCGTTCTGCTCAGGAAGGTTACACAAGCTGATGGCTGTTCTTGAAGAAAAAGCCTGCCCTGTCCTCGGTGACCCACTAGCTGTTTTGTCCCAGTGGGAGAGCCTAGCCAAGGCCCATTTATGCAAATATCAAAGTCCTCGAGGGCCTGAAGGAATGTACAAAGGCAGCTGTGTGGGGGGTAGCATTGTGCTTCCCTGCCCTTTAATTTTTCCCTTCCAGCATCTTTGTCCAGTCCACCAGGTCTCCTCCCCCACCTGCCAGGCCCTGGAACCTGTTGGCTGGGCTCAGGACAGGCCCTGGCATTGCTGGAATCCCACCGAAGTTCCCACTTCCCATCCTCAATGCTTTCTTTCTGGCTGGGGATAAATGTATTTCCTACTGTCCTCTGAGAAAGACCGAAGCTTCAACATCCTCCTAGATCGGAAGGAAGGGAGTTTCACTGGCTATAAATGACCCACCCTAGTATCAGTGGAAAACATGACCCTTCTCCCTGAAGAGCAATTTTCCACTTGAGAACCAGACCCCAAATCCTCCTGCTGCGGAGTCTGCCCTCTAAGGTTGGGCTTCACCTGTGGGGTGCTCTGGGGTTATGTTTCCTTATGCAGGAAATGCTTTTCTAAAACTAGATTAAAACATGGAGTGAGGTTTTGATAACCTTTCTCAAACGTTGTTAAGAAAATTCTAATTTAATAGAGCCAATAGCATTTTCCTTCGAGGAGAATTTCCTCCTCTCCTTCTGACACTAAATATCAGAATTTCTCATGGTAAGTAGAATGTTTAAATTGTTTTTCTCACCAGTGAATGAAGAAAAGTCTAATGCTCTTAAGTTTACTTCAAGGAGTAACATTAAATATTCCTTTATCAACGGAAAATCTGTTTCATGCCCACATTTCAAAACAGAATGAATGTTTAGAATTTTCTATCCCTACCTTAACCTTGATTTATAAGTTTCACCCCTGCGCTCCTCACACATTCCCCATTCTCAGAACCCTTTTCATGGTCGTAAGCAGCCACAGGTCATCAGTCTTCACTCTGACGGGGCCCATTTGAAAACGGGTTTCCTTTTTCCTCCCCCTGAAAAAGCCTGTGTCAACTGCCTCTACAAATGGCCAACTGTCCATTCATCATCATTACAGAGGATGGAAGATAATCACTGCAATGACATCTTCATCCTAAAAACTTCTTTTTTTCAAATCACAGTTTATCATTTTTCCCAAATAAGAGATGGGCAGGAAAGTTGTATTTTTGACTCAAAAAGCACAAGCCCTCTTGCTTGTATTCTCCATAATAAATTCTCCTTCACTACAAGTGGTAGAGGAGGATGAGGAGGGGACGGGGTAGGGGTGGGGTGGGGGGATGGGGGGTGGCGCAGCACAGAGTGACAGCAGGACACGTGTTCTCATTCTTTCCCAGGAGACCACCGGCTGGGCTGCCTCCCCACAAAGGCCACGTGGTATGGCCGCCCTACCCCTCTGAGATTAAAAATATAATTTCTGGTCCGAAAATCGTTTCTCAAGGCTGTTCTGAATAGCTACCTCCCCACCCAGATTAGAAGGCTGTGTCCCTTAATTTGAAACATGCGTCTAGCAGAGGAGGAAGGAGCGCCTTCATTACTCAGGAGCCGCTCCAATCCTACGGGAGGAATTCAATTTGGAGCGGAAATGGAGAATTTCATCAGATCTTAAGCAGGGGCTGGCGTGTGATTTATTTCTGCTTTGTCCAGGGAGACGTGACCAGCGTGGACCATCTTGCTGTTTAGCACCTGCCTCAGCTGGTCAGAGAAAGCTTTGGGTGGGGTGGGACCAAGGGCAGGAAATTGCTTTTGGTTAAGGGCAAGAACCCCTCCCATTATACTGGAGCAAATCCCAATTCCCCTCAGGGGAAGTAGATTCACTTTTTATACAGATCCCTGGACGGTGTGTCCAGGAAACAGACTAATATTTATCAAGCTTGAACTTCTTGTGGGTTCAGTTTTTCACAATTTCAATGACACATGGAGCCCAATTTCCCATTATAGAGAAGGAAGAACCAAGAAAGAGGGAAACTGAGGCTCCTTTCCTGCCAAAGTCAAACTGGATAGTTCTAAGGCTCCGTAATCATGCGAAAGCAACCGTTGTTTGCATGACTTGATTACTTGCTAATTTAATTTAGACAATAGAAAAGTAGATTCGCAGCAGCCTTGGGCAATGTGAAAGCAAGGTCAATGCCTTACCCTCCCTTAGGCTCAGACCACAGTTTCTCTTTTCTTGTTAAGGTGATATATGCCAGCACTTCAAATCAAATGCTCAGTTCCCATCCCTTCATCACTGCCATGAAATCCCTTAGTCCCCCTCTCCTGGATATAATGGGGGATGCACCTCTGTCCCAAAGGCAAAGCAGGGAAGGGTCTGGATGACCTGGCAGGGCCCCTGCTCCCCTCTGGCTCTGAGACTGTTCCCTAGGCCCTAGTCACCTTGCTTTGCCCTCTCTGGCCTCCTGCTGTGGCCACAAAGTGTAGTCTTGAAACTGCAGCCTTAGGAGATGGGGGAATGTTCTTTTGGGAATATAGGATTTTCAACAGTCTGAGGTGGAAACCAATTCTAAAAATTTGAGGAAAAACTTACTACATCTGATCAACACGGAGATCTAGGTTTAAGAGAAAAAGATAACATTATTCAGAATAAGTTTTTGTTACATAATTGTTTTATTTTTCCATTAAGTGACATACAATATTATATTAGCTTCAGGTGTATAACATAGTGATTAGACATTTTTATAACTTATGCAGTGATCACCTCAATATACCTAGTACCCACCTGACACCATACAAAGTTATCATGTTATTGAATATATTCCTTATACTATACCCTACATCCCCATGACTATTCTGTAACTACCAATTTGTACTTCTTAATCCCTTTTCCAAATGGCAACCATCAAAATGTTCTCCTTATCTGTGAGTGTGTTTCTGTTTTATTTGTTTGCTTATTTTGTTCTTTAGATTCCACATATAAGTGAGATCATATGGTATTTGTGTTTCTCTGTCTGACGTACTACACTCAGCACAATACCCTCTAGGTACATCCACATTGTTGCAGATGGCAAGATTTCATTTTTTATGGCCAACTAATATTCCATTGTATGTATGTACCACCTCTTCTTTATCCATTCATCCATTGATGCACACCCAGGCTGCCTCCACATGTTGGCCACTGTAAATAGTGCTGCAAGGAACATAAGGGTGTGCACATCCTTTCAAAGTAGCCTTTTGGGTTTCTTTGGATAAACATCTAGAAGTGTGATAACTGGGTCCTTCTCTGTCTCTGTTATAGGTTTTGTTTTAAAGTCTATTTTGTCTGCCACAAGTATTGTACCCGAGCTTTTTTGTTTGTTTGTTTCCATTTTCGTGAAATATGTTTTTCCATCCTTTTATTTTCAGTCCGTGTGTGTCTTTCTATCTGAAATGAGTCTCTTGCAGGCTGCATATATAAGGGTCTTATTTTCTTATCCATTCAGCCTCCCTATGTCTTTTGATTGGAACATGTAATCCATTTATATTTAAAGTATTTATATTGACAGATATGTAATTATTGCCATTTTATTATTCATATTTTTTATCTTTTTTTTTTCTTAAAGAAGTCTCTCTAACATTTCTTGTAATACTGGTTTGGTGGTGAGAAATTCCTTCAGCTGTTTCTTGTCTGGGAAGCTCTTTATGTGTCCTTCAATTCTAAATGATAGTTTTGCCAGGTAGAGTAATCTTGGTTGTAGGTCCTTGCTTCTCATCACTTTGAATATTTCTTGCCAATCCCATCTGGCTTGTGAAGTTTCTGTTGAGAAATCAGCTGACAATCTTACGGGAGCTCCCTTGTAGGTAACTAACTGCTTTTTTTGTTGTTGCTTTTAAGATTGTCTCTTTGTCTTTAACCTTTGGCATTTTAATTATGATGTGTCTTGATGTGGGCTTCTTTGGGTTCACCTTGTTTGAGACTCTTTGCACTTTCTGGACTTGTATGTTTATTTCTTTCACCAGGTTGGGGAAGTTTTCTGTCACTATTTCTTCAAATAGATTTTCAATTCCTTGCACTCTCTCTTTTCCTTCTGGTACTGCTATGATGCGAGTGTTGGTATGCTTGATGTTGTCTCAGAGGCCCTTTAAACTGTCTTCATTTTTTTGGATTCTTTTTTCTTTTTGCTGTTCTGATTAGGTGTTTTCTGCTGCGTTATCTACTAAATTGCTGATTGGAACCTCTGCTTCATCTAATCTACTGTTGAGTCTTATAGTTTAGTCTTTATTTCAGTTATTGTATTCTTCATTTCTGACTGGTTCTTGTTTCTTTCTTTCTTTCTTTCTTTCTTTCTTTCTTTCTTTCTTTCTTTCTTTCTCTTTTTTAAAGATTTTACTGGGGAAAGGGAACAGGACTTTATTGGGGAACAGTGTGTACTTCCAGGACTTTTTCCAAGTCAAGTTATTGTCCTTTCAATCTTAGTTGTGGAGGGCGCAGTTCAGCTCCAGGTCCAGTTGCCATTGTTAGTTGCAGGGGGCGCAGCCCACCATCCTTTGCGGGAGTCAAACTGACAATCTTGTTGTTGAGAGGATGTGCTCCAACCAACTGAGCCATCCGGGAGCTCAGTGGCAGCTCAGCCCAAGGTGCCATGTTCAATCTTAGTTGCAGGGGGTGGAACCCACCATCCCTTGTGGGAGTCGAGGAGTTGAACCAGCAACCTTGTAGTTGACAGCCCACTGGCCCATGTGGGAATCGAACCGGCAGCCTTCGGTGTTAGGAGCACAGAACTCCAACCACCTGAGCCACCGGGCCGGCCCTTGTTTACGTTTTCTATCTCCATTTTTATGTTTCCTATCTCCATTTTTATGTTTCCTATCTTTGTTCTGAAGTTTTCACTGAGTTCATCTACTGTTCCCCTAAATTCATTGAGCACCTATATAACCAGTGCTTTGAACTCTGTGTCTGGTAGTTTGCTTGTCTCCATTTTGTTCAGTTCTTTGCCTGAGTTTTTGTTCTGTTGTTTCATTTGGAACATGTTTGTCTCCCCATTTTGGCGGCCTCTCTGTATTTGTTTCTGTGTATTAGGTAGAGCTGCTATATCTCCCAGTCTTAGTAGAGTGGCATCATGTAGTAGGTGTCCTGTGGGGCCCAGTGCAATCTTCCTGGTTACCTGAGCCAGGTGCTCCAGGTGTCTCCCTTGTGTGGGTTGTGTGTGCCCTCTTGTAGTTGAGCCTTGGTTGCTGTTTGCACATCATTAGGAGGTATTGATCCTCAGACTGATTGGTTATGAGGACTGGTTGTGACTACAGTGAAGGAGCTGCTGTGCAGGGGCTGACCCTATGGAGCAGGATTCACTTTAGCAGGGCTCTGGTTCCTCTCTAGTCTGCTCTTTGGGTGTGTCGCCCTTAAAGGCATCTGGGTGGTGTTCTGGCGTGGTTCAAAGCTGGCTTCCAGGCGTGTTGGCCCAGGGCCTCCTATGAGGGGCCCTGCTGCAGACCAAGTTCAACCACAGCCTGTGCCCTGCTCGAGACCACCTGGCATGAGCTACAAAGCAACCCACAGATGGCTACCACCTGCTCTGGGCTTGGAGGTGCGTGAGAGAAGCCAAGATGTGAACCGAGGCTGTCTGTTGCTAGTGCTGGGCCTGGGGCTGCTTAGCAAGAGGTACTGCTTAGCAATCATGCTGAGACCAGATGCTGCTTGTTTGGGGTTTGTGAACCTCTAAGAGATTTTAGGAAAGTCCACAGAATGAGCCAAGACAGGCTATTTGTACGGAAAAGCCACTGGAAGCTGCTTGGGTGGGCCTGCAAGTTGGGTGGGGTGCGGTCTCAGTGAATCACTAGGGCATGTCAAACAGTGTTAGTCAGGTTAATGGAGACTCAGATATGGTGACCACCTGGATCTGCATGCCAGGATGGGTGAGGACTCAACAAAGAAATAATGGATTCTGCCAGTATTTCTGTCTGGGAAAAAGTTCCCCTCCAGCCCTCGCTTTGAAGCCAGACAATTCAGTTCCTCACTGTATGTCCCTGGCTCCTTTTGAGCTGCTGCCCCAGCACTAGAACTCAAAAAGAGCGAGTCCATTAGCGAGTAAGTCTGTGGGTGGGCCCTTTAACAGAAGCGCCTGGGAGTGTAGTTGCCCTCCGTCTCATTCAGCCAGACTCTCTACTGATTTTCACAGCAAGAAGTTGTGGGGACTTGTCTTCCCTGCACTAGAACCCTGGGCTGGGGAGCCTGGTGTGAGGCTGGGATCCCTTACTCCTCAGGAGGGACTAGAGCAGCTGAAGTATCCCTCCTGACTTATAACTGCCACATGTAAGTGTGAGACTAGCTCGTTCAGCATCTCTGCCCCTCCTAACAGTCTTGAAGTGGCTTCTTCTGTATATCCTTAGTTGTAAGACTTCTGTTCAGTTAGACTTCAGGCGATTCTTAGTGATGGCTGTTCTGTAGTTTAGTTGTAATTTTGATGTGCTCATGAGAGGAGGCAAGCACAGAGTTTACCTACTCCACCATCTTGACCAGAATTCCTCCAGGATAAGTTTTCCGTTAAAAATTCTGAACAGCAAATAGGGAGTAAAACATCTATTCATTTATCTAATTGAATTTTGTTTCAAACTGTCAATGTGACTATAGCAGGGAGTGATTGAGGGAAGCCCCAGAGGGGCTACATTCCAGAGACTCCTAACAAAAAAATATCCTCCTTAAAGACTCATATGGTCTTAAAGACTCTGTACTAGGCAATGTATTTTACACACATCATTTAATCTACCCCATGACCTCAGGAGACAGAGTTTATTATTATGCCCATTTTAGAGGTGATTAAATTGAGGCACAGAGAAGTGAGTGTCTAGCTCAAGATAACATAGATGGCAAGTAATGGAGCCAGCATTTTAACTCATGCAGTCTTGACCCTGAAGCCTTATTCTAATTCACTCTGCCCAGGGTCACTGGGTTTAGGCCTGTGACTTCTGAGCGCCCATCCCTCTATGCCAGCTCAGGTCCAGAAGTGCAATATCATTGCTCTCCCAGGAGCTCTGTCTGTTCAGAGTCCACCCAAGGGAAGCCATCAGTTTTGCCCTGAGAACTCTGTTCCCTAAATCTGTATGACAGCCAAAGCTGGCTTGAGGTTACCAGGCTTGTGACTAGCAAAGCTTTCGCCTTTTCCTGGTGAGAAGGTGTGTAGAGAAGGATGGGAGACGGGGCAAGTGGGGAAGAATCTCTACTCCACTGCTGATGCCCCCAATGTGGCTAAATTCCTGAACGCAACACCTGGTTCTTCCTAACCCTGCCCTATGCCAGGGTCCCTCATGGGCCACTGCAAAGGGATGCCTAGAGAAAGATGTGCAAGGGTGCTGAGGAGCCCAAGAAGGGCAACATGCCAGACTGCCTACTGCCTGCTGCCTATTGCTGGTCTCTTCCTCCCACCCATTTATGCTAAAGCCTGACATTCTTTTCTTTTTTTCTTCTAAATATACTTTGTTTTTTAGAGCAGTTTTAGGTTCACAGCAAAATGGAGTAGAAGGTAGATTTCCCATATACTCCATACCCCACACATGCACAGGCTCTCCCACTGTCAGTATCACTCACCAGAGCGGTGCATTTATTACAACTGATGAACCTGCTGACACATCCATATCAGAATCCGTAGTTTACATCAGGTTCACTCTTGGTGTTGTGCACTCTGTGGTTTTTGATAAATATGTAATGACAGTATGCACCATTAGAGTATCATACAGGGTAGTTTCACTGCCCTAAAACTCCTCTTAGATTCTTTTCAAGAAGAGATGGTTTAAAGCAGGTCACAAACTCAAAGGGCTATGGGAGCCAAGAAGATAACAAAATGAAGGAAGTAGATAACAAGAAGGGGGAATTAGATAATGAGATGAAGGAAGTAGATAAGCTGAAGGAAGTAGACAAGGAGAAGAGGAAAGCAGACAAGGAAATGGGGGAAGCAGACAAGGAGATGGGGAAAAGAGATAACCAGAGGTGATAAACAGATGAAATGAGGAAAGCAGATAAAAGGAAGATGACAAGATGGGAAGTAGATAAAAAGATAAAGGAAGAAGATAGATAATGAGATTAGTGAAGTGATAACAACATAGAGAAATAGCTACCTACAGGAGGGAAGGAGACAATTTTTAAAAACATTATGCCTAAGCAAACAAACCTGTGGACAGGAGCTACACGTTTATAGTCTCTGGTTCAAGCAGTGACCTTAGGAGAAGGAGTTTATGGTTTGATTGCACGCTGAGGTATAAGGACTGATGCCTGGTTCACACCAGGCTTCCATGTGGGTGTTCATGGAAGACAGGGAAAAACTCAAAAGCAGAGCACAGATGACAGTGGTGGAGAGGGGGAGGGCAGTCTCCTAGTGCAGCACAAGGAAGCAAAAAGTGGTGCTGGGGACACAAACATTTCTGCCAGCTTTATAATTTTGTTTAGACTTGGCCTTGGCCTAATGGGGGGAAAAATAGCACCACCACAACAAAAAACAGAGATCAAATCTGACTCTAGAAAACACAGAGATCACCTCTGGCTCTAGAAACCAGAGACCACCTTTGGCGGAGTGCTTAGCTATCGATAAGGAGAGCAGTGGACACCTCACTTCTGCGCCACCAGGCAGTTGGGCCATAGAAAACACTGCCTAGCCCTGCGCCCTGCATGCTAAGGAGGCAGGGCTGGCACTGAATTATTATTAGGCGCTGGCTACACCTAGCTTTGGCTGCACTTCCTGAGGAAGGGGTTGGGATTGGTGTCTAGTGGTTATGCTCAGCTGCAAAGCTAAATAAAGCTGCAAGTGCACGTCTCAGGTTTTAAAGGTAAAGAATCAGAGGCAAAAACAGTACCTGGTTGAATTTTCCAACTCGATATGGACCCCTTTCCCTCCGAATCTTAAGGTATGTGTTCAACCTAAGGAGTCTCTGGATTCTCATAGACAAGAACAAAGAAGTAACTTTTTTTAAAAAGTTACTGAACATTCTGGTGTTCCGGACATCAGGGATACACCCATGCCCAAACTCTATGAAAATATTTATTGTTGTTAAACAAGTCTTTGAATCATCTCTAAATTACCTATGAACTGAGAGCTGTGCATTTTCTGCAGGATCTGGATAATGCTTCTGGTAAGTGACCATCAGTTAAAACATGTCGGCCGCCTCCTTTGGAGCCCACGGATGACAAAATGGGATTCTCCCCATTTCCTCAACCCCCATTCTCATCTTCCTCAACCAGGGTGATGATGTTTGTTCCCATAAAAAGAGCTAATAAAATTAGCCTGCACTGTGATACAGGGAAAATCCTTATTTAATAAAATAATGCATTTTGCTTCACTCTCAGAACAGCAATAAAATGGCTCAACTGAGAACCATAATAACTCATCCAGTTGGTTTTCGCTGTGCATACAAGTCTGTCATTTGCGGCCTCATGGAAGCTTAGAACGCTGTTTCACGAAGGGACGTTTGGGCCACTTGCACCACCCTGAGTAAGAATGGTGTGGTTATGGGTTTCCTTTGAAATAAGTAAGTGGGTGTGGTCTTTGAATCCACAAATCAAGTTTTCCCATGTTCCTTGTCTAGAGAAAGAAATTGTGGGTATTTCCCAAAGAGTACTCAGAAATTTAACTGGTGAGGGGGAATCAGTTGCTTCCACAACTGAGATGTCCCAGTCTCGTACTCCGGGAATCTAATTTAGACACGCACTATATCTGAACTTCAGATAAACAACGGATACTTTTTTAGTGTATGTCCCATAAAGTGTCCGCTAAACCTGGCAAACCTACCTGGGGAACTTGTTAAAACAGATCACTGGGCCCTCACCTCCAGAGAGGCTGATTCTTAGGCCCGAGTGGCACCTAAGAATCTACATTTTTATGAAGTTCACAGGTGAGGCTGGTGTTACTGGTCCAGGGATCACACTCTGAGAGACACTGAGCTACACTGTGGCTACATAGGATCAACTTAAAAAAAAAAAGAAAAAATTCATTGCCAAAGTTTATGTGTGGGAAGATTTCACCCGGAAATCCAGATCTCCAAATTATATTGAAAATCTGAAAGACTTGGCCAAACTAGGCCCACAGTCCCGTGTAGCAAGTGCGGCTGAATAGCAGATAACCCTTTCAGAGGGGGCTCAGCTCCCCAGCTCTCCACCACCCCTCCCTGGCTCCCTGCCACTGGCTGAGCCCTCTTGTCATTTACAATCACATGTGTGCTTTTATTTTTTCTTTCCTATAGTAGGATTAAGAGAAAAGTGAAATATTTCTTCTATCCGTGTCTCCATGACAAGTAGGCAGAGAAGACCAAGTGTTTCTGAGAGGCTGTGCTGCCCATGTAATGCTTTATATCTGCTTCCTGGTTCTTGATACACATTCGGAGTTAACCTCTTATTTAGTTTTCCTCATGAAAAATTCCACTATCATCAGCCTTGTTTATGGCCATAAAATGGTTTAGCAAACTCTTGTTTCCTGGAGAGCGCAGACACACATTTCAGCCTAGTCCAAGTCAGTCACTACAAATTCCATATCACTAAGAGTAGAATTAATTTGATTTATTGTAGTTTTGAAATCCAAACACAGTTTCAATTATTACCAGCCACTAATGGCTTATAATGAAGGCAGAGCTTGTTAGTTAAGCAAACAACTGGCAAGTCTGTTTAAAGTGTAAACAGAAGGAAAATTCATGAATTAAATGAATGAATTCGTTGATTGTTCTCCCCGGGCTGTAAAGGAGCATTCAACTGCCACAATATATATCACCACCTTTGTTAAAAGGATTAGCCTGCTCCAGTTCTCTTTATCCAGTCAGAGATCTTAGCAGTGGCTTACAAAGTGAAGGTCTCTCTGAATTTCTGCAAGGATTCATCTGCATCAGTAAGTGCCGTTACAGATTCCTAGGAATCACCTGGCTATTGGGGGCGCATAAATAACTGAGCGTTGAAGAACAACAGCCATATTTCCGAACCTGAACTGTGATGCCAGGAATAGACCAACTCCGCAGGTTTGTGGAGATAAAGGAACAAGACGCCTCCTATTCCCCAGGGTGGTCCTAGAAAGTATGGGACAGTCGGCTCATTCTCAGAGGCGTTCAAACTTAACTGCATTTCCCTTGGAAAGGTAATAAACCTCACCAGAAACAAACACAAACACATAAAAGCTTTGCTCTCCAAAGTCCCCTGGTTTTAACAAACCTTTCATTTAAAATTATGAGCCCTGCATTTCTTCTCTCCAAACGGAATGCATCGGGTTTATTGGCCATCTGTAGTTAAATCCCACTTATCTGGGCGGTTCCCTTGATCTGGGTTCCCTTGGATGTGTTCACCACAGTGAAAGTGTGGGGAAGGATCCTTCTAAATAATTCTTAGTGTCCACGTCCCACCTCTGGGGAGTTGCCATTTTAGGATGTGAAAGGCACCTAGATGCTTTTGGAATGTATTCGGCTGCAAGTAACAGAAAAGACGCTGGCACACGCACAGGAGGGGTCTTTCCTGTAACAAGGACCCTGCAGGAGGGAGGCTGCTGGGGTTGGTTCAGGGACCCATCAGTACAGTCAGAGCTCAGGTCTTTCTTCCCACTTTGCCATCCTTACCACGTCTACTCTGTCCCCATGCTTGCCACCTCACGCTCACAAGCTGGCCACCACAGTTCCAGGCATCATCTCCGGGTGTAACATACCAAATCAAAGGGGAGGGGTGCTGTGCCAGCCACTATTATCCCTTTCATCAGGAAAGCAAAACTTTCCCCAGAAAGCCCATGGCAGTCTCCCATTCATTGGTTACCCCAGCTACTCCACCCTTAGCGCAGTAAAGAGGCTCCTTGGCTTTTTCTGATTGTCTGATGGAGGCTGGCGGGAAGACGGGTTTGCTTACGGATGTCGGCTCATCAACCACAGGTCTTCAGCATAGTCCTCGTCCTCGTAAATTACTCATTCCTTGGGTCATCTTTTAGATTTCAAACACTTGTGCAAGGGATAATACACTAAAATAATTCACACTGAAGTGTTAACAACATGTCACATGCCACTTTTCTAGACAGGAGGCTAACTGAACACAGGGACTGTGGGATGGGCCAGTAAAGATACATCTGACACAGTCTACCTCTCTCCCAATTTAAATTGATGCCGACTGACACTCAGACCTTTATTTTACCTTCTTACCCTCCACGGATGACCCAAAACCTATTGAAGCTAAAGGCAGGACTACAGATTGTGGTGGTTGTTAAGACCTCAGGCTTTGGGGTCAGAGCCCTGGGTTTGAATCCTGCCTCTCACTGAGCAGCTGCATGACTGTAACAGTTTTCTATTGCGGCGGTAACAAACTACTGCAAAACGGTAACAAATTATATTGCAAACTTGATAGCTTAAAACCACAGCAATTTATCATTTTACAGTCCTGCAGGTCAGAAGTCTGACACGGAGCTCACGGGATGAAAATCCATGCTGTGAGACGTCAGATCCTTGTGCGTGTCAGGCAGGAAGTGATGGAAGGAGGCACAGGGGCTTTCTGGGCTGGTCAGGTTCTGTTTCTTCATCAGAGTGCTGGTTACAGTGCTGTGCACGCTTTGTGAACATTCAATGAGCGGTACTTAAGACGTGTGTACTTTCTGGCATGTGTTTTGCTTCAATGAAAAGTTGAAAACAAACACACAAACAAATTGTATTTGGGGAGGTCTCCATTCTCTTCTTGGAGAAATCAAGGCAAAGGTTAAGCCAGAGCCGCGTCTGTAGGGATAGAAATGAGGCCAGAGACTGGGCAGCTAGTTCCCAACACTAATTATATATACCTTTAAAGTCTCTTGAAGAAAAGTTTTGTTTTCATTTGCTTTTGCCATAGAGTCACATTTCTATTGCAAGTGAAAGGTACCTTGTATACTTCACACACACCTGTAAAAACAGAACTGATACTGTCATATATCCATGTCTGTTTCATTTTCTTTCAGACACAGTGGAAAACATGCCATAATAATAAGCCCCTTTTCCATCCTGGGCAGCTGGAAAATTACGTTATGATTGAAATGACATCATTTGGCTGTGACACGGAGCCAGCAGCTGCTCTGAGAAATCTGGGTGAGGCAGTGACAGAATGAATGTGAACGTCACTCAGCAATGAATCCCACCCTTTTTATTAGCAAATGGCTTTTTTTTTATTGCCATGACATTTTGAAAATGTAACAGAGGCAGCTATATCATCTGAGGCCATTGATCACCTAACATCCCTTATCTGTGAAACTAACCACACTGGTCAAAGCAGGACAAGAATGGGCATAGGAGAGAGCTCATTTTAAATACGTGGTTCCAAAGGCCATGCTTACTAGGCAAATGCAGAGGGTACCAACAAAATGTATACACATTTTAAGAAAGGAAAAAAACTGTATTAAAATTGTAATACTCAATACATACTGATAACAAAAGATGAATACAAGTCATGTATATGCATGTTTTTGGCACCCCCAGCATAACAGCAGGACAAGGCCCTGCCTGAGTCCATCTTTTCAACTTTTAGGATGAACCATATGAAATTGCTGATATTTGATTATTTTCAACTCCCAAAATGGGCAATTTCATATGGCACATCCTAATAGACTGTCTCTCCCCCACTCGAGACCCTTGTTGGCCAGAATGAGCTACCAGAAGATGTAGAGAAATACCCATACCTCTCAAGCACCAGCGAATTAGAAGTGCTGTGCCCACTGTGGAAAAGTGCAGATGACAGGTCCTGGGCAAATGACACTGTGCTGTCCTCAGAAAGGCCCCTCCCTCTGTGCTTTGCCTGCTCAATGTGAAGCCTTAGGTTAGAAGCAGAGCCTCAAGTCAACAGCAGAAGCAGCAGTGGCCAGAGCAGGGAGAATGGAACAGCAGTGCCCCCAAAGCCTGAGGGAGGCTGAGTGGATCTATGGCTGATGTGCAGCTGCGTGCTTCAAGGCCACCCAAGACCCATGTCTGCACCTCCAAGCCAGAGGGAGCCAGGCTGGGACATCCTGCGGACAAGCTGAACCCCAGTGGGGCAATTTCAGTCAACAGCCTGCCACAGAGGCCTGACCCTTCCACAGTGGGGCCACCCCCAGTGGTCCCAGGGCCCACGTGAGACAGCTCGCTGTTTCACAGCTGCTCTCTACAAGGTGCCATATTCAGTTAGCCAGTTGTCAAGAAGGGCTCTGGGAAAGAGAACAGGCTCTGTGGATGGAGGACTGGAGGTGAGGAGGAAAGATGAGCATGTAGGGATCACTGTTAAGGAGAAGAACATTAGTTCACGATAGGGGAAGAAGCATAAATCTGGGGCAGGGCCATGCTGATCCCACGGCCCGCACAGAATCCGGCTCACAGCAGTTCTGTCACAGCCATAATGGCTACAGAGGGGGGAGAGATGAGCTGACACTGGAGTTCGGGGAGGTGTGAAACTGGTTCTGGAGTACCTGGACACTGGATCCAAAAGGGATCTTAGAGGTTCACCCCTCCCCATTCTACATACAGGAAAACAAAGACCCAGAAGGCCAGTGTCCCCATGCCACACGGTGGGAGGTGCCTATGTGCCACAACTCGTTCGCGTCAGACCTAAATCTGCAGGACACTTTATTCAAAACCGTTTTACAAAACCCCAGTCCCTGCAGTACCAGCAGAGGCCCTTGCCTGAAACTGGTGACTCACTCAAAGCTAGATAGGCGACCAAGGGAGGAAATCAGTATATGCCACCCTCTGCAGCCACACTCGCAAGATACTTCTGAGATGGATGCTACCACACGCACAGCCCTGCTTCCCACGAGGTTCACTCCGTAAGACCTGGCCTCTTGTTCTGCTGACAAGGGACACCCTTCAGGAAAGTTTCAACCACATCAGATTGTTGTTGTTGTTGTTTACTGGTTTCACGTGGGAGGAAAATAACAACAAACAAGAAAAAGAAAGCATTTCATACTATTTTCTAAGCATAAAAAGTGTCACGTTTCACAGTTCTGTAATTATAGTGCTTTACCTCATTGTTTTCAAATTTTCTCTCTTGTTCTTTCATTCTTTTTTTGTTTCTTTTTCTTTTTTTAAGGCTCTTTAAATTTACCTTTGGGTTGAACACATCTGTGGAAAGCGAGTCTGGCAGAGAGCAAAACTGGGTTATGCTGGAGTGTCTAGGCAGGTAACCTTAGCTACAGTGTTTGCTTTTGCAGACACTGTAATGTATGAAATAAAATATTAATAGCCATTACCTCAGTTCTGAGAACAGACCTGAGTCACAGTGTTCGTGGTGTGATTTCCACACGTGGCCTCTCATGGTGAACACTGCTCACATTACCAGGCGATGGGAGCCTCAGCGCAGGCGAGACCAAGCCCAGTGCATGTTTTTATTCCATAATGTCATGGGCAACATGGCTTATTTTGGAGACCAAGTTCAGTTCTCCTGAATTTACCACCTATTACACAGTTTAAGGTTAATCACCTAAATACATACTAGGAGGGTTGGCAAAATTATTTTTAACTAAGAAGGGAAAATACTGGAATAAGATTAACATCTCTGTTATTTATCAGTGGCTAGATTTACAATCACTCAGCTGAACTCTCTGACATGCGAAAGTACCAAAAGGGCAAAATATTTGGGTTAATGAATATATTTCCAATGCCTCCTATTTCTGTACTGCAAATGGACATAATTAGATTTTTAAACTCTGCATGGATGGCACCAAAGACTTCAGCCTCTCAGGGGCTTACGGTAGGTGTGGTTTCCCCTTCTCTTCCTCGGCTTGTCCACTGTCTTCTTGATAAGCCAACTTCTTAGTAGCTTAAAAACCAACTGTTTTGACAGCTTTGTGTATGATGATTACACAGCTGAAGTTAAATAATGAATGAAAGTCAAGTGCCCACCCCGGTACCTGGCACACAGTAAACACGCCGCAAATGTTAGTCCCTCCCTCTCACAGTCTCTTAGATTGCTAAGTGCTTTCAACTCCATGTTTAGAATGGATTTTTCAAGTCCCCCAAGAGACAGTGTAAAGTGAGCATCCACTTTTACTGTCAGGGGGCTGGGAGGGGAATGACGGCTAATTTACTCCTCCGACGGATGCTGGCTCAGTCTGAGCTGGACCGAAACTAGCTCTCAGCCACAGCCTAGTTGCAGGGCTCCTGAGCTAAACTGCTTCTTTAGGTGGCCTGCCACACTGAGGTGTGTTTTTTAAATCTGTGCAATAAAATTTGGTGTGGTTGGAGAGGCGGGGGCGGACGGGAACCCACCCACAGGCAAATGACGTCAGAAAGCTAGAGGGAAACATTGGGCTTCTCTGTTCTCAAGAAGCTTCTGCTATGTTAAGCAACCTGAGAAGGAAGCTGACTTTCCAATAAAACACAGCCACTTTGGCAGTTGTCGGAGACAGCCTGGGGTCTTATACTTCCCCTCTCAGGAAAAGTGGGGAAAATAATTTCCATAAGTTGGAAAGCACGAAAGCTGGAGTTCAAAGATTCTGAGAGCTGGAAAGACATTTGCTGGCTATTTGGTGTAACCTCCACTTTCCAATAGCAAATGGAGAAACTGAGACTCAGAACAGACTGGCCCTGAATATCCAGGACAGCCAATTCTCTATACCATACTGTTGTCACAAAGCCAATTGTCTGTGCCTTTGTTGGGGGCTCACAGAAGAAAGTACCTCGTGTCCCAATTTGCAGAGGGGTTGATTTAATGGAGCTTCATGGGTGGCTGAGGGGAGAACTGTCTGGTCCCACTGACACCCTCAGACCAGAGATCGTGCTTGGGAAGAAACTCTGGAGAGGCTGTGTGTGTGTGTGTGTGTGTGTGTGTGTGTGTGTGTGTGACACAGCCAGGCAGGCTGTTCCCTCTTATCCCTTTGCATACAACAAACAGCCTGATGTGTGGGGAGAGCACACTTGGCAGTGAACCCTGCCCCCTGGAACTCCTGAAGCCACACTGCATGGGCACTGGGGTCAACCACTGGGTCCCTCAGATCTCCAGTTTTCTCCTGTGCAGAAAGGACCCTGAGGTGACAGCTGAAGGGCACTGAGGAGAGTCACAGGCTGTCCCCACATTTCACACATGGCTGCAGGCTCAGCTCTTCCCTATGTCTTTAGGAAACCAACTAAGCCTGATTTGAAACTACTGTAATGTCACTCATAAAACTGTACTTTCCTTAGTCAATTAACTCACCCATCGGTGACCTCCCAAAAAAGAACTCCTTCAATTAATAAAGTGATACCCTTATAATTTTATAACATACAATTATTACCCTTATATTTTATCATTTTTACCCTTATATTTTAAAGGCCCTTCACAATCATCTTTTCTTTCTCTTTTTAATTGAACTGCAACAGCTTTGTGAAGGTTGTGGATTTTTTTCCCTTCGGGTGAGAAAATGGAGGTTCAGAGAGAGAAAAAGACTAACCGGGAGCAGGCAGCTCAGATGTGGCAGAGCCGGAGCTCAAGGCCGCTCTCTCTGTCACTCTGAACACACGCACAGTGAGGCCAGCTGGTTCCGTGGCTCACCAAGTGATTTCATGCAGGGAACATAAGTTCTTCATCCAAAACTGGGCTGGGCAAACAGGACATAGAAGGCAGATATGAATGTGGACCATTCATTCATTCATTCATTCATTCATTCATTCAGCAAATATTTACTGAGTGCCTGCCAAGTGCCAGGCCCTATGCTTGGTGCTTAGAATATATTAAGGGACAAAAGGGACAGGGCCTGGGGTCCTTATGGAGATCGCAGTCTAGCAGGGGGAGACGTTCAATACACCAAATCTTTAGTTCTGTGTTAAGTCATTCACGTCTCTCCCTCTCTGGGTTCCTGTGTTTTCACAGTAGAAGCTTCGGGTCATGTTTGGAGCTGCACCCTGCTTTACGTTCTGTTCACTCCCAGCCTCTGCAGCCCCTCCTCCCCGAGGCCCCACTTTCCATTCCCCGAAGAAATGACAGGAGTGATGGATGGTTCTGTACACCGTCTGACTGCTTTAGTCTGAGTGTTGGCAGTTGTTAGTGATGGCTGTTATTATCTGATCATTGATAGATTTCATTATTTGTAGCTTTCTACCATGGCTTTTACTGGAAGTCATGTGTGTGTGTATGTTTGTGTGTGTGTGTGTCCGTTACAGAGTATATTTTACGATCTGTTTTAACAGGATAGGGGCAAAGGTATGAAGTGAGCAGCTTTCCAGTCAGGGACAAATGATATGTACAGGGAAGGTACACGTGAATGACAAGGCTGTCCCTCTAAACACAACTACAGAAAAGGAATGACAGGAGAACATTTATTTTAACTGTTTTGATTAATCTAGAATTTTAAATTAAATTTTTATCTTTTCTTCTTGTCTATATACAACTCTTAGTTTCCCTTGATCCACAGGCTGACTCCTCCATCTTCTCTATCATCTGGGGATTCGGGACAGTTACTTAATGCAATCTCTACACAGTAACTGCTTTTATAGCATTTTCAAGCCACCTTTCTTAAACAATATGTAAGTGGACTATAAAGAAAGCAAGATTTTAAATATACTAAAAGATCGTTGATTGCTCTTGAGTTTATTACTGAAATAAATGAAATGCATTCTTTAATCAGGAAAAAAAAGGATGAGGGGAAGAAATCACATAAAAGCATAAGTAGCAACTCAAAAATTATTGTCTTGGTTTATTTTATGTTGCAGCTACACAAGCCATCCCTTTTTGTGTGTCCATCAATAAGATATCTGTTGTGCTTTTGTACAAAGAACAAAGATGCTTTTATCAATTCTCAAAAGTCTGTAGGACAAACCATTCATGCTGTCAAACTCCCTAAAACCCTTTCAGCAAATAATGAAATCCATCAGTGACAAATGTCAACATACTAATTTGTTAAATGCAAAACAAAAGCAACATTCAGACAAGGCGCTTCATTTCATGTTATATCAGCACTCCAATTTGTACCAAGTTTATGGCAACCCACGGATCATGCAATATTAAACAGGACTGCATTATAATGACTAAAACTGGAACAATACACTCCCCTTAGCTAGAATGCTAATAGTGCAGCTGAAATACATGCTATGATTCTAGCACATTCAACTCATTGCAAACTACTAGAAATTCTATGAAGATACCTGTTTCTAATAAAGAGTAGCAGTATAACCCAGATAGATGCATTTCAGGTGGGTAAGAAACTTGAAAAATAAAATTGAAGTTCCAGAGAAGACCTTAGAACTCACTTGGTCCAATAAGACCAATTGCAGCAAAATGAAATTCTAAAGGTATGAAATATACAATGAGGATCTTCCTGATTTTATCATTGATTATGATAAAAAGAGATATTTAACTAAGACTGTCACGTTCCACATTATGACAGACTTTTTTAAAAGCCTGAAAGGAACAAGAGAGTGGGTGACGCTGAGGCCCAGGGCTCTCTCTGCACTGTGAGGAGGAGAGCTTTGCATAAGCTTCCCTGCGATTTTTTTCAAAAACAGCTTCAAATGACGCCCAGTGCCCTAGAGGACTCGCAGTCAGACATACTTGAGTTTCTGGCTTACGTGCATAACTGTGTGACTTCAGGGCACGTTCTCTGGGCCTTAGTGTCCTATCTCTAAAAGAACATCACAACTACTTTGCAGAGAAGCTGTAAGGTCTTCCAGTGTCATGTACATTTTTGATACATAAAAGTCTCGAGACTTCCCTCAGATCATTTGATTTCACCTCTTTTACTGTTAAAGAGATTAATTTAGTTGGGCGTGTGGGCAGCTCAACTGAAGAAGCAGCTGAGAGTACAATTTTGGACAAAAAGAAGAAATTGTGTACAGTGTGTAGTCAAATGGCATCAAACGGCCTTACATGGTAGTTACTCTGTTGTAGTGATATTTTAAAAGTGTACCTAGTTTGGAGTTCCATGTGTCTTCAATTAATTCAATTCCTGCAAAGAAAGTGTGAGGAAGACAGGTGCTGAGTACAACCACAGATCCATTTGCTGCCTGCGCACCCACACACACACGTGTAGCATATTTCTATCTAAGGGAACTAGGAAACCAAGGACCAGAAAACGTACCTAGAGGTAGATAAACACATCTTTGCAGAAGTAAGTCACACAAATCCCAGCACTGATACCTTGGATAGGCTTCCAGGTGGGTAATGGCCACTTGCCTCTCTCAAAGACCGTTCCTTGCCATTTCTTTTGGGTACAATACACTCCTGTGCCCCCAGTCCTAAGCTGCGGGAGGAGACATTAGACAGCTGCTGTGTTTCACTCCCACAGTAACCTGTGTTTCGGCAGCTGACCCCGCTCACCCCACCACCACTGTGGATCCGTTCACTGAGCTGAAGCACAGCACACAAAGCAAGATGCAGCCTGCTCCACTACTTTCCTTTCTCATCTTCTGAACATCATTCACAGCGAACCCTATGAACGCTTTTTCATCCCTCATCCCTTTCTATATATAAGTGTGTGAAAGAAATATTAAATGGCACATTCACCGGGAAACGAAAACATGTCTTTCTTCCCTGCTTAAACAAGTCAACTCTAAGCTCTTGGTACCCAAGGTGTGGTCTGGGAACAGGACCACCGGCATCTCCTGGGAGCTTATTAGAAATGAAGACTCTTGGCCCCATCGCAGAATTGCCAAATTAGAATCTGCATTTTAATAAGATCCCCAGTTGATTCACATGCAAGTTAAAGGGTTAGAAGTACTTTCCTAAGTGAAAAGTATGTATATTTCAAGTGAAAGTGGTCGAAGAAGCTAGATTTTGTTTGTTTTTCCCCCCTCTTGTGCACAGAAAAATGTGTGTGGGACACTGAGGAGCAGTGGGGAGTCCTGAGGACTCAAAGCTTAACCCCACATTCAGGAGCTAAACTCCACATTTAACAACTATCAGATGAACATCAACCTTATGCGGAACACCAGGCCAGATGAATGGGCTTTAAAAAGGAATAGAGGGCCTGTCCTCCCATTTAAAACATGTATGACAAGCTTTTTATTTTTTACCATGTACTCAATGGTGAAAAGCTGAAAACTTTTCCTCTAAGATCAGGAACAAGACAATAATGTCCAGTCTCACCACTTTTATTCAACATAGTATTGGGAGTCCCAGCCAAAATTACTAAGCAAGAAGAAGAAATAAAAGACATCCAAATTGAAAAGGAAGAAATAACATTGTGCTATTTGCAGGTGACATGATATTATACATAGGAAACCCTGAAGATTCCACCAAAAATCTGTTACAACTAATAAATTCAGTAAAGAAACAAAATCAATATACAAACATCAATTGCATTTCTACACAATAACAACAAACTATCAGAAAGAAAAATTAAGAAACCAATCCATTTAAAACTGCATCAAAAAGAATAAAATACCTAAGAATAAATTTAACCAAGGAAGTAAAAGATCTATACAATGAAAACTATAAGACACTGACGGAAAAACTGAATTAGACACAAATAAACGAAAAGATATCCTGTGCTCATACACTGAAAGAATTAATCTTGTTAAAATGTCTATACTACCCAAAGCAATCTACAGAGTCAATGCAATCCCTATCAAAATTTCAATGGCATTTTTCACAGAGATAGAACAAACAGTTCTAAAATTTGTATGGGACCACAGAAGACCCTAAATAGCCAAAGCAATTTTGAGAAGGAACAAAGCTTGAGTCATCACGTTTCCTGATTTCACACTGTATTACAAAGCTATAATATTTAAAACAGTATCGCCTTAGCATAAAAACAGACACGAAGATCAATGGAACAGAATAGAGAGCCCAGAAATAAAACCAGACATATGTGATTGATTAATTTATGACAAAGGAGCCAAGAATATACAATGAGGAAAAGCCACCCCCTTCAATAAGGGTGCTGAGAAAGTGATGCTGGGAAAACTGGACAGCCACATGGCAAAGAATGAAGCTGGACCACCACTGCACATCACACACAAAAATGAACTCAAAATGGATTCAAGACTTGAATGGAAGACCTGAAACCACAAACTCCTATAAGAAAACATAGGCAGTAAGATCCTTGATATGATAGTCTTGGCTATGATTTTTTTGGATTTGACAAGAAGCAAAAGCAACAAAAGCAAAAATAAACAAGTTGGACTACATCGAGCTAAAGAGCTTCTGCAAAGCAAAGGAACCACCTACAAAATGAAAAGGCAACCAACGAAATGAGAGAAGATATTTGCAAATCGTATATCTGATAAGAAGTTTACACCCAAAATACATGAAGAACTCATACAATTAAACATAAAAAAAAAAAAAAGATTAAAAAAATGGGCACAGTATCTGAGTAGACATTTTTCCAAAGAAGACATGCAGATGGCCAACAGGTATATGAAAGATTCTCAATATCACTTATCATCAGGGAAATGCAAATCAAAACCACAAGGAGATATCACCTCAAACCTGTTAGAATGGTTATTATCACAAAGACAAAAAAAATTAGTGTTGACTAGGATGTGAAGAAAGGAACACTTGTGCAATGTTGGAGGAAATGTAAATTTTGTGCAAACACTATGGAAAACAGTTTGAAGGGTCCTCAAAAAATTAAATATAGAGCTACCATATGATCCAGCAATTCTACTTCTGGGTATTTATCCGAAGGAAACCAAAAAAAACTAACTCAAAAAGATTTCTGTACCCCCATGTTCATTGCATCCTTATTTACAATATCCAAGACATGAAAACAACTTAAGTGTCCATCAACAGATGAATGGATAAAGAAAATGTGTACATACACAATGGGATATTATTCAGCCATAAAAAAGAAAATCCTACCATTTGCAACAACATGGATTGATCTTAAGAAGATAATGCTAAGTGAAATAGGTTAGACAGAAAGAGATAAATACTATATAAGATCACTTATGTGTGGAATAAAAAAAAACAACACCTCATAGATACAGGAAATAGATTGGTGGTTGCCAGAGATGGGCAAAATAGGTAATGGTGGTCAAAAGGTACAAATTTCCAGTTATAATATAAGTAAGTCCTGGAGGTGTGATGTACAGCATGGTGACTACAGTTAATGATAGTGTGTTGTATATTTGAAAGTTGCTGGGAGAGTCGGTCTTAGAAGTTCTTATCACAAGAAAATAATTTGCAAGTACATGTGATGATAGATGTTAACTAGATTAATTGTGATCATTTCACAATATATACATATATTGCATCATTATGTTGTACACCTGAAATTAACATGTCATATGTCAATTATATCTCAATTTTAAAAAATAAAAATGAAAAATATAAAGCATTCATTAATCTATACTATACTAGGTTAGGTTAGGCTATTAAAATTGTTACAATGAAAGAATGTATTGAGGGGTAAGGGGACACAGAGGAGGAAGCAATCAATTCTTTTTTAATTTGAGAAAATTTGAATGCTCTATTTTTTTGTCATTTCCCATTAAACGGTGGAAGATGCCATAAATATAAGTCAACTCCACAAGAGTCAGGGAAGATTATAAAATTTTGATTTACTGCTTATTGATAACGAGGACCACATTCTACTTAATTGTTTGGTAACATCTCCCATCTAACCACTTACTAAAGTGATGTTTCATAATATTCACTCAACCATGCATGAATTAGAAATAGAAACCCAAATGATAACCACCTTCTGACATGAGGGAACACTGGAAAGTTCAGTTTTGACAAGATCTGAGAGAAGCGGGCTAATCCAAGCATGGTGTTACTATAGAAAAAACCTGAGCAAGGTCTAAGAAATGGGGCACCTGGAGAGTGTCCCATTTAACTAGTGAATAAGACGTATCCTCACTGTGAAGCTTTCTGATTTTGTTTCAAGTCAGTTCTTAGAATCTCAGATACATCCAGAAATCAAAGTTAAGTAGAAAACACATGGTAAAGCCAAATATAGATAACATTTAGATTATCTACACTCCCCACTCTCCTTGCTTAGAGGGAAACCTGAAAATTGACTAAGATACAGACATGCAGAGATAAATGTTTCAAAGAATTATTTGTATTGACTACTGTTCCAGAGACAACAGTTTGCCTCCCATGATATCTTCTAACCAAGTACCATAAAACCCTTTCCCAACGCATCGCGGGCAGGGAGCTGTGAGAAACGGGGAAGCAGATGATGACAATGCAGGAGATTCTCCGGAGAGTGAGGGAAGCACAGGGAAGAGCTGGATGGCTCAGAAATGGTGAGCAAAGCAGCTCTGCACTCACCTCCACGAGGGGCAAAGAACCCCCAGCTCTCCACACATCAGCATCAGGAGCCGGGGTTGATATTGTGTGGGTCCTTGAAAGTGCAACTTGAAGAACGACGTTTACGTTAGTTAGCTGGCGATTGTCCTCACAATCAATTTGGTGCCATTTAAAGGTTACAGATTAGACAACTCACAAATCAAAGAATTTGAGAGCTAGAAGGGCCTTTTGCCACCACCTTTTACCCAATAGTTTCATTTTACAAAGGTGAAAACTGAGGCTCAGAAAGATCAGGGATTTGCAGGAGTTCCCCATCAGGATACGGGTGGCGGCCATTCCCCCGACCCCCGTCCTCTTCCTATTATAACGGCGGCTCCTGACCTGGGTTCTCTGGCTCCTTCGAGTCCTGAGTCCATGAACTATGGGAACCCATGAACTATGTCCAGTATTTCAAAAAGTTCAGTTGATTCTATGTATTTGCTGGACAAAAAGGCAATGCATACTAAAGCACCAAGTCTCTGCTTTTGAGTTAAATGTACTTTAACTCAATGTGTTAGTTCTAGTTAGAGAGACAGTAATTTGGGATATAACCAATGTAAGTTTTAAAATTTTATAATGCTTATTGAAAAGGTTATCTGTACTTTGCTCCTATATATATATATTTTTTTAAGTTTAATAATTAAGGTAACAGATACAAAGTAAAAAATCTCAGGGGGAAAAATTACCACATGAAAGGGAAAATTCTCGTCAGTCCTCCACGTGGAGTCTTTCTTCTCCATGGTAACGACTGTTGAAAGCTTATTATGAATCTTTCCAGAAAATATTTTCAGGTGTATAGGACACGTGAATTATGGACACTGCATCTTGTTTAAGTTGATATTGTATCTTGAGATTCTCCCACATGTAGTTCGGCCTCATTCCTTTTAAAGACTGCAGAGAATCCCAGGGAATGGTGGGGCAATGGACACTTAGGTGGTTTCCACAGTTTTGTTTTTACCATCAATGCTGAAGCTAACATTCTTGTTCATTTACCAACCTATACTTTGGTGAAATTCCTAGCAGTGGCAGTGGTGAGTCAAAAAGAATATGCTTTAGAAACTTTGGTATAAGCATTGCCAAATCACTCTCAAAAAGTGACACCAGTGTCTCCTGGCCCCCATCCCCCTCTCACCCCCAAGAAAATGTGAGAATGCCAGGTTCATCTGCCCACTTTTTTTTGGGTTATACTTTCATTTTAGGGAGAGAGATTTTTAAAACATATTTGTCAGAACACTTTATAAAATACGGAATTCAACCCCAAATTTGCTATGTGTTGCAAATATCCCTCCTCTCCCATTTGTTTTATTTCTTTTGGTCTTATTGCATTTCTTTCAATAAAGAAGTTTAAAATTTAATGTAAATGGGGCCAGCCCGGTGGCTCAGGCAATTGGAAGCTCCGTGCTCCTAACTCCGAAGGCTGCCGGTTCGATTCCCACATGGGCCAGTGGGCTCTCAAGGTTGCCAGTTCAACTCCTCGAGTCCCCGCAAGGGATGGTGGGCTCCGCCCCCTGCAACTAAGATTGAACACGGCACCTTGAGTTGAGCTGCCTCCCGGATGGCTCAGTTGGTTGGAGTGCGTCCTCTCAAACACAAGGTTGCCAGTTCAATTCCTCGAGTCCCGCAAGGGATGGTGGGCTGTGCCCCCTGCAACTAGCAACGGCAACTGGACCTGGAGCTGAGTTGCGCCCTCCACAACTAAGACTGAAAGGACAACAACTTGAAGCTGAACGGCACCCTCCACAACTAAGATTGAAAGGACAACAACTTGACTTGGAAAAAAGTCCGGGAAGTACACACTGTTCCCCAGTAAAATCCTGTTCCCCTTCCCCAATAAAATCTTTAAAAAAAAATTTAATGTAAAAATGTTTATCATTATTTCTGTTTGTGGTTTCTGAGTATTATTATCTCATTGTAGAAGGTTTCCCACATTTTAAATACATTTATTAATATTTGTTACTGCTTTGTTTTTTTTTGTTTTTTTACAGTCAATGTTTGATTTGGATTTTTATTAAAGAGATATGGTATGCCTCTAAATTTCCAAATGACTTATCAGTTATTTCAATAACATTTATATATTTATTTTCCCATTTCTTCCAGCCACTCCAGTTCAAGCGTTTGTTTCTCAGTCTAGTTGTGTAGGACACAGCTCTCTGGCCCATGCTGGTATTATGAGCCTTGCACTCCCCTTGGCTGAGGCAGTCGGTTGCTGGTCGTCGGTGGGCCGCTCACAGCGGCTTACAGCAGCTCTGGACGGCTGCCGGCCGCTCACAATGGCTGCCAGCCACTCACGCTGGCTGCCAGCCACTCGCAGCTCACTGGCCTATGTGGGAATCGACTCAGGGACCTTGGCTTTAGGAGCACGGCACTCCAACCACCTGAGCCACCGAGCCGGCCCAATAACATTTATTGATCAATCTACCTTTTCTTCACTAATCTGAAATGCCACCTCTATCATATAAAAAATTCTAAATACATTTGAATCTATTTCTGAGTTCTATTTTGTTACATTTCAAGAGCTTAGCTCCTTTTCAGTTACAAACTGTTCTGATTAATGTGTCTTTGTAACATGGTTTAATGTTTGCTAGAACTAGAACCCTTTATTAATCTTTAAAAATTTTTCCCCATTCATTCTCACATTTATTTTTTCCAGATAACCTTTATTATCCGTTTTTTTTTCTTTTGTTTTTTTACTTTTCTAAAATTACATACTATGTTCTTGGTGTGGGAAATTTATTGAAACCAATCTATATACCTTATCATATTTCACATTCAATTTTTATTCTTTTTTTATTTTACTGCTTACTTTAGAATAGTTTTAAATTTATGGAGATTTGTGAAGATAGTATACTCCATTTTCAGATTCTCAAATGGTTAATATTTTATATTAGCATGATACATTTGTCAAAATGTACCATACTAATAATACAATGAACCAATACTAATACGTTATTAAAGTTCAGTTTATCCAGATTTCCTTAGTTTTGACCTAATGTCCCTTTTCTGTCCCAGAATCAGATCTAGGACCACACTGTATTTGGTCTTCATGTCTTTTTAGCCCTCCTTTTTGTTGTGACACTTCCATAGACTTTCCTTGTTTTTGATGAACTTGACAATTTTGAGGAATACTGGTCAGGTATTTTACAGAATGTCTTTCAATATGGGTTTGTGTGATCTTTTTTCTCATAGTTAGACAAGAGTTACAGGTGAGGGGGAGGAAAAACACAGACATAAAGTGTCATTCTCATCACATCAAAGAACATGCTGTCAACATGACTTATCACTACTGACATTGACCTTGATCATGGGACTGAGACGGCAGTACTGTTTGTCAGGCTTCTCCACTGTAAAGGTACTCTTTCCTCCTGTCCACACAGACCCTTTAGAAAGATGTCATCAGGGATAAGATGTGATGATCCATCTCCTTCAGGGAAGAGCGTTATACACAGTACTTGGAATTCTGCACAAGAGATTTGTCTATTCCACATCTTCCCCCCCTCTTCATTTATTTAATTATTTATTTATAACATTATAGACTCATCAGTATTTATTTTATACTTTGGGGTATAATCTAATACTGCTTTACTGGTTTATTGCTCAAATTGGCTTGGCTAATGGGAACTCTTTCAGTTGACATATCCACATCATTGTCAGGGGTTTCCGTCATTTTTAGTACTTTCTTACTTTGTGGTATTACAGGATTCTACAGGCTTATATATTCCCTGCCGCAGTCTTCAGACTGCTCATTTCACAAGGAATCTTGGTTCCTTTTACCAGAAAATATTATTAGAAACCAAGGTCTGGATGCTTGGTGTGATCTTTGCTGCTGGAATTTCTTTGCTTCTCGGTCCTCTGAACTGGCAGAATAAAGAAACACATGTGTGAATACTAACCCATGTATATGCATATATATATATATATATATATATATATATATATATATATATGTATATGTATATGTATATGTATATGTATATGTATATATATTTAATATTCATACATCTGTACCCATATTATCATTTTTAAGTCCCCTTCCCCTACCAACTCAACCCTGTATCCTACTGATATTTTATTTATTTATTAGTTTTTTAATTTCTTGGGGTGATATTAGTTAACATTATATAAATTTCAGGTGTACAACTTTATAACATGACATCTGTGTACTCTACTGTGTGCTCAACACCTGAAATCCAGTCTCCTTCCATCACCATATATTTGACCACCTTTACCATATTCGTCCTCCTTCCAACCACCTTCTCTGGTAACCACCATTCTATTGTCTGTTATCTATGAGGTTTTTGTTTCCTGTGTTTGTTGCTTTTGGTTTTGTATCCCACATGAGTGAAATCATACGGTTCTTGTCTTCTTTTGTCTGACTTATTTCACTTAGCATAATGCTTTCAAGATCCATTCATGTTGTATCAAATGGCAATATTTCATCTTTTTTATTGCTGAGTAGTATTCCATTGCATGTATATACCACATCTTTATTCAATCATCCATTGAAGGACACTTAGGTTGTTTCCATGTCTTGGCTATTGTAAATAATGTTGCAATGAACATAGAAGTGCATATATCTTTACGAATACGTGTTTTCAAATTTTTCAGGTAGATACCCAAAGCGGGATTTCTGGTTCATATGGTAGCTCTATTCTTAATTTTTTAAGGAATCTTCATACTGTTTTTCACAGTGGCTGTACCAATTTACATTCCTACCAGCAGTGAACGAGAGCACTTGTTATTTGTTAACTTTTTGGTAATAGCCATTCTGACTGGTGTGAGGTGATATCTCATTGTGGGTTTTATTTGCATTTCCCTGATGACTAGTGATCATCTTTTGAGCATCTTTTCATATGTCTATTGCCCATCTCTATGTCCTCTTTAGAGAAACGTCTATTCAGGTCCTCTGTCCATTTTAAAATCAGATTGCTTGTTTTTGTTGTTGTTGAGTTGTATGAGTTCTTTATATATTTTGGATATTAGCCCCTTATCAGATATATTGTTTGCAAATATCTTCTCCCTTGCAGTTGGTTGCCTTTTTTGATTTGTTGATGGTTTCTTTTGCTATACAGAAGTTTTTTAACTTGAAGTCATCTCATTTGTTTATTTTCACTTTTATTACCTTTGCCTTAGGGGTCAAGTTATAAAAATTCCTCTGAGACCAAGGTCATAAGTTCAGTGCCCATGTTTTCTTTTATGCACTTTATTGTTTCAAGTCTTTAATTCATTTTGAGTTAATTTTTGTGTATGATGTCAGATAGCAGTCTAATTTCATTCTTTTGCATGTGGTTTTCCAGGTTTCCCAGCACCATTTATTGAAAAGACTTTCCTTTCTCCATCGTATGTTTTCAGCTTCTTTGTTGAAAAATTAGTAGCCCATATATATGTGCTACTATCAGTTTTGGCTATCAGTTCTGTTCCATTGGTCTGTGTGTCTGTTTTTTCTGTCAGTGCCATACTGTTTTAATTACTGTAGCTTTGCAGTATAGTTAGAAGTCAAGGAGTGTCATACCATACATCAAGCTTTGTTCTTTTTTCTCAGGATTGCTTTGACTATTTGGGGTCTTTTGTGGTTCCATAAAAATGTGAAGATTTTATGTTCTATTTCTTTGAAAAATGCCATTGGGATTTTGATAGGGATTGCATTAAATCTGCATATTGCTTTAAGTAATATGGCCATTTTAACAATGTTAATTCTTCCAATCCATGAACATGAAATATTTTTCCATTTCTTTGTATCTTCAATTTCTTTCAACAATGTCTTGTAGTTTTCAGTGTACAGGTCCTTTATCTCGTTCGTTAAGTTCATTTCCAGGTATTTTATCTTTTTGTTGCAATTGTAAATGGGACTGTTTTCTTCATTTCCCTTTCTGATGTTTCATTGTTATTGCATAGAAATGAAACTGATTTTTGTACATTGATTTCAAATCCTGTTATTTGTTTATCGTTTCTAATAGTTTTTTGGTGGAGTCGTTGGGGTTTTCTATATGTAATATCATGTCATCTACAAATAGTGACAGTTTCACTTCTTGATTCACAATTTGGATACCTTTTATTTCTTTTTTTCTTGTCTAACTGCTCTGGCTAGGACTTCCAGTCATGAAAGTGGGCATCCTTATCCTATTCCTGACCTTAGAGAAAAAGCTTTTAGTTTTTCATGATTCTATTTTCTGAATTTTTTTTTAAATCATAAATTGATGTTGTATCTTGTCAAATGCTTTTTCTGCATCTACTGATATGATCATATGATTTTAATGTTTTCTTTTGTTAACGTGGTGTATCACAGTGATTGATTTGTGGATGTTGAACCATCCTTGCACCCCTGGAATGAACTCCACTTGATGTGATGTATTACGTTTTTCATGCATTGTTGTATTCAACTTGCTAGTATTTTGTTTAGCATTTTTGCATCAATGTTCATCAGAGATATTGGCCTGTAATTTTCCTTTTACATGGTGTCCTTGAGTGGATTAGGTATCAGGGAAATGTTGGCCTCGTAAAATGAGCTAGGAAATATTCCCTCCTCTTCAATTTTTTGGAGGAGGTTGAGTATTATAATTAAATCTTCTTTGAATGTTTGGTACAATTCACCAATGAAGCCATCTCGTCCTTGACTTTCAGGTTTTTTTAGAGGTTTTTGATTACTGTTTCAATTTCCATACTAGTCATTGCTCTATTTCGATTTTCCAATTCTTCATGATTCAGTCTAGAAAGATTGTACATTTCTAACAATTTGTCCCTTTCTTCTCGGTTATTGAATCTGGTAGTGTATAGCTTTCATAGTATTCTTGTATAATCCTTGGTATTTCTGTGGTGTTAGTTGTAACTTCTCTTTCAATTCTAATTTTACTTATTTGAGTCTTCTCTCTTTTCTCCTTAGTGAGTCTAGACAGAGGTTTGTCAATTTTGCTAATCTTTTCAAAGAATCAGCTCTTTGTTCCATTAATTATTTTCTATTATCTTTTTGTTCTCTATTTCATTTATTTCTGATTTGTATTACTTCCTTCCTTGAGTTTGGTTTCTGGAGATGTTTCGTTTTCTTTCTGTGCTCCCAAGTCACCTTGGTTGTTCATGTTATTTGATGGATTATTTCTCTGCCTGTGTATTTTAAGTAGGTAGTAAACTCTTGTTTATATACTCTTTGGTTCTCAATAATTCAGCAAGTGATAGGTAGGGTACTTTCTTTTCACTGTGCTTTTTGGGGTATGTCAGCTTTTTTTTACCAGGCTCTACTTGGAAGTGTGGGCAGGGGAGGCAAGCATGTGATCTTGCAGCTGGGCTACCCTTCCAATAATGGCTGCTGGCACCACTCTGTGGTTGTAAGCTTCGCAGCCACCTCTACCCAGCTCTGCTGCAATGGGAGTGGGGAGGGGAGATGCCTTTTCCTAGAAAGAAACTGCTTCAGCCCCTCCTATGCTCCAGGTCATTTTTGAGGGCTGCAGCCCACCTTCTCCTCTGCTACCACTCTTGCTGGAGTGCAGTGGATGGCAAACTGCATCAGTGGCTGCCTTCCCTATCCTTCTCCTGACCTGCCTTCCCTACTTCTCCTGATATGCCCACCTTCAGATGTCCTGATGCGTGGATCTTTCAGACATGTTTGCATGTTGAGCAGGGATTCTTTGTTGAATCACTAAGTTGTAAGTATAAGGGGAGAAACAATGAAGTGTTCTCACTCTGCCATGATGCTTATATCACTTCTGATATTTTATTTTATTTCAATGTGTGGTATCACATTGAATTTAGGGATTACTTAGGATTTTTTTTTCCCTAAGAGCTGAATAAATGATAGGAGTAAATAAGTTATAACTAGAAATATTTTTATAGGTATTTCTATCAGTTTTCTTGTTATGATCCTCAAGTAAGTTTAGGTTTTTCTTCATTTGTTTCTACACACATTTCTTTAATTTATTCCAAGAAATATTTTTTCTGTGCTTTTTCTAAGTGGGAGATCTTTCACATAACTCTTTATTATTTGTAAAGTAGAAAATTAATGATTTTTAAAGAAATTTATTTTGTTACCATCCATCTCATTAAATTCTATTTTCTGTTCCATTGATTGTCTTGGGTTTCCTATATTTCTTCTGTAAATAATAATTTTTCTTCCTCCTTTCAACAATTGTCTCTCTTATCTCTTTGTCTTGTCAGTTTGTGTTGTCTAGAACAGAAATGGGCAAACTTTTTCTATAGGAGCCAGACAGTATACATTGCGGGCTTTATCACATACAGCTGCAGTCACAAACCACTCAATTCTGCAATTGTAGCACAAAAGCAGCCATTGACAATATATAAATAATGGGAAACACTGTGTTCTAATAAACCTTTATTTACAAAAACAGGCAATTGGCCCACAGGTGGCAGTTTATTGACACTGGTCTAGAATGCAAACCATGTTACATAAGATGATGATGGTGAGTACCTTGTCTTGTTTTAATCTTTAAACAGAATGTTCTGGCATACAAATATATATACACATACACAGAGCTTCAGTAACGTTGAAGAGCTATCTACCTTGTCCTATTTTCTCTAAAAGTGTTTATTAGGAATACTGTTGAATTGTAATTGACTTTTTTTGTAAACTACTGAGCTTTGACATCTTTGACCTATAAATGTGTAAATTATGTTAATACATTTCTTAATATGAAACCATTCTTATACTTTTGGTATAAAATTCACCCAATTTTGGTTTATCATGCTTTTGATGTTATATATTACTGAATTATTTTTGTTAATAGCTTATGCATGATTTTTACATTGATATCCAGAAATAGAAGTAGTTTGTAGTATATTATTCTAACTTGTCATGTTATAGTATTGGTATTTTACTGGCTTCATAAATATAACTTGAAAGCCTACTTTTCTATAGAAATAGTTTTATGGTTAGGACTTACGTGTTTATTGAAATTTTGAGCAAATTCACCTATGAAACCACTGGGGTCTGGTGTTTTTTCCAGGGAAACTTCTTGATAACTTCCCCTACTTCTTCCACGAATATCATTTATTTAGGTTGTCTAATAAAGGTTCTTCTGATACTAATTTTTGATGATTCATATGTTCTTAGAAAATCATTTATTTTGCTCAGATTGTCAAATTTATTTGCTGAAAAGTTCACAAACTACTATTTTTGATTCTCTTAATTTCCTCTACATCTGTTGTTGTTTGTCATTTTTTTGTTTCTAATCTTCTGTATTAGTGAGTTCTTCCTTTTCCGCTCTTAATTAGGCTAGCCAATGTTATTTTTGTTTTACTGGTTTAGCAAAAAAAACCCCAACTTTTGGGTACATTTATAAATTCTGGTTTTCTTTTTCACGCTTTCTAATTAATTCATGTCTGCCTTGATCTTTATCCCTTCTGTATTCTTTAGGTTGATTTTATTGTTATTTTCTCATCTTTTGAGAAGTGATGTTGGCCTATGAATCTTTCTTCACGAACAATTTTAGTGACACTTCATAGATTGAGTTATCTGGTGTTTTAATATTTTTCCCTAGATATTCTGCAGTTTAGGTTTAATTTCTTCTGGGATGCAAATGTTGTGAGAGAAGGTTTTTTGGGGGGGTATTATTCTGCTTTTATTTCCTAATTTTATTATTTTATTGCACTGAGGTCAAAGACAGTCTTATTTCTGCTTTAGAGGAATTGACTGACATTTTTAATAAGTCCTCAAATATGATTAATTTCCATAAACTATTCTTTAAAGCAGTCAATTACACTTCATATTTTTATTTCTAAGAACAGTGTAAAGTTGTTTCTGCAGTACTGATTTCTTTAGAGCAGAAGACCTATGTTATTCATGTTTGTATCTCTGATACCTGGTACTGTGATTGGTACACAGTTGTTCAGTAAGTGGCATGAATAACTGAACTAACGAATGAACGAATGAATTAATGCTGCATGTATTCAATGGGTTTATTTTTCTGGGGTTAACTGGCTCTAGACAGTCTCTCCTCACACCAGCACAGGACTGATGGTCTACTAAGCCATTCACTTCAAAGGGATTCATTTAAAATGAGCCAGTAAAAATATTAAAACAGGATTTGATGTGTAGATTGTTAAAACCTGGTTGTATACTCTTCTTTTTTCTTAAATATCTTCTCGTCTGCTCATTTTACAGTTATAATTTAAGGCTCAAGTCCTGACTCATCCACAAAATCAAGCTATTTGTGGTCACCGATTCTTTCCTTTCTCTACTCTTGTGACCTTCATTGACCAGACTCATTTGTCATGTGATATAAATGGCCTTGCACTGTTACCCGGATGTTTCATGTGTCGCTTGTCTTTCTGATAAAACCACAAGCTTGTTGAAAATGTTACATTCTTTTCTATCCTACAATGTACCCAGAAGAGTGTTCAATAAATTCCTGCTGTATCAACACAAGAATAGTTAAGAGAAACAAATACTTTGGTTAACATTCTGCCATATCATGGTCTTGTGACCTTAGCTATGTGATTTCACATCTCTGGGGCTTGGTTTTCTATAAGGGTACACTAAAGACCTGTCAAATCATAAGGAATGCAATGTTTTGTCATATATCTGATTCTACAAAGGAGAGAGAGAGAAGCAACCACATTAAGAAAACAGCATAAAATATATGTCTAGTTGGTCAAGCAACAATGGCACCATCATTCTACAAGACGTCAGCAACTGCTGTGCTGTTTGTTTTCTTTCTCTTCCACCTTTCAAATATGTCCATCCTCAGTGGTCACTCCTCCTTGCGCTACACAAAGAACATCGGCTATCAGTAACATGCCTCTCTCAAATCTTCTCCCTCTGGGCCTACCTTTCCCAAGCGATGTACACAGCCAACTATCTGTCAGACATTGTGCGCACACATACACAATGTATCTTTTGAGTGTTGTACTGGTTGCTCACATATAATTCACTTAAGCTCATACCTTGACTCCCCTGTACCCCACTCTGCAACCAATTCCTTTCCCTGATGTTTCTACTTGTATTAATGGCCCAGCCATTCTCCTCAGAGTCATCTTTGGCCCCATCCTCTTCCTCAGCTCCCACATTCAATCAGTTGTGAAGTCATCAAGAATTCACTTATCCACCACCTGGAATCCTTTCTTTATTATTCCCATTGGTACCACTTTACTGGTAAAGATGGCTTCTTAGGTCTACTCTACTTGCTTCATAACAAACCAGTTTTCTATAGGATCCAATCTCTTCTATACAATACTGCCAGATGAACCTTCCTACAGTACAGTTTGATACTATAAGATTGATTAACTGCGTATTATGACACTGTGTTGGCTTAATCAAGTGATCAACCAATGAATGAATCAATGACAAGTCCATGTCCTATCCAAAACAATTTGATGTTAAGACTTAAGCCTATGATTAAGTTACACATAGATAGTTGGTATTTCTTAGAGAAACCACAAGGAAAGCTATAAAAAATGAACAGCAGCAGAATTGTCTTCAGAACGGCTCTGGAATAAACCTGGATTCATCTTCTACCTCTATAATATATTAATACTACTAGTGTCCTTGAGCAAATTAGTTAACCATTATCAGTTTTTTCAATTGAAAAAAAAAAAGGACAATAATAATAATGGCTAACATTTAATGAATACTTATTATATGCCAGGTACTATGCTAAATGATTTATATGTATTAAGCCACTTTAGTCTTCTACCATCCCTCTGAGGTAAATACTGCTTTGATCCTCATTTTTCAGATGAGGAAACTAAAGCTCTGTAAGGTTGTACACCTTGCCCAAGGTGCCACTACTAATGGTGGAGTTGAGGCCTAGAACTCAGGTCTCTCTGAAACTAGAGCTACTTGGTGAAGTTTTTTTGTTTTGTGTTTTTAATTGAATTACGTTTTACATATAATGGAATGAACAGATCTGAGACAGTTTGATGGGTTTCAACAATTGAATACACACAAGTAACCACCACCCAAATCCAAGATATAGAACATTTCTATTACCCGGAAAGCTCCTTCATGCTTTGTTCCAGTCAATCTCACCTCTACCCCAAAGATAAGTACTGTTCTGAGTTCTAGCTCATCGATTAACTTTGCCTATTCTTGAATTTCATGTAAATGGAATCATACAGTATGTATTCTTTCATATCTGCTATCTCTTGCTCAACATAATGTTTTTGACATCCATGTTGTTGTGTCATTAAGTAGTTTATTACTTTTTATTGCTGGGAAGTACTTCATTATACAAATATACCACAATGTGTTTATCCATTCTCCTGTTAGTAGGCATTTGGTTTGCTTCCAGCTTGGGGCTATTAAGAATTAGGATGCTATAAATATTTTTGTACAAGCCTTTTTGTGTATGTAATTTCATTTTTTGGGGGTAAATTCCTCAGGTTGGGATTGCTAGGTCACATGGGAGGTATAGTTTTAACTATAGAAAAAGCTACCCAAAGTCTTCCAAAGTGGCTGTACCATTTAATACTTCCACCAACAATGGATGAGAGTTCCAGGTGCTCCACAGACTTGCTAACATTTGGTAAAATAAAATAATATTTCAGGCAATCTTACCCCACCAATCAGCAATTCTGGTGGGTATAGATGGCACAATATTTTTCAAGTACTAAAAGAAATGTCAACCCCAAATCCTATACTAACTTCCAGGAATAAAGAGGAAATAAAGATGGTCTCATATGAAGGAAAATAAGATAATTTGTTGCTAGCAGATCTACTCATAAAGGATGGCTAAAGGAAATTCCTGCAATAAAAAGGAAATGATAACAGAAGGTTGGGGCATTCAGAAAGGAAAGAAGAACAGAACAAGTAGAAATAAAAGTAAGCATAATAGACTATCCTTTACCTCATAAATTTCTTTAATCATATTTTATGGTTGGAGCAAAAGTTATAACACCATTTCGTATGGTATTTAATGTACATAGAGGAAATATTTAAGCAAAATACATTTTTTAAGTGGCGAGGGTAAAGGGATCTAAATGCAAGGCTTCTGTGCTTCATTTTAAGGAGTAAAATGTTAATAAAAATAGCCTATGATTAAGTTACACATATATAGTTGGTATTACTTAGAGAAACCACAAGGAAAGATATAAAAAATGATACACTTTAGAATATTATAAATCATCAAAATGTAATGCAAGAAAAAAGAAACATAATGACAGAGTAACAAACATAAAACAAATAATAAAAATGGGAGCCTTAAGTGCAGACATATCAATAATTACATTAGATGTAAATGGACTAAATATGTCAATTAAAAGACAAGACTCAGCTACAGAAGAAACTGTCTACAAAAAAACTCACTTCAAACATAATAACATAGGAAGGTTGAAAATAAAAGGGTTGAAAAAAGATATATCACACAAAAATGAATAAAAAAGGCAGGAGTGACTATATTACTATCAGATAAAGTAGACTTCAGAGCAATGAAAAATACAAGTGACAAAGTATGTATCCTCCAAGAAAATATAGCCATCCTAAATGTGTACACACCAAACAACAGAGCTTAAAATTAAAAGTACGTGAAGCAAAATTTGATAAAGTTGAAAGGATAAATAGGAAAATGCACAACTGTAGTTGGTTCCTTCAACACTCCACTTTCAGCAACTGATAGAACTACTACACAGAAAACCAGTAAACATCTGGAACAACTGAACAACACCATCAACCAACAAGATCTAATCTAACATTCATAGAACACTGGACCCAACAACAGCAGAATATATATTCTTTTCAAGCACCTATGGAACATTCACCACAATGGACCCTGCGTCACAAAACAAATAGTACCAAATTTGAAAAAATCAAAATCATACAGATCATATCCTCTGATCATAATGGAATAAAACTAGAAATCAATAAGAGAAAAATCTCCAAACACTTGGAAATCATAGAAATTCTTCTAAATAATCCGTAGGTCAAAGAGGATGCCCCAAAAGAAATTAAAAACAACAACAACAGAAAAACACTAGGTGAAAATGAAAATATCAAAGTTTGTGGGATGTAGCTAAAGCAGCGGCTGAGAGGCAAATTGCTGCTTATATTAGAAAAGAGGAAAGACCTCAAATCAATAATCTAAGTTCCTACCTCAATAAACCAGAAAAAGAAGAGCAAAATAAACCCACAGCAAACAGAAGAAAATATTAAAGGTAAGAGTATAAATCAACGAAACTGAAAACTCTTCAAAACTCAACATTAAAAATAAAACAATCCAATTAGAAAATGGGCAAAGACAGGCACTGACATTTCATTAAAGAGGATATACAGATGGCAAATAAGCACATGAAAAAATATTCAACATTGACAGACACTAGAGAAATGCAAATTAAAACCACAATGTGATATTACTACATACCTATCAGATTGGCTAAAATAAAAAATAGTGATAATTCTAAATGCTGGTGAGGATGTGGAAAAACTATCACTCATGTATTGCTGGTAGGAATGTAAAATGGTACAGCCTCTCTGGGAAATACTTTGGCAGTTCCTTTTAAAAGTAAAAATTGACTTACCATATGACCCAACAAATACTACCTTGTATATTTATCCAGTGAAATGAAAACTTATTTTCATACAGAAACTTATACATGAAGGTTCACAGCAGCATTATTTGTAAAGAAACTACCCAAATGTCCTTCAGTGGTGAATGATTAAACAGGCTGTGGTACATCTATATCATGGAATTCTACTCAGCCATAAAAAGGAACAAGCTATTCATACAAACAACAACTTGAATGAACCTCAAGGAAATTATGCTGATTGAAAAAAGCTAATTTCAAATTGATACATATTGTATAGTACAATTTATATAACATTGTGAAATAGCATAATTATAGAAAAGGAGAACAGATTAGTAGTTGCCAGAGGGTAGGAATGGGGGTGGGGTAGGTATAGCTGTAAAGGGCTAGAATGAGGGAGCTTTGTGGCGAGGGTATAGTTAAATATCTTCATTGTGGTGATGGTTACATGTGGTAGTAGAAGTCACACACATGATAAAACTGCATAGAGTGATACACACACACATGCAGAGAGAAATGAATGTATAACTAGTGAAATCTGAATAAACTCTGTAGATTGTACCAAAGTCAATTTCCTGGTTTTGATTCCCTACTACGATTATGCAAGATGTTAACATTGGAGAAAGGTGGATAATGGGTATAGGGGACCTCCCTGTACATTTCTTTGCAAATTCCTGTGACTTTACAATTATTTCAAAATAAAAAGTAAGCACACATACATACACATGCACGGTCTCAAATTATTCTGCGATAGATTAATGTTATATGAACACTACAGCCAGGCATGTTTAGTCTCATTTTATAGGAAGAGAATAAAATTCTAATTGGTTGACACTGTTACCTCAGCTATTATTGATAGATTTTCCTGCTCATTTTCATTTTTACTTCTGTCCTTGTCATTAAATTAGTTATGTGCTACTCTAATTTAAAGTAACCCCCCTTTTAAGATGTAATATTGGAAAAAAGGTGAGTTTGATGAACAGACATATTTTCAATAGTCAGTCAACATAAACAATGGCTTTATAATTAGAAAACTTGCAACATGACAATTCCATTCCCAATAAAAACCCATTGCTCACTGCCTAATGAAGGACACTTCGGATTTACAATGGATTTCGCTAAGGGCTTATTTTACATAAACATGCACAGCCCTAGCTTCTCTCTGTACCTAAAGTTCAAGAAAAGAGCTTACTTTGCCTCGTTATTTCAGATACAGTAACACTGCTCTGTTTTGCCCCTGGGCATGAAACACAGACTGAACTACCTCACTGATTTGGGCAGCCAATGTAACTTCCAGCGGAAACTCAGGAAAATACAATAGCAGTTAAGACCTGGTGACTGCCCTCCTGACACTCTGAATCTAGTGGGGACTTTTTGATACTTTTAGCACGGTAGAGTTTACATCATTTCATTTGATCTTTAATACAACTGATGAAGTTAAGTAGTATAAGCCTCAGCTTACAGGCAAGAGAGGTATGGCTTGGAAAGATCAAATGCCTTGTCCCAAAATGCCAGGATTCAACTCCAGTCCGGTGCTTTTTCCTCTATACTATGGAATTCCATGTCGTGTGAATGTAACTTACGTGAATTAAACCATTCCCACTCATTAAAAAAAAACAACAGAGACTAATAATTTAAATAGCACCAAAAGCAGCACTTGCATGTATATTTCATCACTGACTGCATGTTAATGTAATATTACATATTCATATTACATAATAGATTTATATCAACAAATCCACATATAATGTATTTTGTGGGTGCTTTAAAGGATTTTAAAGATAACTGCAACTATTAGGATTTTAGACATATGAACTTAATTTAAAATGTTGTATAAACCCTGTATAAAACTGACTTCACTGTCCCACAACAATTTAACAACACTATGGAACAAAGAACAATCTCTCTGTAGAAAATCAGTCTAAACCCCTTTGCTCAGAAAATCTTGCATATCATCTTCCTTTTATTTTTCTTAATCTAAACGTAATACATTTATTGTAGAAAATTTGACAAAACAAGTTAGCCCATTTACACTCTTTCTTAAATATGCAACAAGAACCAGTAAGATAATCTACTTCAAGAAAATTCGTAAATGCTTAGGCTTATAGACCACGTGGATAAAACGGATTTTCAGCCTTTTCTGTAGGGCTCAATTTCATAGGTATCTTTTCTAAAACATTAAAATTGGACTTTTACAAATTCAGTTTATGGACATCTTCTCAGACGTGTTTACACATCCAGCCAGGCACATCTGGACCTTGGTTGTATTTTATTTGTGTACTTTAAAAAGTGCCAAGGAAATGCCATTGCTCACCACCTGTCAGAGGATCACCAGCCCTGCCTCTTGGGTGAGCCTTTTCATCAGACAATTTTCTATTGCTCTGACCCTTGTGTTCCATCCAGACCTCTGCATTTTCCACAATGTGTTGTGGTTTTAATTTTCACCCACACTTTTGGCTTCAACTGTACTAACCTCAGGTTGTATTGACACTGACCCTGACGGCTGAGTCAGGAAAGAGAACGTGGATTTTGTAACGATGGCTCAGTTGGTTGTTACTGAACAAAGAATGTGTTTCAGATCTTCCAGCACTACCACGATTTTATACAATGAGATCCTTTTCAATAAAGGTAACTCTTTTATTGAATATACAACCAAATTAAGTTTTATGATTTTGTAAGACTTGTCATGCAAAAAGCTTTCCCAAAGTAGAAAAAAAAATTTTTTCAGTCTACATATTCCAAGGTTTAGTAGCAAAATATGATTACTGCACATGCATTTTACTCACTTGATCTCTTAAAAGAGAAACCACTAGACGATTATTGATGGATTTTAGGGTTACGACAGAGACTTCTGCTCAGCAAAACCCACATTTTCCTCTCTTTGTGCTGGATTCCCAGGGTAGGCTGTATTTCCCAGCTGCCCCTGCAGATAGGTGTGGCCACGTGATTGAATTCTGGCCAATGGAATGCGAGCAGGAATGAGGTTAGCCCAAGCCATAAAAACTTCCCATGTGTACTCCTACCTGCTTTCTCTTCTTCAACCATCTGAACGTCAGCAGATAATATAAGATATTTTTACACTTTTAAGTACAAAATAATAATAATTGCAGCAAATATTAATACAGCATTGCCTTTGTGCTAGTCCCTGATTTAAGACTACACATGCGTTAACTCATGTCATCTTAATAACCCCGCGAGATCGGTATTGCAGTAATACTGTCCCCTTTGCAGATGACGAAACCGAAGTGCAGGAAGGTTAACTAACTTCCCCAGGACCACAGCTAACAAGTGGCACAGCAGTCCCACTGCAGTCCCAGCTGCAGTGTCTGGCCTTTGTGCTATGCTGCCTCCGTTACATTCTCATTCTTTTTGGACTGGTGGTATGTGTTTCTTATTTGGGGATAACTCTAACTTAGCCTAAACATGTGTTCAGTCAGAAAGTCCTTATTGACGACTAGAATCTCATCTTCAGCTTTCCTAGCAGTTGGGTTGGGGTACCACAGGCAATTCATTACAAATTCATTCTTTAGCTGGTAGAACAGCTATCTTGGGTTTGAACTTGAAAGCCTCATTAAGCACCTTTATTTGTTCTTCATTAACAATTTTACCTGTTAATATGTGGGGACACTCCAAGAGAAAGGAAGAAGTAAACAGCATTGTTAAAGGATATTTTGTGGTTTCTTCCTTTCCTCCTCTCACTCCTGAACAAAAAGGAGAAGGTTTGTGGCTTGCTTGGTGTGGACGAGGGCAGAGGCCCATAGGGCAGATCCCGGCAAGGAAGTGACTCCATCTTGGGGTGCAGTCCCGAGGAATGAGGTGGTGGCAGAAGTCTGCCTTAGGTAGCAGCTTCCTGAACCTCTGCCTCAGAGACCCCACAATACCTATCATTCAGTGGAGTCTCCTCTCTCACCTTTTCCCTATGGTCTTTAGTGTATCAGATAATATTTCTCCGATCTCTGTGTCAAACCTCAACTCATTTTTATATTTTTAATTCATGTCTTCTACCAAATTGTTTCATAGGAGTATACTTATGCTAGGAGTATACTTATGTTAGTATACACTAGATATACTTATGCTAGATAGATGAGAGAAACATTTTTTCCCATACTTAGACCTATCTTATTCTTATAACTTCATTATGCTCATGCATAATGACCCATATTCACAAACAATATATTCACACCATTTTTGAACTGGAAGTGGAGTAATTAAAAAGCACGTGGGTGAAAAAATATGGCCCATGAGTTGAAAAATATCCCCCAGTGTGGCCGGATGGCTCAGTTGGTTAGAGCGCGAGCTCTCAACAACAAGGTTGCCAGTTCAATTCCTGCATGGGATGGTGGGCTGCACCCCCTGCCACTAAGATTGAAAACGGCGACTGGACTTGGAGCTGAGCTGCGCCCTCCACAACTAAGATTGAAGGGACAACAACTTGACTTGGAGCTTATGGGCCCTGGAAAAACACACTGTTCCCCAATATTCCCCAATAAAAAATTAAAAAAAAAAATATCCCCCAACACAGCTATCTACTTTAACAACTCAAAGAAGCTAGAAAGGCCATTGAACTTTACCTACCAAAGGAAATCAGTAACACAATAAAGGCTAAATCTTGAAACTACTAATCAACAAAGTCTTAAGGGATACTTCATGAGGCAGTCTATTTTCCTATCCTTGGCCAGGTAAATATTTATAGATGAATTTTTCAGACAAGAATCCATCCTTGATCCTCTTTCCCTACACAGGTAAAAGGTACAAATTCAAGTTTGGTAGGGATATTATGAATAACATAGTTATCCTGTTAAAAAATAAGTAAGAAAAATACTGATTAAAATGTCAATTCAGCAGCAAGTCTGCCTTCTGTATCTTGGAATTACTTAGGGTTCACAATCTTCTGAATGCCTTTGGACCCTTCAAAAATATGTGGAGATTTTCATCTCTGGTTTTTAAGTTGTAGTATGTGTTAACTTGAAGAGTTACACATGGTTCCTTCCTTCATTACAACAAGTTCCTAGTGAGTTGGGACCAAGCCATATTTCTTCATATTTCTTGTGGTCTTTAACAAACAAACAAACAAAAAGAAATAAAGGAAAAGAACAAAGAAAGAAATTAAAAAAAAAAAAGGAAGGAAAAGAAAAAGAAAGAAATAAAGAGAGTCCACCTGTCTTAGGACACAGTGAATTCTTTAAAATTGAATGGAAGCAGAATTATTGCTCAACCTTCTAAGTGTGTCATGAATTGATGAGTCAACATTTGAAAAGTGTTTGGAAGTACTTAGGTGGAAGACCACAGATCTGTATAAAATATTATCATTTTTAAAATAACTCAATTTTCCTGTGGTTATTTTTTTAAAATGTTCTTTTGATTGCTGTTTGTAACCAATTTCAAAATAAAAATAAAAACCATCAAATGTAGAATATTCTTATAGAAAAACATTAAATCATCAATACTTTCTGGGATTGAAAAAAAGGGAGAAGGGGGCTAGGTGATGCCTTTGAGAACGCTCAAGGTGCTGCCTGGGTGGTCATATTGGAGAACTGTACAATACATGTGAAATTTTTACAGTCAAATTTAGTGAACTAGAACAAGAAAATCTGAATCAAAATTTTTTACTTTTTTTCTATTGAGTTTTACAAGGAACCCATATTTCTCCATGATAACAAAATAAAACATAATTATCTCATATTCTTTACATGTTCCAGGCCATTCCTTGTGTGTGTGTTGTTGTTTTTTTTCTTTGAAGAGAAGCTATATTCCACATTCAGGCTGCACAGGAGAAGTGCACTCAATCAACTCGTAATAGTTTACTCATCCTCCATTGAGAGTAGGACATATAATCTCACTTTAATGAGTTCAGCAGCTGTGACTAGATTGAGTTATACTGGGAATACACCATTTACTATCTAAAACTTTTTATAGCATGCGGATGAAACAGAATAAGATAGTACTGTTTCAAAGAAGTTGTTTCAAAAAACTTATAGTAGGCATTTTCTCACCCCTTATTAAGTCCACGTATTTGTATTAAATATGTACATATAATCAACAAATTAAAAAGCTAATTTTTTCCCTTATGGTCCACAAAGAACAGCTCAGATTCTCCAAGTTGATGAAATCTTATGAACAAACCAGATATGAAGGGAGAGAAAAGTGAAACCAAGAGCAGCAATTTCCCTTCTTCTTTGTTCCTTCTTCCAACTTGGCCAAAGTCCCGAGCTCCTTCTCAGAGTTATCTCCTAACTGCCCAAGCAATTATAATTTATAAAGTTATACTCTGGGTCCAGAGATGTCAGGTGCTACCCAATGTGACGAGATGAAGACTACACCACATACATGTTAATTCCAAAGAGTTCTAGAATCAGAACTTTAAGATTACATCCTTGGTCAAAAGGTATAATGCCTTCTTTCATATTGTTTCAAATAAGCAAAATAAACGTAGAGGTTTGGGGAAAGCATTCAAGTATTTTAGCAGGGAGTTTTCTCCTAAGTTTCCTTTGGCCACCAAGCCAAAGCGTTTCTGACGGATAACTGGACTAGGAATAGTGCTCCTGGAAACCATCAGCCAGCATTCCCACCCATTAATTGGGTGATTCATTTTCATCTTTTTTCCTCCCCATTTTTTACCCTGTTTCCTTTTCCCACCCTTCCCTTGCTGGCTTTTCTTTGAATCATCTATATCTCTGCTATCCTCCTCGACCTACTTACTTGTGTTATAACTCACTGCCCCTGAATATATTTCCTGTTCTTAAAGCCTCTCCGGGCCTCTGGGCTCCTCTCTGACAAATCCTCCTGTTTTGCTACTTAACGTCCCTGTAGAAACCTTACCCAGCTTGCAAGTGAGAAACCTCTCTGGAAGCCTCCCAGACTGCCCCAACTTCCAGTGATTTTCATTTCCCTAAAGCTCCATGGCACCAATGTTGGTACCACACAATTAGCGCTTTATTACTGTTAGATAATCTTTCATGTCTTTTCTTTCCAGCTGAGTAGGCAGCAACTCAAGCACAGGGAATAGTAGCATATCTATGTCTTGAAAACCATACCATGTAAACTTAACAAATAGTTACTGATTGAGTAGGATGGTGGGCATATCTCATGGAAATAAGTTATAGCCACATTTGGGAATAATAAGATTTGAGGTTAAATAAATTTTAGACATTTAAGCTCTTTTACTCAAGAATACAAGAGACCCATGGGTATAATAGGCTACATAACAGAATATAGATCTTTTGCCTCAAAGAGGCATTTCTATTGCTTCATCAGCTGGTGATCCAACATTATGTGGAAGTGAGGTTTCAGAATCCCTCCCAGAAGTTCTGAGTATATGAACTTGGAGCCCATTTCTGCCATGAGTTATCTGAGTAACCATGACTAGCTCAGCCTTCTTGGCTTCAGTTTCCTCCTCTATAAAACGAAGGGGTTGGATAGATGACCTTTAAAAACCAACCAAACAAAACAAAAACAAGACTAAAGATTTAGTACCCTCATTTAGATCTTTCCCAGGAAGTGTGATTGTTTATCCTGCCATCAATCTATTTTAAACACAAGCCCCACTTGGAGGATCATTTATTCAGATAGCTAGAGAAATGGCATTCAAATAAAACCGAGAGAAGAAAAAAAATGATATGGAAATTCTAGATACTACTTTTATTGTCGCCAGAACCATTTACTTCCTATGGATATCTTGTTGGACTATTAAAAAAAACGGGTAGGAGAAATCTTCAACCCTTCATATTTCTTACTATTCTATGAGATTCAAGAAAGGAAAACAAACCCCTATCTGATCTTCAGTACCAGCAAATATCAGATAGGCAAAATACTTTTAAGGTTGATAAGGGGTTGCAGAAATTCAAGTGTGCTGGAATGCCGACTTGTCACTCCAATGTTAGTGAAAACAGTACATGCCAGAGCTACTTTTGTAAATGAAGCAGTCTCTGTGGTAAAGGAAAAGGTATCAAAATATCAAGACGAGCATGCTTGAAGTATGTGTCACATTTATTGTAGCTGAGAGGATTAAAATCAGTCAGCATTAAGGAAGGTGTGTATGTGTCCCATTCAGATGTTAGGCAGGAAGTTTGAAAATGATGCCCTCAACCAAGAGAGGTTCCTGGGTAGCTGATAAATATGGGACACATTTAAAACAGAAAAGCTGAAAAGTAGCCAAGGCCTGGAGATAAAGTGATGACTTGAGTTGTGGCATTACCTGTGCCTGTGGTCAAGGGAGCAAAGCTAAAGATAGCAGGATGAATCAAGGTCATATGAAAGGACTATGAGAGTGAGTAGAAAGGTTGCTGACATGGGCTCAAAAATATGGTGTCAGGGTGGGGCATCGGAATGCACTCCAGGGTACAAACCTTTTTCTGAGAACGGCATTGGGAGTTATTCCCATGTTTCAGAAGAGTTAGGGCAGAAGGCAGAGAGGGATGGAGAGAAAGGAACGGCCAACTGTGTGCATTGAGAAAGGGCACTATTAACTGCTGGAGCAGTGGGCTCTGGCCTGGCCCAATCTGGCCAGAGAGGCCGGTGACGGGCTGATCACGCTTCAGAAGGCCGGCCAGCCACAGACAGACCTCAAGGAGGGCAGTGATCCTTTGAGGCCAAAGGCTGGTCTATAAAAACCCAAATCATGGTGACTTTTTAGTTTTTCTGGCTCTTCCTTAGAAACCACATAACCACTAACATTCTACTTCTTTCCCCACTGAGTCGACCCACATCCAACTTATATATTCCCTACCCACAAAAGTCACAGCACACATCCAGTCGTTACCCTGTGCCAGGCACCAGCGGTGATTCTTGCCTAAGGCAGGGCTGAGGTTGCAGCTAAACTGTGGCATCAGCAAGCTTGGTTTCCTGGAGTGTCATCAAGAGCCCTGCCACTGCAGCCACATGTGGGGGCCAACCCCAGCCCTTCCATTACCAACTTCTGGACCTTGAGGGAACTGTCTTAATGTCTTTGAACTTTTCTGTCTATAAAATGATAAAAAAAATATCTATTTGCAGGGTTGTTGTCAGGATTGAATGAGATTTGAATGTTTATAAAATTAAACATTGATTGGGTATGTGCTTGGTATTCCAGAAATGGAAGTGATTATTATTAATTCTTTGTACTCTTCTCCATTAAAAAAAAAAAAAAAAAAAAAAAAAAAAAAATATATATATATATATATATATATATGTCATGTTTTGACTATTCATTCCCCCTTTTTAAAAAATTCATGGCCTCAATCCCTTTCCCTGCCCAAGTGTCAAGTGCCCTTATCAGGCATCATCTTTCCTATTAGGAGAGAAATCAATTTAATAATGTCACCATACCAAAAGAATGACACTTAATATTATAGACTCTAACAGGATTCGGCAATGACTACATAAAATAATTTGTGGAGAGATATGCACAGAAGGTAGATGAGTAATCATTCATTCTACTTCTAGGTAAGATGAGCCTTCCCTGGCTTTGAGTCTATATCTCTACACGCTTCCTTTTATACTGATTCGATCCAATCTGAAGGTAAACGATGTAAGCAAGAAAAAAAAAAAAATGACCCACCTCATGCTACATGGCTATGCCATTCCACAGCAAACGATTGCCAAGAGACACTAGTAAACTTTTCCAACACATGTTTTGCCCAGACAATGAGCTGAATGGAAACTCAATGACACAGAAAAGGGCTGATGACTCAAGTCTCCAAACAAAGTTTTGGTTAAATAAAGCCTCAAAGGCTAATCACTAGATGTAATCCACCCGAGCTAGAAATAGGCCACTCACTAACAATCAACAACTCTCTACAGGATCAAAAACTTGGAACTTGGGAAGCAAAATTAAACTGGGCACGAAGGGCTACTGCCACAGCAGCGTGGACAAAGTTCAGAAACATACAGTTGCGAGTTAAAAACAAGCTGCCAGAATGGTATGTACCGAATGATACACTAAGTTTTAAAGCACTACCAGCAATACTAAATACATGTATGAAGAGTACGTATGTATGAAGAAAAATAAAAAAAACATGCAGGAGAATGAAAAATAATAGTGGCTGCTGGAGGGAGGGACAGGGAGAGGAATGACATTGGGGGAGGTGACACAGAGAGTCCATTGTATTTGTGATGTTTTAGGTCTTGTGTGTATGATGGTTACCCAGATTATTATTGTGTAACTCTAAATCTTTTTATATTTCTGAAATATTTCATACTAAAAAAATATAAAAAATAAAAATAATTCTATGACTAAAATCTGCTGACCTGTAAGAGAGAAATGAAATCTGTACGATGATCCTAGTGAGCAGTAATAATAAAATGAATCCCGGCAATTCTTATTTCCATTTTAATGGTTTGAATGGGGGAAGGTTGGGGGAGGGTTAGCCAAGAGGTAGCTGAGTTACGGGGGAGAAGGTCCCCCTTGAGCAACTCCTTGGTAGGGGCAGGGTGCTTACTAGCAAGGGCAGCTTACACGAAAGCAGAGCACCAGCCTCTGGCTCTTGAGACCTTACCAACAGGCAAAACAGGGTGAGACAAATGAAGCATGAAGCCCTATACCTTTCAGGATCTTCACCTACATTGGAAGTCAGCTAAAGTACAGGGCCTCGGGCCAGCTTCAAGGGCATGTGGCCTGTGTAGTCACATAGGGCCCCCCACTTCCTGTGCTTGATTTAATGTTCTCTATCACTGTCTTGACATTCTGAATGATGTTATACTTGAAGTTGTGTGAGTGAAGACCGACGGACAATGGAGCCTGTGCATGAGCAGAGGAGCTACAGGCATATGTGTGTCTGCCCGTTCCTCCCTGCCTCACCCACAGACAGCAATGGCAATGCCCATGAACAAAGAATTCGGGTGGACCGACAATGCATGGAGTTCAGTAAGACCCAAAGCAAGTACAAGGTGTTATGTCTAAGACTGAGGAGGTGGTATGGCAGGCAGGCCCAAGATGATCTGCTTTGCATTTGAACAAGAATTTTCCTCAAATGAAGAAAGAAGTCAAAAGTGTTCTAAGAAACACTAACAACCGAGAAACCCTATTATATCATTTCTTATTCCTCTTCCTTACATTAGCCAACCATTTATGCTGAAAATGATGATGTACAAGGAATGGGAAAGATAGAGCAACCCATAGTTCTTTCTCCTTCTAGTTTTTCTTTATTCACCAGTAAGTCAAAATTAGAGTGTTGGTAGAATATGTGTATGTACCAAGAAATGAAATAAAAACAGTTTTGTGCAGCTTTTCCACTGTTCTGATAAGAAAAAATAAATAAATAAATATATATATATATATATATATATATATATATATATATGCATACGAACTAATTGTGTAATTATTTAATTTGAATTGAAAATTGGCTTTGCATAATATAAACTTGAGTAAAATTCATGTTAATAATTTCATTTTTAAAAGTTTTATTTACTTAAAACAACATTAGATGGCAAATAAAACATACTCTAAAAGTTGAGAGAAACTAATGTGTATCTTTTCCTTTGACTTTGAGTCAGGGGCCCATCATTTTCATTTTGCACTGAGCTCAGCCAGTTATGTAGCCAGTCCAGAGAACACATAACTACTAAGTTCTCCCCTAAAGGAAGTCTGGTTTCTAATAATCTGAAATGAGTGTTCAGTTAATTGATAATATTTGTATTTATGTGCATCTCTTGGCCAGTGTCTTGGAAAGTGTAAATTTTGAATACATGCTTTGAAAGACAGAAAAATTGATAAGTCTGTGCCATTTTGAAGATGGGGACTCAAATTGGAATATATACTTCTTTTCCTAATGTTATTTGACAATGTTAATCACATTCACTTCTGAAACCACCTTTTCCCAAAATATTATTTAGTACACATGATTATACTTGTTGGTGAAGGTATCTTGAATACCTTTGTAAGACCAACAGTTTGTGTGTGTGTGTGTGTGTGTGTGTGTGTGTGTACACTACACACTCAACACAGGGGAGCTTAGAATAGAACCACTTCCACTGAAGTTTTGCTCTGGACCAGCAGGAACTCCCTGGGGCTCCTTCTTGGATTTTCAGTAGGAACCTGGGTCTCTGGGTTTACCTTTATTTATCCTACTCAAGCCATTTCACAAACATTCCTCGAATGTTTAGAAATCCTAAGAGACATGATGTGTAACTGTAATGACTGAAAATCAATGTTTTGAAATGGATTTTCAACAAGGTCAGAGCAGGGTCCTGGAGATCATGGGACTCATAGGTCTTCTTATTCCCCGCCGACTGCCCTCCCCACACGGGGGGACTGAAGTACATCTGGGATATTTGGGTGTGAAGAGAAGATGAAATCTAGCTACAGCTTCTAAACTTCTTTTCTGGGGAATGAGTGACACAAGACTACCTGTCCTGGTTCTTATAGTAATTAAGGCTAATGGATCTTGGGAATTACTGATTTTGGTCAACTGTTTTGTCCAGTACAGGGTTTATTTGAGCTTTGCAATTTTTCTTTTTTCTTTTTTTCAACATCTTTAAAAAAATCTTTTAACTAAAGTTGGCATACAATATTATGCTGTATACAACACAGTGATAAGACATTTATATAACCCAGAGGTGATCATCCTGATAAATCTAGTACCTATCTGATACCATACAAAGTTACTACAATATTATTGGCTATATTCCTTATGCTATACTTTACATCCCCATGACTATTTTGTAACTACAATTTGTACGTCTTAAAATCCCTTCACCTTTTTCACCCGCCCCAATTCCCCTCCTGTCTGGCAACCATCAAAATGTTCTCTGTATCTATGAGTCTATTTCTATTTTGTTTGCTTTTTAATTTTTATTTGTTTTTAGATTCTACACCTAAGTAAAATTATATGGCATTTCTCTTTCTGTCTAACTTACTCCACTCAGCACAATACCCCTCTAGCCCATCCATGTTGTTGCAGATGGCAAAATTTCATTCTTTATTATGGCTGAGTAATATTCCACTGCACATATGTACCAGCTCTCTATATCCACTGATGGACATCCAGGTTGCCTCCGTATGTTGGCTATTGTAAATAATGCTGAAATGAACATATGGATGCACATGTCCCTTCAAAGTAGCATTTCTTCAGATGCATACCCAGAAGTAAGATTACCGGGTCCTTCTTTGTCTCTTGTTATAGCCTTTGTTTTAATGTCTATTTTATCTGCTATAAGTATTGCTACCCCAGCTTTTTTTTCATTTCCATTTTCATAAAATATATATTTCCATCTTTTTAGTTTCAGTCTCTGTGTGTCTTTCAATCTGAAGTGAGTCTCCTGTAGGCAACATGTTTAAGGGTCTTGTTTTCTTATCCATTCAGCCACCTTATGTCTTTTGATTGGAGCATTTATTCCATTCAGATTTAAAGTAATTGTTAATAGATATGTAATTATTGCCATTTTATTACTCATATTTTTAAATAATCTTTTCTTTTTCTTCTTAAAGAAGTCCTTTAACATTTCTTGTAATACTGGTTTGGCGGTGATGAACTCCTTTTGCTTTTTCTTGTCTGGGAAGCTCTTTATCTGTCCTTCCATTCTAAATGATAGCTTTGCTGGGTAAAGTAATCTTGGTTGTAGATACTTGCTTTTCATCACTTTGACTATTTCGTGCCAATCCCTTCTGGTCTGCAAAGGTTCTGTTGAGAAATCAGCTGACAGTCTTATGGGAGCTCCCTTGTAAATAACTAACTGCCTTTCTCTTGATGCTTTTAAGATTTTTTGTCTTTAACCTTTGGCATTTTAATTATGATGTGTCTTGGTGTGGGCCTCTTTGGGTTCATCTTGTTTTAGACTCTGTGCTTCCTGGGCTTGTATGTCTATTTCCTTCACCAAGTTAGTGGAATTTTCTGTCAGTATTTCTTCAACTAGGTTCTCAATTCCCTTGCTTTCTCTCTTCTCCTTTTGGTACTCCTACGATGGAAATGTTATTATACTTGCTGTTGTCTCAGAGGTCCCTTAAACTAGTCTCATTTTTTTTCTTTTTGATGTTCTAAATGGGTGTTTTCTGCTACTTTATCTTCTAAATTGCTGATTGGAACTCTGCTTCATCTAATCTACTGTTGATTCTGATAGTGTGTTCTTCATTTCAGTTATTGTATTCTTCATTTCTGACTGGTTCTTGTTTATGTTTTCTATCTCCAGATAGAAGATCCAAAGATCTCCAGGAGAACTTTGTTGAAGTTCTCACTGAGATCACTGTGCATCCTTACAACCAGTATTTTGAACTCTGCTTCTGGTAGATTGCTCTTCTCCATTTTGTTTAGTTCTTTTTCTGGTGCTTTGTTCTGTTCTTTTATTTGGGACATTTTTCTTTGTTGCCCCATTTTGGCTGCCTCCCTGTGTTTGTTTCTATGTATTAGGTAGGGCTGCTCTGTCTCCCGGTCTTAGTAGAGGGGTGCTATGTAGTAAGTGTCCTGTCGGGCCCAGTGGTACAGTCCCCCTCATCACCTGAGCTGGGTGCTCCAGGTGTGTCCCTTGTGTGTGCCCTCCTGTTGTCATGGAGTCTTGATTGCTGTTGGAACATCAGTGAAAAGGACTGACCCTTGGGGTGATTGGTTGTGAGGATTGGCTGTGACTACAGTGAAGGAGCTGTTGTGCAGGGGCTGATCCTATGAAGCATAATTCTCTTTGGCAGGGCTCTGGTGCCTGCCGAGTCTGCCCAATTGGGTCTGTCTTCTGTGAAGGTGGCCAGGTGATGCTCTGGTGAGGTCTGAAGCTGGTCACCAGGAATTACAGTCCTGGGGCTTTCTGTGAGGGGCCCTGCCACAGGCCAAGTTCAGCCTCCATTTGCACCCTGCCTGGGGGACCACCTGGCATGAGCCACAAAATGACCCCCAGATGACTGCCACCTGTGCTGGGCTTAGAGGTGCCTGGGAGAAGCTAAGCTGCCTGCTGAGGCTAGCTGCCTCTAGTGCTGTGCTTGTGGATTCTTAGCAAGAGGTACGGGGCATGCTGAGTCCAGATGCTGCTTGTTTGAGGTTTGTGAACCTTTGAGAAACGTTGGGAAAGTTCACAGTATGAGCCAAGACAGACTGTTTATATAGAAAAGCCACTGGAAGCAGCATGGGTAGGCCCAAAAGTGGTGGGGCAGGGTCTCGGGGAATCACCAGGGCAGGGCGAACAGTGTTAGTCAGGTTGATGGAGATTCAGATATGGTGGCCACCTGAGTGTGTACGTTGTGATGAGGGAGGGCTCAACAGAGAAACAATGATTTCTGTCTGGGAGAAAGCTGCCCCTCCAGCCATTGCCCTGAATCCAAACAACTTAGTTACTCTTTGTATGTCCCTGACACTCTTCAATCACTGCCCCAGAGCTGGAGCCCAGGGAGAGTGAGTCCATCAGTGAGTAAGTCCATTGTGAGGGCCCTTTAAGAGGAGCGCCTTGGACTCCAGCTGCCCTTTGTCTCACTGAGCCACAATCTCTGCTGGTTTTCACAGGAAGAAGCTGTGGAGACTTGTCTTCCTGGCAGTGGAACACTGATCCGGGGAGCCTGGTTTCGGGCTGGAACCTCTCACTCCTCAGGGGGACCTCTGCAGCTGAGATATCCCTACAGATTTTAACAGCTACCCATGGCTGTAGGAGTAGCCTGTTCTGCGTCTCCACCCCTCCTACCAGTCTCAATGTGGCTTCTTCTGTATGTCCTTAGTTATAGGACTTCTGTTCAGCTAGACTTCAGGCAATCCTCAATGATGGTTATTTTATAATTAAGTTATAATTCCGATGTGTTCATGAGAAGATGCAAGCACAGAGTTTACCTATTCTGCCAGAACTCCCTCGCTTTGCAATTTTTCTTAATAAATAATCAACAAATCCATAAATCAGTGGCTATAATCTATTGGCAAACCTGTAGAATTTTCTGACTGTCAGAAATGGAAAACAGCCCGGGGAACAAGGGTTGAGAAAAACAGGAAAGATTTAATAAACATGTTACTGTCCAGCCTCTCATTTTCCTGGCTGGTTTGATGTTATAGCTTTATTTGATACTTTGACATGGTTGAAATGAAAGGCAACCGCCTTATATTACCCAGCTACAGGGAAGTCAATGTACTACTAGTACATAAGAAGTCAGATTCATTCACCAAGAGAATGTTCCTTGATGTTCTGAGTCAGAACAGATCCTATCAGAGATGGGAGGACCCTGGTGAGAATGATAAGGGGTGCTGACTTAATGTCATTCCTAACTTCAGGCTGAGGTATTTGGAAGGGAGCATTCAGTTATTCTGGCTTTCAAAAGGCCAGGTGCCTCCCAAGCAGGAAAAGAATCAGACAGCATAGGAAATCAGACAGAAAAATAAACCCATTCTTCAAAATACGAGGTCAATGTTACCACTCTTTTAATGTATATTCAAAGAATTTAGGCTAAGAAAGAAAGTAGGGAGGATGCCTTGGATAAAATATTTTCTTTTTCCTTGCCAATAGGGTGGAACAGGCAGACTTATGTGTGGACTGCTGAGGTTGACATTGAAGTGACCTCTGAAAACAAACACCCCAGTGAAACTGTTATGAAGGTCAAAATGACTAGACATTCCAGGCCACTGCAGCATAGGCCAGGCTGTGTTAATGACAGCCCACCACCTGTAAATAGCAAGTATTTCTAAACAGAAAGGAGACGGATGCAAATATCTTTTCTGATTTTACATTAAAGACAAAAATTTTACATTGGATAAAATTTTGTAAGTAATGGAAATCTAAAATAGTTCAAAATTTTAGAGAAAGGCTTTATAAGCTTGGTAGGTAGTAAGAAGGCAGACTGAAGCAGGAAGACTGTTTCAAATCTGAATGGCAGGAATTTAATACCTAATTTAATCAAAATGGCAGGCCGCAGACTGAAAAGTATATAATATAATATGGACTAATGTGTTATTAGCTCATGTTCACTACAATGAGATTAACTCCCAATAGCATTATAATCAGATCTTTGGTATTTTGCTGGATTAGATCTATGTCCAAAGGACATGTAGCCAGAAATAAACTTGATCCATTTCAAATCAAAATTTTGACTTCAGTCAAGTTGCTTTTAAAAAAATCCTCACATTTTATAAACTGAATCAGCAAACCCTCTAAAACCTCTTAAATAAACAGTCTTAAAAAATTCATTTTGAACAGTGGTTACATTGATGATGCTTATATTTTTAATCAACCAATGAACTGTATTTCTAAAACCAAAGATTTGGCTTAAAAAGACATATATTTGATGTGCTTCACACCCAAAATCTGCATATTCAAGTGAGTGCTTTAAAATGCTTTAAATTCTATAAACTGACTGAAATCATCAATCTCTTCTAAAGCCTTTTCTTAAAATAAACAATCTAAAATTTTTTGTTGTTGTTGTTGAAAAATGGCTTTGCTGATGCTTGTTATATTTTTAATCAACCAATAAGCTTTATTTGTAAAATTCAGACTTGGTTTACAAATGCCATGAGGCCAGGGCAGACTCATCAGAGGAGCCCTGAATTTCCTTTGTGCATGAAAGTTAATAGGATTAAAGCTTGAAGAATTGAATAAAACCCTGAGCTGGTTAAGATGGATGTATCACATTTCAGAGTTCCCATTTCATAACTGGCATGTCCCACATTTCATAAAACAAAACATGCTGGGGAGTTTATTTAAATGGTTCTTCGGGAATACGTTGATTTCAGATACTTTAAAAGGGAACGCATGTCCATTTCCTCCTCTCTTGAGCCATGTGGCTTTTTGTGTACTCAGCCTGCCTGGTTTTAAGCTTGCCTCTGCTTCTCAGTCAGCAATTCTCTCTGCCCTGGCCCAATTAAATGGAGAACGGAGTGTGCGTTTTTGTGCTCAGAGAATTTCTGTGTATGAATTAAAAGTCTCTAACTTTCACAATGATGCAATTTGCACTTGGCTTAATCATCGAACTATAGCAAATCTAAGCTAAAATGCCCAAGACCTGTTGTCTTCCTCCAGGTCATGCAATGGAACTGGGGGTCTGCTGCTTTCTGCTATCAAGGTGGCTATTATCAAGTCTAATTTGTGGTTGGGAATGTTTGGCATTCTTGTCTAGCAGTAGCCCTGAATGTTTAGAATAGATTTTTACATAGGAGTTCAAACATCTGTCCGTTTTAGGTCAGATTTCTGTGAGAACTTATGCACAGTCTCTAAACATATGCAGCTGTCCCAGATTAAATGGGAACAGTTTCTTGCATTACGATGACAACAAAGGGTCAAGTTTAAAATTAAAAATATAAGAATAAGGCTAAGAAAGGTAAGCAAACTGTATTCCCACTCTACAAAATGCCAGATAATGTTACCAATTACGAGTTGGGCTTGGAGGCTGTTGAAGGACTATCATAGCAAAAGACTCATTAATTAGCAGTTTATAACACCAATTTGCCTATGGACTAATATGCAGCATAACAATTTCATTACAGATTCCTTTCATTTGCAATTCCTCTGTTACAGGGATCCAGTTTGTTTGAAGTGAAAAGTGCTTATTAACTGAAGCTGTATATAAAACTGCAAAGAAACAAAATGTCACATTTTGGAAAGGAAGTTAAAAAAGAATTAAAACAAGCTGTGATGATCTTAACAAAGACACACAAAACCTGTTACTAGGAAGAGTTCTTTGGTGAAATTTCCTGTTTTTTTCCTAAGTCCTGGTTTGTTTTAAACATGCCGTCAGTGCATAGTTTATTGCTGCTGATTAACGTTTGTACAGTCAAGTCCAGAACTGTTCTCCAGGACTTCTTATTTAAAGATATTCTAAACAATGTGGATTTTCTCTTTCTTCTCCAGATTGTGGTCATCACCATAACTAAGAGATGATAAGCCATGGATCAAAATAGCTGAAAATTAATATTAGGAACTAGAAAGTTACTCAAGTATGGGTTAATGAAAGAGTCATAAAACGAAAGTTTCATAAAATATCTCTGTAACCCTAAGCAATTTTACTACAGGATTCCAGAATCGACTTGGACTGCTAGAAAGCAGTCCAAATCAAAGCCACACAAGTGTCGATGATGGCTCTTTGTTTTGTTTTACTCACTTAAAAAAATAATCTCCTCTGCAAAGACATATCTGACTCTAATGGCAATCTATTATAAAATTTAAATAACTGAATCATACCATTGTGTATGAAATGTAGGGAAATAAAAATTCCTCCCATGGGAAAAAACTATAAAACTTTAACATTTTTCTAAGTATTTTATAAATTACTCAGCTTTATTAAACACATACCATTAGAAGTCTCTTCTATTACTGACAACACTTTTCTTAATGGTCTTTACATGTTTAAATAAATGGCTCCTGAAAATGTGCATTTATATTATATAAATAAAACCTTAATTAATATAAACATACCCAGATATAAACTTTTTAGAAATGTCAGCTTAAAACTTTCCAGTCTAAATAAATCCTCTTATGAATGGTCCAGCAAAGCAATTTTCAACCCATTTTTCCCCCCTAAAAAGCTCACAGAGATTTACAGGCACAATCCAAAAGAGAAACCAAAATAGCTTAGAAGAAGACTGAATGCTTCATTCACGTAATAAACAACTCTACGTATATCCGTAAATACGTGGACCAACTAAGGCCATGTGATTTCATTCTCTTTTTAGTACTTACTATTATCTCATATTATCTTGCTCACTTATTTGTTCTACTGTTTATTATTATCTTCCCCACTTGAATTATAAACTTTCTGAGAGTAAAAACGGTATCTGTCTTGTTCTTTGCTCTACCTCTAACACTCAGCATGGTGTCAGGCAAACAGTAAACGTGAAGAGTGGCTCATTGAAGATTTCATGAATGGTCCAATGAGATAAAGCTAAGAAGACTCAGTTATTTCCATTTATCTCACTTTATGCAATTTATCCCATGTGTTGGAGTCTCTGGCTGTTTTCCTCTTTCTTCCTTAGTACCAAGTTTCCACTGAATACATGGCCACCTGGAAAAACAGCTATATTTTCCAGCATCCCTTGCAGCAGTGTCACTAGGTGTAAACTAATAAAATGCAAAAAAAAAACAGAAACAAAAACAAAAAAACACTCTACATCAGCTACTGGGAAAGCTCCTTGAAAGACAGCTGGTGTGAGCCCTTTGCTCCTTCTTTCTCCCTCTCTCCTTCCTGCTGCCTAGAATGTGCATGTAATGGCTGGAGCTCAAACAGCCACTGCAGACTATGAGTTGACCTTGAGAAGGAAAAGCATATGTTAGAACGGTAGAGCAGCAAGAGAAAAAGACTGGGCTGCTCCCTCTTGAGTCCCACTCCACCCTGGACTCTATCTCTGCCCTTCTTTTCCACGGAGCAAGAAACAGATGTCTCTCCTACTACTTAAGTCATTATTTTTTTCAGTTTTCTGTCATATGCAGCCCAATCAAATCTTAGTGATGTGGTTTTGAAAATAATTTAAAATACAGGCATAGATAGACTTTATGTGTGTTTTTCTAAATATATTATTTCCTAAACACATTGAAAACTCTCTCCAATGAATAGGCTTAATTCTGAGCACAGATTTTGTCCTCAGAATTAAGCCTGATACTATGAGAGAATATAGAGAAAATGCAGTCTGCATTTCTATCCTTAAGAATTTAATGAGTTAGCCAGTGAAAAAGAAAACACACAAACTGCCCATCCCTCTTTCCCAACACACCCACACAGCGGAAACTACGAGGAAACAACACACAGCAGCAAAGAACTAAGAGTGAAATCGTGCAGTGAAATGGCCATTGTGGGAGGAATTCAGAAACCAAAGGGCCAGTGAGGACTGGATTCTCAGGGAAGGTTCCAGGGAGGAGCTGGTCCTTGAGGTGAGCTGGTCCTTGCAGGAGGGGCAGAACCTGCTGAGGCAGTGGAAACTGGCGGAGTGTCCCCAGGGTGGGGAGGGATCAACAGCAGGGAAACCACTGTTGCAGTAAGAAGCACAGCATGTTCAAGGAGACTGGAAGGAGGTCAGCCAGATGTGCGGCCTCAGCCTTGGGGAACAAAGCCCTCCCTTTTCTCAGAATGTGGTCTCTCAGCCTTGAACAGAGTCCTAACAAAGGATGGCTTACCTCACCATTCACGCCACATTTAGGAGATAAATCTCTGCTCCAGGTTCTCCTTGCCTTGCATAGAACACATGCGCAATGGAGCTTACGACTCCCCTGAGCCTACTCTGCAGTGCGTCCTAGACCTAAGGCCTCTGCTTTGCTTTAGGAATTCTGCTCCCAACTCAGCCCAGTAGTGACTTCCAGAGAAATGTGCTTCTTACCATGCAACAAGCACATCTGAAGTCTTGCTCACATGCTCTGATGAAGTGTTTTAAATAAACTGTTAGGCAGAGGTAGTGTGCTCTGCCCTCTGTGTTGTGAAATAACAATAAAGCCACAGACTGACCAGTCATTGCTTCCAAAGTAGAGGCCAGAGAATTCGATTACTCACAAACTAACCACAATCACAGGATGAAGCAGAAACTTTCCTAATAAGTTCCCTTTCAGCTGCTCTTTGTGTACAAAGCCACTGTTTGGTTTCTGAAAATCAACTAACCAGTCCCTTGAAGGAAGAGCACCGTGTAATCTGATGAAAGAAAGGCCTGGGCACAGCCTTTGAAGGTAGACCATGTTTCAGAAGAGCGCGCGCTGTTACCACCACTGAGGAGCCCAGATGAAGTCAGTTAAATAGAAGGATCCCTATGGAATCCAGAAGGCCCAGCCAGGTTTACTCTTGAGTAATAAAGCCCTGACTAAGGAGACAGCCCAAAGTATAACAAATGACATAAAGTGTTTTTATATCTGGAGGTTAGAAGTGAATAATCTCTCTGGGGTCTGGTCTAAGGCAAATGAAACCAAACTTGACCCTGTTTTCCAAAACTGGGCCTACAGTGGCTTCTGGGAGTCGTCCCTGGCAGCGTGGTGGAGAGTGAAACACTGGGACCAGGTGGCAGGCGACTTGGGTGCTATCTTGGCTCTGCCACCTTGCAGCTGGTTGTTGACCTTGATATCTTTCTCTGTAAATAAAGGCAGTTCAACTGGAGATGATCTATGCCTGATACCCACTCTGGCTCCAGCAATGGCTCTGTGCCAGTAACAGAGGAGTGCACCGGAAAGACGGACAGACGAGTTTCTCTCTTCATCTTCTCTTCTGCCCATCACCATTTCTCCATTTGCCCCCAATCACATTAATTCACCACTTAATAAACAGCCATCCTTGGTTGCACTCTCCTCTGAAACTCGGTGAATTTCATGCTGATTCAGTGACAGCGACAGCTGCTGCCCTCCTCAAACCACATCCTTCCCCTTCGTCATGAGGCCTTCTCACTAGCCACAGTTTGCCTTGGCCAGAGCTCTCTCTGCGTCAGCTTCCACCAGAAACTGCCACCCATATGCAGAGTTCTAGTGCATCAGGCTCTCTGAAATGGATCCAGCTGGCCAGAGCGGCACCCAGGTGGTCAAGACCAAAGAAATGCACAGCGCTGCAAGCACATGAAAGCTGAAAGGGACAACATGCATCCCGTTGATTGATGAGGACACTGATGCCCAGAGAAGTTTATTTATCTAAAGTGGCCCAGCAGAGCTAGGACCGCAGTCCACTGACTCAAAGGCCAGTTATGACTTAGAAATGACGGACTGAAATAGAAGCTACTACCTATGGTGTGCTCTGTACCAGGTACAGTGCCAAGTGACTTCTTAGAGGTTAGTATACACAAACTTGAACTCAGGGTCTTTTCTCCAAATCCACTCTTCTTCCTGCTCTCTCACCTTCCTCAATGGCACTCCCACCCATTTAGCTGCTTAGGCCAGGAACTTGGGGGTCCTCCTCCACACCTCCCGCTTTCTCAAGACTCTCACATAAAACTCTCAAGTCCTGTCATTTCTCCAGCACATGTCTTGCATCTCTAATTTTCTCCACCATCACTATCTCCACCCAAGTCCAAGCCACCGTTGCCTCTGGCCTAGATGATGGCCATACTTCTGATCTCACCATCCCACAGCCACCACCCCTCTATCTGGGAATCCATTCTCCAACCAGAAACCAGCATAATCCTGTGAAAACAGAGACCAGGTCATGTCATGCCTACCCTATTCCCATCCTGTCACTGCTTAATCCAGGGACTTCCTAATACACTAAGGATGAAGCTCAGGTTTCTACTAGGCCCTGCCTGTCGGACCCCCTGTGACAGCGCCAACCTTGTTTCACATCAGTCTTCCCACAGCTCCCTAAGTCCTATCAACATTTCTTTCAATTCCTCCAATGTTCCAAGTGTCTTCCAACCATAGGCTGTCCTTCTGCAGGAAATGCTCTTCTTTTCTACTCCTAGCCTGGATCACTTCAGATCTCAGCTTAAACACTATTTCCTCAGATGGACCTTTCTTAAGGCCCTGGAGGGAGCTACTTCTTCTGCATAACATTTACCAGTGTGGGGTATTACGTTTTTGAGAGTATTTGTTTAATGTGCATCTTCCAAACCAGACTATAAGCCCCATGAGGACAGAGACCATGTTCATTTATTCGTCACTGCAGCTACAGAAATTAGTGGCAGGCACGTAGGAGGTCCTAAATAAACATTTGTCGAATTAATTTATGTATCCTCTTAACATTTACCATATGACATCAGGAGAGAGGGAAGATACAGGAGATAGTAAACTTTGATATTCAGTTGATTCATTTAGAACGAATGCAGTCTGTGATAGGCTGAAAAATGACCCCCTAAAAGATATCCCTGTGTTAATTCCTGAAGCCTGTGTTACCTTATATGGCAAGGGGCGGGGGGTGTCCTTTGCAGGGGTGGTGAGAAACCCTGAGGTAAGGAAGTTACCCTGAGTTGTCCAGGTGAGCCTCAATGCAATCACAATGTCCTTAAAAGAGAGGCAGGGGGAGACTTGACACACAGAGAAACAGGAATGTGAAAACAAGCAGAGAGGAACTTGAAGATGCTGGCCTTGAAGACTGGAGTGATGCAGCCACCAGAAGTGGGAAGAGGCAAGAAACAGACTCTCCCCTAGAGCCTGGGAAGGGAGTGTGGCCCTGCCAACACCTTGGTTTCAGCTCAGTCGTGCTGATTTCAGACTTCTGACCTCTAGAACTGTGAGAGAATCAACTTCCATTGCTTTAAGCCACCAAGTTTGTGGAAATTTGTTACAGCAGCCATAGGAAAACTAATATAGAGTCCATAGCATTATGTAGCTAGAACACAGTGGTTTGCGTCTGGAAAAGGTTTACTCCCGCCCTATGACCCCAGCTGTACTGGGTCCTATACTGCTCAGCCACAGCTAAACATGGCACCTTCACTCTTAGCACCATCTCTACTATACATGTCCTGAGTCAAACATTAGCAATGAGGAATGAGAAAATCACGAGACCAAATGAAAGATACAACTGACCACTAAGGGTAAAAAAATGCTTCAAAGCTCAGGACTTTTGTGAAAACCAAAGTAAACAATGTCTTAATATTGCTTCCAAAATGTTTTTAGACCCACAGAGATCTTCTGTTTTCACTTTTACAATACAGTAAATAATTTATAATAGATAAAACTGCTTTAGAATAGCTAAAGAATCACATTCTATGAAATGAAAGGCCTGTACTTTCAAGTTCATCTTTCAGCCTACCTTTGGGTCATGGTTTTGCCTCATATATTAAAGGTCTGGATTTGGCAGACTGATAACACATTCTGCTTTAAGACAATCTATAATTTTATAACACAAGATGCCTCAAAATATAAATCTTCAATGACTCATTTTAACATCATAAGAAGTCAAATAATATTTATGAGGTGAGAAACACACAGTGAAGAAATACATTTTAACATCCTCTCAATATTCCCACCCAAAGGACAGGGATAATAAGGTCTCTTGCCAGAGCAGCCATCGTGCTATTATTCCATTCAGAGCTTCCAGATGGGAAAAGGATATTAAGTCGTTGGAAATTAATCCTGCCAAAGGAAATCGGGAATTTTCAAAGCTGTTGTCAATATGGCCGTGCCAGTTTAAGATGAACATAGATGGGGTGAATTCATAGCAGTTAAAATCTGGTGGGAGAAATGATGATCATAAGAACTGCTGTGAGAAAACATAAAGAGAACTCTGGGGGATGTAAGGGAGAGAGAAAATATGGTTGAGGGAATGAGGTGAGGTGACTCAAGGTTGCTGCGTCTTGACAGAGGGCAAGGGCGGAGGGTGAGGAAATTTCAATGTAAGAAAATCTCCTGAGCACAGTTGCTTCTCAGAGAGCCCAGGGCATATTTGGGAAGCAGTTAGAAATAGTAAAAAGCACTTCACTCTCAATATTTTGAGAGTCAAACCTTTGGAGACCATTTAGCTCAAATGTCCCATTTTATAGACAAGAAACAGGCCAATAAGTGTTAAGTCACTTTCCCAAGGACAAGCACCTGTAAGTGGCCACGCTGGGACTCAGGCCCAGGTCTCCTGCACCCACCTCTGACACTGTGTGCTCCGCCTCTTCACATTTATTTCAGATGTAAGAGATGTGTCTACTAGCTTAAGTAATGACAAATTAGCTTTTATTTCTTAGAGGCAAATTACCAATTGTTAAGCACTGTCAATTTATTCTATAATGAGTTATTTCAAGCTGATTACTTTTTTACCTATTCTTTTCAACATGACATTCCAACAGGTGTAACACCCCATCATCTTCCTACCCTTTCCTTTACCCTTGGCCTCCCCTAAATCTCCTTGGTGGTAGCTACTTGGTCAAATAATTTGTTCCTTTTCTTTGACACTACCAAGTTTTTACACTTGAGCCATTACCAGACACCCTGAAGACAGCAGCCAGTGTTGATGCTGTAGCTTTGCTGAGCGCAGATGCTGGGTGGGTGTGTGCGTGTGCTGGGCTGTGGGTGTGGCCTGAGTCACATGCCCAGATGTGGCACATGCCCAGCCATTGTGCTGAGGGGCATTAATCTCTCTGACCCCAGAGCTGGTACCCAGAGGTGTCAGCCTCCCAAGCCAGAGCTTGCTTCTTGGCCTCTGGTAGACAGAACTCAAGATGTGAGTAGCCCTAAGCCATGAACTTGGAGCATATATCCCTTTGCCGGGTTCTATTTTAATGCTTCCTCAGCAGTGATTCATGCATATCTGATGACAGGAGCACCTCTCCATCATCATATATTCTCTGAGTTTCAACCAGAATCCAAGAGGACACTTGTGCCTTTCTACAATGTAGTGTTCTTTTTTTTTAAAATAAATTTATTTTTCAATTACAGTTGACATATAATATTATATTATTTTCAGGTGTACAGCACAGTGATTAGACATGTACATAACTTACAAAGTGATCATCTGATAAATCTAGTACCCATCTCACACCATACATATACAGTTATTACAATATTACTAAATATATTCCTTATGCTGTACCCTACATCCCCGTGATTATTTTGTAACTACAATTTGTACTTCTTTATCCCTTCCCCTTTTTCACAACCCCCAACCCCTTCCCATCTGTCAACCATTAAAATGTTCTCTGTATCCATGAGTTTGTTTTTGTTTTGTTTGTAAATTTAGTTTGTTTTTTAGATTCCACATATAAGTAAAATCGTACGGCATATGTCTTTCTCTGTCTGACATTCCACTCAGCACAATACCCACTAGTCCATCCATGTTGCTGCAGATGGCAAGATTTTATTCTTTTCAATGTCTGAATAATAGTCCATTGTATAAATGTACCACCTCTTCTTCTTCTTCTTTTTTTAAATTTATTGGGGTGACAATTGTTAGTAAAATTACATAGATTTCAGGTGTACAATTCTGTCTTACATCATCTATAAATCCCATCGTGTGTTCACCACCCAGAGTCCGTTCTCCTTCCATCACCATATATTTGATCCCCCTTACCTTCAACTCCCACCCCCAACCCCCCTTATACCACCTCTTCTTTATCGATTCATCCATTGATGGACACCCAGGTTGCCTCCATACCTTGGCTATTGTTAAATAATGCCGCAGTGAACATATGGATGCATGTGTCTTTTCAAATTAGTATTTTGGGTTTCTTCAGATAAATACCCAGAAGTGGGATTAGTAGGTCCTTCTTTGCCACTTGTTACAGCTTTTGTCCTAAAGTCTATTTTGTCTGGTATATGTATTGCTACCCCAGCTTTTTTGTTTGTTTTCATTTTCATGAAATATTTTTTTCCATCCCTTTACTTTCAGTCTGTGTGTGTCTTTAGATATGAAGTCTCTTGTAGGCAGCATATGTAAGGGTCTTGTTTTCTTACCCATTCAGGTACCCTATGTCTTAATTGGAGCATTTAATCCATTTACATTTAAAGTAATTGTTGATAGATATGTCGTCATTGCCATTTTATTATATGTACATATATATGTATGTATATACACACACACATATACACATACATATACATATACATATACATATACATATACATATACATATATATTTGTTATTATTTTCCTTCTTCTTAAAAAAGTCCCCTTAACATTTCTTGTAATACTGGTCTGGTGGTGATGAACTCCTTTAGCTTTTTCTTGTCTGGGAAACCCTTTATCCATCCCTTCAAGTCTAGATGACAGCTTTGTTGGGTAGGGTAGAGTAATCTTGGTTGCTTTTCATCACTTTGAATATTTCTTGCCAAACCCTTCTGGCCTGTAACATTCTTGTTGTGAAATCAGCTGACAATATGGAAAATTCTTTGCTTTTCAAATTCTTTGTCTTTAACCCTTGTCATTTTAATTATGCTGTGTTTTGGTTTGGGCCTCTTTGGGTTCATCTTGTTTTGGACTCTGTACTTCTTGGGCTTATATGTTGATTTCCTTCACCAGGTTAGGGTAGTTTTCAGTCATTATTTCTTCAAGTAGATTTTCAATTCCTTGTTCTCGCTCTTCTCATCTGGTACCCCTATAATGCAAATGTTGTTACACTTGATGTTGTCCCAGAGGTCCCTTAAACTATCCTCATTTTTTTGGATTCTTTTTTCTTTTTGCTGTTCTGATTAGGTGTTTTCTACTACCTTGTCTTCCAAATCGCTGATTTGATCCTCCCCTTTATCTAGTCTACTGTTGATTCCTTCTAGTGTATTCTTCACTTCAGCTACTGTATTCTTCATTTCTGTCTGGTTCTTTTTTATGTTTTCTATTTCCATTTTTATGTTTCCTATCTCTTTGATGAAGTTCTCCCTGAGATCATTGAGCATCCTTATAACCTGTGTATTGAACTCTGCATCTGGTAGATTACTCTTCTTCATTTTGTTTAGTCCTTTTACTGGAGTTTTGTTCTGTTCTTTCATATGGGACATGTTTCTTTGTCTCTTTATTTTGACTGCTTCTGTGTGTTTGTTTCTATGCATTAGGTAGAGCTGCTATGTCTCCTGATCTTGACAGAGTGGTGTTATGTAGTAGGTGTCCTGTAAAGCCCAGTGGCACAGTCTCCCTGGTCACCTGAGCCAGGTGCTCCAAGTGTGTCCTTTTTGTGTGCCCTCCTGTTGTAGTTGAGCCTGGATTGTTGTTGGGACATCAATGGGAGGGATTGACCCCCGGGCTGATTTGTTGTGAGGACTGTCCATAACTATAGTGGAGAAGCTGTTATGCAGGGGCTATTGAGCAGAATTCTCTTTAGCAGGGCTGTGGTGCCTGCTAAGTCTGCCCTTTGGGTGTATCGTTTGTGGAGGTAGCTGAGTGGGGCTCTGGTGTAGTCTAAAGCTGGTCACCAGGTGTGCCAGCCCCGGAGCCTCCTAGATGGGGCCAAGTTTAGCATTTACCTATGCCCTGCCCAGGGCCACCTGGCATAAGCCACAAAGCAATCCACAGATGGCTGTCACCTGCACTGGGCTTGGAGGTGCCTTAAGAGGCCAAGCTGCTAACCAAGGCCGGCTACCACTAGTGCTGGGCTTGAGGTTGGTTAGCAAGAGGTAGGGCACATCGAGGCCTGATGCTGCTTGTTTGGGGTTTGTGACCCTTTAAGAGATTTTATTAAAGTCTGCAGCATGAGCCAAAACAGGCTGTTAGTATGGAAAAGCCACTGAAAGTGGCTTAGGTGTGCCCAAAAGTTGGGTGGTGTGGGGTATTAGGGAATCACCAGGGCAGGACAAATGGTGTTAGTCAGGTTGATGAAGACTCAGATATGGCGGCCACCTGAGTCTGCACGCTGGAAATGGGGAGGGCTCAACAAAGGAATAATGGCTTCTGCCAACACTTCTGTCTGGGAGAAAGCTGCCCCTCCAGCCATCGCCCTGAAGCCAGACAATTCAACTTCTCCCCATGTGTCTCTGGTGCCTTTCGAGCTGCTGCCGCAGTGTTGGAGCTCAGAGTAAGTGAGTCCGTTAGCAAGTAAGTCATTGCATGAGCCCTTTAAGAGGAACACCTTGGACTCCAGCAACCTCTGTCTCCCTCAGCCACAATCTCCACTTCACATTAAATATCTTAACGTTCACCCCCCAAAATAGCATATCACTTGAGAAAGCCACCTAAATAATAGAAATGGCCTTTACAGACACTAATCAGAGTCAGGGGGCTATGTTAACTCATCCTACATTCCAGAATCTTTTGGGAGGCACCTTGTCTCCAGTATGCTATTTGCAGCCCATTTTCTCCATTTCAAGAGAAACGGTTACATTTGTCACTATTTCTTTCAACTATAATCAGGATTAAGAAGCACAGTGCAGACCACCACTGCTCTCTGAGGATAAAAAAATGTTGTTATTCACATTCTAGTGCAACTTCTTTTATTCATATAGCAATGTCCTTTCTCCTTCCTTACCGTTTTCATTCTTCTTCATGGCTCACAATTTGTAATCATTAACCAAACCAAACACTCTTCTCTTATGATATAGGTTTTCACTGAACAAATGCTCATCAAGCAATCCTCTCTCATGTAGGTACTGCACACATGCCAAGAGTTGATTCAAAATCTGTACATCATTGGTTTTGCCCAAATGTGAAGTAAAAGAACTGCTAGCATGCACATATGTTCATAACTGCTTTTCCATACTTTTACCATGAGTATTACACAATATTCATTTGATGGAGAGACTTTTGCCAAATACTCTGTTCTTTGTTGTCAGAATATTGTCTCAGTCATTTTGACTTCTCTGATTTCACTGTAGCATTCATCAATCTCATTCTGAAAAGCACAATCTTGGATTTGTTCTGGAAAACTTTATAAATTTCCTCTGTTATATTTAAAAGTGACAGAAAAGATTCAATGACTTCATGCCACTATTTGATAAAAGAACAGTATACAGTGAAGTGGGGGTGAATGGACTGCAGGTTCAGTAATATCTAATTTCAGATATTCATCATCATTCTTTGTTTTTTGGCCACTTATGTCAAACCATGCTACTCAAGGAATCATTTGTTTCATCAACTCCAAATACATATTCTATCTCTGCACTCATGTCCTTCCTGTTCACTATCTATAGTTCTAATACTATCGTGAGTGCTAGTATTTACCCGATTCATTCCATGCTACTTTTGCTCTTCATTATTAAGCTATTGAGCCATTTTTAAATTGGAATATAATAACTGTAATAAATGAAAATTTATTTGAATGATGGCAGGTGATATAAAAATACGTCAGCTGAGATGAACTTCACTTAGCTGACCAAGTACGATCCAAGACAACATGACTGACAGTCTTTCTAGCATATGCACAATCTTTAAGAGGATACAGATTATGAATAACAGGATTCCTGTGAAAATAATAATGAATATTATTTCTGATTAGTAAAATGTGTGAATAAAATGACCTCACTGATTTATCCTCTGAAACTGCCAAAGCACCTGCAGACTACCTGATAGAATAAGGAGGGGTTGGTGGTGGGGGTGGGGAAATCCATACAGACCAACACACTGAGAAACTGCTCTCAGCTTTCCAGCCTGACTTAGGTCTGTGTAACACTCAGCCAAAAATTTCAAACCCCACTGTCAACTCAAACTGAACCTCATGAACAAGTATTTATCTTCATCCCCTAATCCTTACTTTATTCCCAACTTCCAGTCAGTCCTCTCACCACCCCTGGTCTATGCAAACTTCTCAACTTCTCAAGTCAGGAAGCTTGGGATAATCTCTGCTCAATATCTAATATTGAAGTAAGGTCAAAGTCTATCGCTATTCTTATAAAGCAGTTGTTCTCAAGCTTGGCAACTCATTAGAATCACCTGGAGAGCTTAAAAAAAATGTTTTAAAGGACCATTGCCTAGAATCCACCCCAGATCAATTTAACCAGACTATCTGGGATGGAGTACTTCCGTTTTTAAAAAGTTCCCAGGGGTTCTAATGTGTCGGCAGGATGGAATCACCGCCATAAGGTGCACTCCCACAGCAGCCCCTAAGTGATTACGCCCCCGACCACACCCACCCTCTGGGATCCTCATCTCTCAGCAGGGCGACTGTGACAAGCTCCCTGTTGGAGTCTCTGGATCTAGTGGATCTACTAATGCTGGCACATCTTACATCTACTGTGATCAGAGTTCTCAACACAGTCTTCATCATCTTTCCCTCTGGCTATGTTACTCCCTCCTTCCAGGACAGTGGTTCTCATTTGACTGCACTTGGGAATCACTGGGGTCTTTAAAGTACCACTGTCGGGCCACACCCCACACCAAATCAGTCATCACCTTGGTGTGGGATCCAGGCCTGAGTGTTGTTAAAGAGCAGCTGAGGCTGAGAATCAGTACTCTAGGGCCTGCAGGATCTCTCTATGACCACTGCATATTGTTCATTTAGCTACCACTACTGAGCTGGGTTCTGAGCTTCCTGACAGCCATTCTCAACAAGGAACTTTTTTTCATTCAAGAGCTTATAGTCCACTGGCAAAGACAGACTTGAAAAAACAAACTTTAAATCACACTGACTTAAGTGCTATAATGGAAACATGAAAAGCGTTCTATAGGACACTGAGAAGACAGCAATTAATGGCCTGTGAAGCTGGGGAAGGCTTCTCAGAGGAAATTGTACTTGAACACGGTCTTGAAGGTCATTAGATCCAAAGAGTAAAGGTCAAAAGATGTTTTCTTAGAAACGTATGCTTATCTTTTCAAATATTTTTATTACTGACAAACACTGACACATACCATTTCTAATATGTGTTTTTGATCAGTTAGGACAGTATTTGCCAACCTGTTTTTCATCAGTGTATTTAATTATCACAGCCATAGGTACATTTTCATCTTACCTGTAACTTTTGTGTGTGTATATTTTGGTTTTTGTAACAGACTATTTTTTAGAGCACTTTTAGATTCACAGAAAAATTAAGTAGAAGGTAGAGATTTCTCGTGTATCTCCTGCCACTGCACATGAGTGGCCTCCCTATTATCAACATCCCCAGCACAGAGGTACATTTGTTACCACTGATGAACTTACATTGACATATCATTATCTCCCAAGGGCCATAGTTACATCAGAGTTCACTCTTGGTGTTGTATGCTCTATGGGTTTAGACAAATGTATAATGACACGTATCTATCATTATAATATCACACGGCATAGTTTCAGTGCCCTAAAAATCTCTGTGCTCTGCCTGTTCATCTCCCCCCACTTCTCTTCCCTGGCAGCCACTGATCTCCATAGTTTTGTCTTTTACAGAATGTCATGTAGTTGGAATCACACAGTATGTGGATTGGCTTCTTTCCCTTAATAATATGCATTTATGGTTCCTCCATGTTTCCTCATGGCTTGATAGATCATTTCCTTTTTGTGATGAATAATATTCCATTATGTTGATGTATCGCAGTTTATTTATCCATCACCTACTGAATAACGTCTTGGTTGCTTCCAAGTTTTGGCAGTTATGAACAAACCTTTTATAAACATGTGCAGGCTTTTGTATGGACATAAGTTTTCAACTTCTTTGGGTAAATACCAAAAAGCATGATTGCTGGGTTTTATAGTGAGAGTACATTTAGTTTTGTATGAAACTGCCAAACTGTCTTCCAAAGTGGCTGTGCCATTTTGTATTCTCACCAGCAATGAAAGAGAGTTCCTGTTGCTCCACATCCTCACCAGCATTTAATGTTGTCAGTGTCCCAGATTGTGGCCATTCTAATAGGTATGTTAACAATAGTGGTGCCTCATTGTTGTTTTAATTTGCAGTTCCACGGTGACATATGATGTGGAGCATCTTTTCATTTTCCCCCAAATTTTAATGTCATGATACACATGGAAAATATCTGTAAATTCTCTGGATTAAACACCAAGGCTGCTTGTGGCTAGAGGTAACAGGCCTGGGACTCTGGCTGCCCCTAGTCCTTCCTGGCCACCTGACCGCTGAGGGCATCTAGAGCTCAGCATACCATACATTTGCAAAACATGCCAAGGCACACCTGTGGGGATGCTCCAAAGTAGGATACCTTTAGCTACCAGTAACAGAAAGCCCACTTCAAACTTCCCTACACAATGAGTGTCTTATTCTCTCACATAACAAGAAGTGCGGGGACTGAGCACCCCAGGCACAGGATGTCAGGTTTGGCCCTGCTTCTCCGCCATTGTTTTTGCTGTGCCTTATTCTTGGTATTGGCCTTCTCTTTAGGCTGGTGGCAAGATGGCTGCCACACTGTAGGCATCACATCCAGATGTGATAAGATCAGGGTAAAAGAGACATGCCTTTCCTTATGTGTCTATTTCTCTCAATGAAGAAACTTTTCTCAGAAGCACACAGAAAGTTACCCCTCATATTTCCTTGGCCAGAATTTTGTCAAATGCCCTTGCCTAACCAGATTCTCGGCAAGGGAAAATGGGACACCATGATCAGCTTAGATAAATCAGATTTAACTCATGGAAATGTGGACAGGATTCACCTTCTCTGAGATACACAGGTAGGGTAAACAACCACACAATATCAAGGCTCTCCCAGCAAGCAAGAAATGAGAACAGGTTTGGGGCAGGAACTGAAAGGGTCTACTTCCATTTATATCATATTAGAAATAGACTATAGGCATAGTGGTGAAACAGCATACACTTTGGAGTCAGGCAGTAGGCTCAAATCCCACTGTACCATATGCTAACTGGGTGTTTGGAATTCAGTTATCTTTCTGAAAAAAGAATAACAAGAGTTCCTAACTCAGGATTGCTGGGAGGATTAAATGTATAGGGCTTAGAATAGACTCTGACATATATTAGGGCTTAATAAATGTTAGTGGTCATCTCCATACCGTCTGCCATAGGTTATAAACAGCTACCGAGCAGGGATCAGATCTGTGGGAGAGAGGGTTGTCTCTGATTAGCATTGAGCACAGTGCCATGCTCAATTAGGGATTCAACAAGTTCATTTGGTTTTTTCGCATATTAATAATTAAAAGTTCTGTTTCTTCTTATTGCCAGCAAAAAAAAAAAAAAAAATGTTACTGATTAAAGGGTAATATTTACAATTGGAAATACTTCAAAAAAAATCTATTGCTCCCTGTAAAATATGTTAAGAGAAATATTAATAAAAGTATTTACAATGAATCGTTATTGAGCCTATGTACTAGATACTGTTATAAATGTCTTACATGCATTAACTCATTTAATCCTAAAACAATCTATGGAGTCAGGTTTATCACTAAAACACTCTTAAAGCTAACCTCAAACAAAACATAGGTTTGTGTTTAAAGTATAAACGTTTCCACAATAATGTCAAATGAAAATCTGAGCTACCTAATTTCCAGTTCTAAGACATGTCTTCTCCCCTTCTGTCTCCCCTACCCGTTTAACATTGCTGAAATCTGGATGCATCCTACCTTCAGCGTTTTTGTTTAGTGTGTGTGTGTGTGTGTGTGTCCCATTGTTAACTTGGTGACACATTTGCAGAAGGGAGAAGTTCAGTAGTTACAGCCACCGTGGAGTCATGCTCCATGTTTTACTCATTAACCCTCGTTAACCAAATGTATACTGATTAGATGTCTCTTTCACAGAGGGCCTTAAAATGGGAACTGAATAACTAATCTTAGCAGTATTACATTTCCCCTGGAGCCAGTAGGCAAATAATTCCCACTTTAAATTGCAGAAATTATGTGAAGCAGTTTGGGCCTGAACGTTAAGGACTAAATGTTACGTCCTCAATCCTGCAGGTGATTTACAGTCAAGATTTATCACTTTGCTTCAGTCTAGGGACCAAGTAAAGAACTAGAAATTCAAGGACACCATTTCAATCCTGGATTAATTTGCTGGGTGCAATGGGTAGTAACTGAAAGGCCCTGGGCTCTCACTCTTCATCTGTTGAAGGATATCAACCATCCCTACGGAATGTCTAAGGATATTAAGAGTAACTAATGAGATTGTTTCGGTTCCAACATAACTCAAATTTTCTCCCACTCATATCTGTTTCCTCTTTTACCACACACAAAGGCCCCACTCTCCCACCCCACTAATGATTCAACCTATTAAGGAAATCAGCTACTCGCCTGGCAGCTAACAGAGTTCTGCCTCATTACTTCTTGAATTAATTTCATTTCCTTCAGTCTTCTGTACGAATCTATTCAGTTTCAAAAAGGTAGGTGTGAACAAGAAACCCACAGCATAAAGAACCAAAAAGAGATGTCACTTGGTCCACAGTATCGGCCCCTGGGACTGTGCTTGGGGCCCTAGGCTTTCTCCATCTAGGCCAGCGGGAGAAACAGAAGCAATCCATGTGGAAGGCCCTAACTCTCCCACCATCAGCTCTGCTGCCCTACCTGCACCCACCTCTGTGTGCTTCCCCTTCTCTGACAGTCGGGGAACCTTCTGTGTGCCCATCAAACACCCACTCTACTCTTAATTGTAGACCCCTGTCCCTCTCGCCACAACGATGCATGTGGTTGCTGCCATCATTGCCTGCCCTCTCATGCTCTCCTTTCTTACCAGTTTTTTCCTCTTTACGCAGACCATTCTTGTCAGCATACAAATGTGCTCTGGTACAGTCTGTCTTGAACACATCCTTACCTTCATCCTTCTTCTGCAACTTCCCAGTTCTTCCACTTTCCTTTCTGGTAGGACTCCTGGAAATAGCTTCAAAACCCCCCAAATTTGACCTTCTTTCCTCATTCACTGCTACCACCCTCATCCAAGCTACTACTTATTTCTCACATGGATTTCTCTATTTGCTTTCTAATTTGTATGTCTGTTTCTGTTCTTCCCTGTCCCCACCACCCCCAACACAAAATATCAGGCATCCATCCAGAACAATCTTTTCAAGGTATGAATTAAATCGTTACTCACGACACAAAACCTTCGGGTGGCTCCCCCTCACCACTCAGAAGAAAAGACCTAGAAAGCCATATACAACTGGGTCATCAACACCTCCTCCAACTGCACTTCCGGTCACTCTTGCCCTTGTTCACCCAACCCCAGCAACCTGGCCCGTGGCACTCCCAACTTGCTAAGTACATTCATACCTCGTGGGCTCTGTCTCACCTGGCCTTCTCCTTGGCTTCATTCAGGTCTGTGCTCAAATTTCACATTATCCAAAAGCCCTACCCAAGCTCCACATATAAATAAATAGCAACGCTGCTTACTCTCAGTTCCCTTGCCCTTCTGTATTCACACAGCCTTTCCATTACATGTTACACATTCACTTGTTTGTTTATTATGTCTCCCCCAACAAAACTTAAGCTCCGTGATGGAATGGATTTGTTCTGAGTACCCAGAAGACTACTTGGCACCTAGTAACTGTTCAATAAATACCTGTTAACTGACAGATGAATGAATGATTAAATTCTTGGGCTTGTTCACTTTGCCCTGAAGTGGACACTTTTTTTATTTCCACAAGGCAGTAACTGACTGGCACAGGTAACTTACGCCCTGGCCAGACAGGCCTCACAGCATCCCACCTGAACGCCACACCCATAAGCAGACCCAGTCAGCTCTGGCCTCACAGGCAGCCAGACCTCAGAGGAGGCCCATCTGCCCCCTGAGACCGTGAGTTCTTCCAGGGCACACGTTTTGTATTTATCTTGAATCACCAGTGCTAAGGGTTCCTGGCACAATGTGGCTCTGAGTTGTGAGTTTGTGGATATAAATAATACTCCAGTTATGACTGAGCAACTTTAGGGAGAAAAATAAATAGCCCAGATGGAGTTAGATGAAGCAATAACTGTATGTAGATTTATCCAGGCATTACTTTCCACAGCATAGATCTTACCAACAGTGAGAAAGCAATAATTGAAAAAATAACACTGAGACATATATAAAGAAATATGAAGGTATATCGGAGGGAAACCAAAAGTCAAGTGCAAATACTATCGTTTGGATTATTTATGAGAGAAAAAAACTATGAAACAGTATAATCTTTTCCTTTTTGAAGAGCAAGAGTGTTCAAGAACCATTACCATTGCAGCAATACTAGCCAAGACAAAAACAGAGTTCTAGTTAAAGTGAATGAGTTTTGTCTGTAATATCCATAAAAAAAACCTTGGTTTCAAAGGCTCTGGGGCATTCTTACCCAGTAGGCTGAGGGAGCAGGAATGGTGACAGTAACAGACCAGCCATTCATCCAGTGGTTGAAACTCTTCTTAATGCCAGACACTGTGCCAGGCACTGGGGACAAAGGTTTGAAGAAGACAGAAGAGACCGTGAGCACCTCGAGAACTGAGGCAAAGAGGAGGAGACGTGGACACAGGCCATCACAAAAGAATGTGAAAAGTACAATAATAAAAACACATGGAATATACAATGGGAAAAGAGACAGCTGGAATGATCTCATTCTGGGGCATCAAAGAGGGAACATCAACGCTGAAACTCCCGAAGTGGGTTGAGGGACGAGTAGAAGCTTGCCAGGTGGCAGGGAAACAGGGAGGGCAAACTAGGCGAAAGGAACAAGATGCGGAGAGGTGCAGAGGCGCAAAACCACTTCGCGCCGTGGAGGAATGTGGATGGAAGAGACCGTGTTTCTGCCAATAGCTGTGCTGAGGCCTGGGCAAAGGCAGGCAGGGAAGGGCCTTGTGTGTTACACTAAGGTGATAAGCGGCCCATTCTAGTTGCTTTCCAGGAAGGTTGGACAATCAGGTTTGCATTTTAGGAGGAGGATTCTGACAGTATGCAGAGATTGGAGTCGAGGGGATCAGGGCCAAAGGCAGGGGCACCCAGGACAAGGCTTTCTCAAAAGTCCAAGTGACAGACTCTAATCAGGGGCTCCGCAGAAGGGAGAGGAGAGAGCGTGGTTCAGAGATACTCCAGAGGAAAAACAGGCAGCGCTTGGTGACTGATTGATAGAGTGAATGGGAGGTCAGCAAGAGTTCAGGCTGACATAGAGGTTTGTGTCTTCAGTCACTGAATGGATGATGGTGCCACCAACCCAGATAGAAGAAGGGAAGAGGGGAGGGAGGAAGGTGACAGCTATTAGAGAGAGGGCTGCATCCCTGTCTGCTCACCTTGGGGGCCCCAAGTGTCGCAGTGGGGCCTCCATTACACTCAGGCTATTCTCTAGAGCTCCCAGAGCTGGCCTGAGGAGAAAGTAGGGGCAAGTCCCCTGGGCTCTGGCCTCTCTGTAGAGGCCTAGTGTCACAAGGGCAGGGGCATTGCCTCCCTGGCACTGTGTCCCCACGTGTTATCTCATGCAAAAACCACGTTAAATAAAGCAGAAATGACACGGTCAACCCCACCTGCTGATAGAACTGAAAAACTACAGGGCACGGCCCCCCGCAATCTTCTAACAATATAGTAAGTTTACTGGCACATAAATAAGTTTACGGGGGACAAGCAAGAAATTTTTGAAGACTTCCACATTTTCTTATCACTTATGTCTTTTTCTTCTTAAGTATTATCACTTCCATATAAGATAAACACTCCAGTTATAGTATGAAAATATTTTCTAATTTTATTCAGTCTTGATTCATCAAAATGGATTAGTAAGTTTTTATCTTCAAAACTATCACTACCACAATCAATTTTAATAAGCTCTCATTAGTCTCATTATAATACAGAGTCTCATTAGTCTCATTATAATACAGACTCCAAGCAAAAATGAACAGTACCATAAAGGCATTGGAGGAAAACTCTTGGTCCATGCAGGGTCCCCAAGTGTCAATTAAAAGAATATAGGTCCACAGGAGTTCTGGTTATAAGTAAGATGGAATAAGCCTACCTCACCCTTTCTTTCCCAATGAATGCAAATCTAAAACATTGACAGAATGCATGGAACTATTTGGAGACTCTGAAAAATAAATAGTAGCAGAAGAGTTGTAGATAAAGACCAAAATTCAAAATACTATTGAACCAATGTAGAAATTTCCATTTTTTCTCCAGTATCCCCTAGACTGGACTCAAAGCATCCTGAAATCCAATGACAGGCATCAAGCCAAGGACAGAGAGAGCTCAGGAGAAACTCTCTAACTGAAAGGGGAAACAGGATGGAGAGAAAGAACCCATAATGTTCAGAGACACAGAGTGAAAGAAATCCCCACTTCCTCTTATTTTGTCTGTTTGCTCACACATCAGCCCCAGGCAATCTTGAGTGGCTGTGGTGACAGACAGTGGAGACAGTGGGGTGGAAAGCACCTAAAACTGAGGGAGGGAACCTCCCTTTCGGTTTGGAGAAGCTGTGGTCCCAAGAGGCTGAGGCAAGAACCCATTGCTTTTTTGTTTTTCTCTATGCCAATACTCTTGCTCATTGGCCCTGGACAAGGACATAGTCAGAGGCAGTGTGTGACAGAGCGGGGCAACTAAAGCTCCAGTTTTCTGATCAGAAGACCAAAACCAGAGGCCCAGGTAACCAGAAAGTACAAGGGAGAATGCAGAGAGGGAGAGGCTCAGGACCCGGTAACACTCTGCATCTCCTAAGCTCACTTCCAAGCCTTGCACGTGGGACCTGGTCATGAACAGCATACCAAAGACTTTGAGAACTACACTGAGGGAAAGACTGCCCCCCGGATCCCACACTGCCCACCAGGTAGTATGCCTAAGGGCCAGATCCAGACAGTATTGCAAAGGCAACAGAGCAGACACTGCAACCATAACCTACAGAAGACTGCTCAGAACTCCTGGCCTAAATACAACTGCATTGATTATTTGCTTAAAAACAAACAAACAAAAACAAAAAACCCCCTACATTACCCATAGATTTAAACAAGACCCAAAATCTCATAATATTCAAAATGTCCAAGATACAATCCAAAATTACTTGGCACGTAAAGAATCAAGAAAATCTAAACTACATGGGAAAAGACAGTCAAATCAACGCAGAGATGACAGAGATGTTGAAATTATCTGACAACAACTTTAAAGTAGTTCTTATAAAAATGCCCAAAGGAAGGAAGGATGAACACTCTTGAAATGAATAAACAGATAAAATTCTTCAGCAAAGAAATACAAGTCATATGAAGCATTATTTACAATAGCCAAGACATGGAAACAACCTAAATATCCATCAGTAGAGATACATGCATGCACACACACACACACACACACACACACACACACACACACGAGGACGGACAATTAAGTTCACAAACTAATCCTAGAAAAAGTGCTACATATCTCATTGCTGAATATCACTACGGTTACCTTCGAAGTACTCCCCTTGGGAAGATATGCACTGATGCCAGCGCCTGGTCCACCCTTCAAAACAATTTTGGAACTCTTTTTCTGGAATGGCCATCAGAGCTGTCGTCATATTACCCTTGATGTCCTGAATATCATCAAGATGGCTTCCTTTCAATATTTCCTTTATTTTTGGGTAAAGAAAGAAATCATTGGGGGCCAGATCAGGTGAGTAGGGAGGGTGTTCCAATACAGTTATTTGTTTACTGGCTAAAAACTCCCTCACAGACAATGCCGTGTGAGCTGGTGCATTGTCGTGATGCAAGAGCCGTGAATTGTTGGTAAAAAGGTCAGATCGTCTAACTTTTTCACGCAGCCTTTTCAGCACTTCCAAATAGTAAACTTGGTTAACTGTTTGCCCAGTTGGTACAAATTCATAATGAATAATCCCTCTGATATCAAAAAAATGTTAGCAACATCATTGCAGCATGTTTGCGAACTTAATTGTCAGGTCTCGTATATATCTATACACACACACACACACACACACACACACACAAACATGGTGCCAAAATAAAGTATACACATTTTAAGAAAGAAAAAATGTATTAAAACTTTAATTCTCAATATATGCCAATAACAAAAGATGACTACAAGTCATGTGTATACCTTTTTTTGGCACCTCCGGCATATGAACATTATTCAGAAAACAACAACAACAACAACAAAAAAGAACTCTGCCATTTGCAACAACATGGACAGACCTTGCAGGCATTATGCTAAGTGAAATACGTGTGACAGAGAAAGACAAACACCTGATGATTTCACTTATATGTGGAATCACAATAAAAACAAACAAACTCACAGATGCAGAGAATGGATTGTTGGTTGCCAGAGGCCAGGGGTGGGCAAAATGGGTGAAGATGGTCAAAGATGCAAACTTCCAGTTATAAAATAAGTAAGTCCTACGATGTGATGTTCAGCTTAGTGATTACAGTTAACAATACTGCACTATATATTTAAAAGTTGCTAAGTTGCTAAGAGAGTAGATCTTAGAAGTTCTCATCATAAGAAAAAAATTATAACTATGTGGTGATGATGTTAACTAGATTTATCGTGGTGATCATTTCACAGTAAATACAGATATCAAATCATTATGTTGTGTACCTGAAAATAATATAATGTTACATGGGACATAATGTATATCCGAATTTAAAAAAAATAGAAGACATAAAGCAGAACCAAATGAAAAATTTTAAACTGAAAAATATAATAACCAAGATTTAAACAAAACACTTCATTGGAAAGACTCAATAGCAGATCAGAAGTGACAAAGGGAAGAGCCAGTAAACTTGAAGATACAGCGATAGAATTCAAGCTAAACAACAGAGAGACAAATATTTTTGAGCATTTTTATGCTCAAAGCCTCAGAAACTTGTGGAACAACACTAAAAGAGCTAACACTTCTGTCATTAAAGTCTCAGAGAGAAGAGAAAAACTGCAGTGCAGAAAAAATATTTGAAGATATAATGGTTGACAACTCCACAAATTTGGCAAAGGACATAAACCTACTGATTCAAAAAGATGACTAAAGCTTAAATAAAATAAACCAAAATAAATCAATTCCAAGACAAATCATAATCAAAGTGCTGAAAACTAAAGACAAAGAAAAGACACTTGAAATCAGGCAGCGAAATCACTTTTAAGAGAAAAAATGATTTGAATGGCTGCATATTTCTCATCAAACTATGGAGGCCAGAGGAAGTAAAAGCATTAGTAACGTGTTGAAAGAAAACAACTATTTACCCAGAATTCTATGTCAAAATGTCCATCAAGAATGAAGGTGAAATGACATTTTCAAATTAAGATACACTGAAATAATTGCTTGTCAGCAGATCTTCTCTAAAAGATTTGTTAAAAAGTAGTTCTTCAAACACAAGGAAAATGAAACCTGGAACATCAGGAATGAAGGAAGAGCAAGAGATATGGTTAAATATCTGTGTAAGTATAATAGACTTATCTCTTACTGAATTCTTTAAAATGATTTTTTGTAATTGCAAGTAAACATAACATTGTCTGCTGAGGTTTTCAATCTTTGCAGATGTAATATATAAGACAACTACAACATAAGAGAGAAGGGTAAAGGAAGGGACTCTTGGATAAACAACTCCATCTGATAATAGCAGAATAAAAACTCTTTCAAAGTGCATATGGAACATTCACCAATATCAATATATCCCGGGCCATTAAAACCTTAAATTAAAAGAAAAATTGAAATCACAAAACATGTGGTCTCTGACAATAGCAGAATTAACTGGAAATTAATAATGGAAAATAATAGGAGAATCTGCAAACAATTGGAAATCAAACAGTACATTTCTAAATAACCCATTGGTAAGGAAATTAGAAAATACTGAAGTGAACAAAAATGAAAACATAATATATCAAGATGTGTGGTATACTGCTAAAGCAGTGCTTAAGGGAAATTTATGACATTGAATGCTTATATGAGTAAACAAGAAAGGTCTCAAGTCAATAAGCTAAATTTCTACCTTAAGAAGCTAGAAAAATAAGAGCAAAATAAATCTAAAGCAAGTAGAGGATGCAAATAAGAAAAATAAGAGCAGATATCTGTTAAACTATAAACAGAAAAAACAAACAACAGAGAAAAATTAAATAAAACAAAAGTTGGTTCTTGGAAAAGATCAATAAAAGTGATAAATCTCTAGCCTGATGACAAAGAAACAAAAAGAAAAGAAGTAAATTACCAATACCAGGAATGAAATTATCATATAGACTCTGCAGACATTAAAAGGATAATAACAGAATACTATAAACAACTCTACGCACATAAATTCAACAACTTAAAGAACACAATTGCATGAAACCTATAAACTACTAAAACTCTGCCAAGATGAAATAGATAACCTGAGTAGTACCACAACTTTAATGAAATTGAATTTGTAGTTAGAAAACTTCTGAAAAGGAAATTCTCCAGGGCCAGATGGTTTCATTGGTGATTTTTACAAAATATTTAAAGAATAAATAACACTAATTCTACACAATCTCTTCCAGAAAACACAAGAGGAGGGATTACTTCCCAATTCAGCCTATAAAGCCAGAATTACTCTGATATCAAAACCAGTCAAAGATAATATAAGAAAAGAAAACTGTAGGCCAGTATCCCTCATGAACACAGAAGCAAAAATACTCAACAAAATATTAGCAAACTGAACCCAGGAATATATAAAAAGAGTAAAACACTGAACCAAGTGTTTGGTTCCTGAAAACTTGGTTCCCAAGTGTGGGTTATCCTGGAAATGCTGAGCTTGTTCAATATTTGAAAATTAATCAATGCAATCCACCATATTGAAAATCTAAAGAAAAACCCACATGATCATACCAATTAATAAAGAAAAACATATGAGAAAGTTCAATATCCATTCATATTAAAATTTCTCAGCACACGAGGAATAGAGCAGAGTGTACGCAACCTGGAAAAGACATTCACAAAAAGTTACACTAACATCATACTTAATGGTGCAAGACTGAATGCTTTTTCCTTAAGATTGGGACAAGGCAAGGATGTTTACTCTAACCACTCCTACTCAACATCATACTGGAAGTCCTAAGAGAGCAGTAAGACAATAAAAAAGAAAGAAAAATCATACAAATTAGAGAAGAGGAAATAAAACTGTCCCGATTTGTTGACTCCTAGAACGCATAAATGAGAAATAAGATCACCACATTGAAGGTCAACCCACAAAAATGAATCATATGTTTATATATTAGCTATGGAAAGTGGAAACCAAAATTTTAAAAAGAATACCAGTTATAGTTAACTCCAAAAAAAATTGATATACTTAAGTCTTGAGCTAATAAAATATGTTTAGGGTTTGTATGCTGTAAACTACAAAACACTGATGAAAGAAATCAAAGAAGACCTAAATAAATGGAGAGAAAGACCATGTTCATGGATTGGAAGACTCAAAGTAAGGACTCACAATGAAGATGTCAACTCCTTCCAAATTTATCTCCAGATTCAATGCAAATCTGATACAAATCCCAGCATAATTTCTTTTGTAGATATAGGTAAGTTAATTCTAAAATTCATATGGATAGGCAAAAGAACTAGACTAGCCAAAACAATTTGAAAAAAGAATAAAGTTGGAAGAATCAAACTATGAAGCTTTATAATAATACTTAAAATTGGGTAATTAAGGCAGGTATGCTACTGGAGAAGGCAGACACACATAGATCAATGGAAGAGAAACAGAAAGTCCAGAAACAGACCCACATAAATATGGTCACTAATTTTTTTCAAAGGTGCAAAGGCAATTCATTGGCAAAAGGGTAGTATTTCAACAAATGATGTTAAAACATCATTGGACACACAGAGGCAAAAAATGACCATTGACCTAAACCTCACACCTTACCAGAAAATTATCTCAAATTGATCACAGATCTAAATATAAAGCATAAAATTTTAGCATTTAAAACAAACAAACAAACAAACAAAAAACATAGAAAAATCTCCATGACTGGGAGTTAGGAAAATAATTCCTAGACATGACACTAAAAACATAATCTGTAAAAGAAAAGATTGATAAATTGGACTCCATCAAAATTAAATCATTTGTTCTGTGAAAGACACCGTTGAAGGAATGAAAAGACAAGCTACACACTGGGAGAAAATATTTACAAATCACATGTCTGACAAAGGACTTGTATCCAAAACAAATAATGAACTCTCAAAACTCAACAGCAAGAAAAAAGCCCAACTTATAATAGACAAAATATCTGAACAGACACTATACCAAAGAAAGTAAACATATAAAAAAAAATGTTCATCATCATTAACTATAGGGAAATGCAATGAGAAACCCCAACAAGATACCCCTACATGCCTAACGGAATGACTAAGATTTTTAAAACTGACAATACCAGGATGTAGAGCAAGGGGAACTCTTGTTTACTGCTAATGGGAATGTAATACTGCAAAGCCACCTTGCAAAATAGCTTGGTAGCTTCTTACAAACATATACTTATTATAAGACCCAGCAATCCGTCTCATAGATATTTCCCCAAGAGCAATGAAAACTTAGGTTCACACAAAAAACCTGTACGTGAATGTTTATAGAAGTTTTATGCATGTCTTAAGTTATATGGTAGTTACATTTTCCTGGGAAAAGATGTGTGCATGTGTGCGTGTGCACACATGCATGCATACACACATGCACTAGCAGGAAAGAAAATCAACCAAATGCATGCAACCTCAAGGCTCATTCTCTTGTAGATAAACATGCCCAGCTCTGCACCCCCACCCTGCATTAGCATATCTCTGACTACAAGATTCTTCCCTGCTCTGGGATTGATTGATTTGGGGTGGAGGGGGACAGAACAAAGACTGGTAGAAGGATCCAGAGAATCCCACTGAAAAATCAATCAACTGATCAAAGGAGCCTTTAAACTCAGAGCCTGGAAGAGACACTGGGTACATCTGTAAATAAAGAATTGCATGGGTGCTCTATTCTCTCCACTCACCTACTCTGGAATTGTACATACCGTATATACTATTTTAACTGAAGCAAAAAGAAAAAGTTCAAGCACTTGCCTTTAAACTCTGTAAAGTCTTTGCCATTGTCTGGTTTAAAGAGAAAGAAATATAGCCAATTTTTAATATAAACAGGAGTCTCCATGCATGTCTTAGGGGGAGGCCTTGCACCTCTAACTGGAGTCAGGAGGAAATGCAGGAAAGCAAGTCATAGACCATGAAAGAAAAGTTAGGCTTCCTTTACAGGAGGAGAAAAGAGACGCTTATTTGATGGTGGAAATTTTTCCATGCCCTCTTCCATCAATCACCAGATTCGCCCCAGGGGCCTGGTTGTTTCTAGTGATATATCGACTGAAGGAAAATACTGGTCAAGGTTTAGAAAGGTACCGATCAAGGATGACCATAGGGCAGGCAACAGTTGAGCCAAAGCAAAACCATGACTATAGCAACCTTTAGTAAAGAGTGAAAATATATATATATATTTTTTGGGGGAAAAATCACTTCTATATGTCCTGTGGTGGAACTCCCCTAGCTGAACTCTTCTCCATTCAATTTATTCTGCTCACTCAGTCACATACAATAAAATACCCTAGTTTAAAGTGTACATTTTGATGAGTTTTAACAAATCTTTATACCCAAGTAACTACTACCACAGTCAAGTTGTAAAGTATTTCCCATCTTGCCAAAAAGTTCACTTGTGCCCTATACCAGTTAATCTGATCTCCTGTCATTAAAGATTTATCTTTTCTAAGAATTTCACATGAATGGAATTATACAAACGCACTCTTTCATGTCTGGCTTCTTTCATCATAATGCTTTTGAAATTCAACTGCGTTGCTGAGCGGGATTCCATTACATGGATAGTAGGGGTACACACACCACAACGTGCTTATCCACTCACTTAATGGGGAACATTTCATTGTCGCCAGTTTAAGCAGCAATAAACATTGGTGTATAAGCCTTTGCGTGGACATACACACAACTTTCATTCACTTTTACATTCTCTTGGGGAACTACCTAGGAGAGGAATTGCTGAGTCATTCAGTAAGTGTATAAACTGCCAAAATGTTTTCCAAAGCGGTGGTACCATTCTTGCATTCCCACCAGCAACGTATGAGTGTTTCAGTTGCTTCACATCCTTGTGGACTCTTGATACTGTCAGTCAGTCTTTTAATTGTATCCACTCTAATGTATAGACGGTCAAACTGAGGTGTCACTGAGGCTCAACTGGCATTTCCTGATGACCAATGATGCTAAGCACCTTTTCAAGTGTTTGCCGGTAACCTGTATATCTATTTTTCTAAAGTCTCTGTTAAAAATTATTTTATCAATTATTTATTGGGTTGTCTTTAATTATTGAGTTGTAAGTTATTTATTTATTATGGATAAAAGTCTTTTGTCAAATACAAGGTCTGACAATTAAGTTCGCAAACTTGTTGCAATGATGTTGCTAACCTTTTTTGATATCAGAAGGATTATTCATTATGAATTTGTACCAACTGGACAAACAGTTAACCAAGTTTACTATTTGGAAGTGCTGAAAAGGCTGCATGAAAAAGTTTGACAAAAAGATCCTTAACTTTTCGCCAACAATTTATTACTCTTGCATCACGACAATGCACCACCTCACACAGCACTGTCTGTGAGGGAATTTTTAGCCAGTAAACAAATAACTGTATTGGAACCCTCCCTACTCACCTGATCGGGCCCCCAATGACTTCTTCCTTTACCTGAAGATAAAGGGAATGTTGAAAGGAAGACATTTTGATGACATTCAGGACATCAAGTGTAATACGATGACAGCTCTGATGGCCATCCCAGAAAAAGGGTTCCAAAATTCCTTTGAAGGGTGGACTAGGCACTGGCATCGGTGCACAGCTTCCCAAGGGGAGTACTTCGAAGGTGACCGTAGTGATATTCAGCAATGAGATATGTAGCACTTTTTCTAGGATGAGTTTGCGAACTTAAGTGTTTGACCTTATATATGTATTGTGACTATTTGTCTCCCAGTCTATTGGCTTGCCTTTTCAGTTTTCTTAGCTATATCTTCCAAATAACAAAAAATGTAAACTTTGATGAAGTTCAGTTTATCAATGTTTCTCTTCTGTGGCTCATGTACTTTGTGTCCTAAGAAACCTTTTCCTATCCTAAGGTCATGGAGATTTTCTCTTATGTTTTCTTATAGAAAGTTTGTTACCTTTTATTTTAGGTCTATGATCCACTTTGATTAAACTTTTATCTATTGCATGAGGTAAGTGTCAATATTCATTTTAAATACAGCTATCTAAATGTTCCAGAACTATTTGTAAAAAAAAAGACTGCTTTCCCCCCACCCCCTAACCTGGCATCTCTATTGAAAATGAATTAACCATATGTGAATGGGTTTACTTCTAGACTCCCGAGGCTTTATCATACTCCTTCCTTTCTCAGAACCTATAATGACTCTTCACTGTCCATCAGATCATTGTGACATCAAGTACTTAAGGCCAACACCTTTCTGGTTCAGCCAGACTTCCCTCAACTCCCACCCTCATTCCTGAAAGCACCATTATCACTGCTGCCCTGTCTATCACCCCATCATGCCATTCTTCCTGTCATCCTGGCATGCTTTTTCTACAATCCTTAAAATATTTCCTAGCCTTCCTCACCCATGAAGCATTCCCTGATAATTGTTATGTGACAAAGTTTTCTTCTCTCACTGCCTATAGTTCTTATACTTAAGAGTCCATGCCAAAACCATACCCTTCCATCTTTAAATGTGATTCAATATTCATTCAACAAAGAGTTACTGGCAAGGCATGGAGATAGGCACTGGGGGTAGGGAAATGAAAACAGAGTCATTGACTAGAGACTTACAGACTAGTGAGGAAAGAATAAACAGACAAAAATACTCAATATACATATGATGCTCGTATACTGTTCACTATATCAGGTTTAAAACTGTTTCATGATGTACATCTTACATCCTTCAAATAAATATTTCAGTACATAGTTCTGAAAGGATGCTTTTAAAACAAAACCACAATAGCATTATTATACCTTAAATATTATAATTCCTTAATACCTATTATCAACCATCCAGTCAGTGTTCAAATGTCTTCGATTGCATCATAAATGTCTGTTTATAGTTGGTTTGTTCAAATGGGGATCATATATTGGAATTGGTTGGTATTTCTCTAAATTTCTTTTAGGTTCCCCACCTCCACCTCTATCCCATCTCTCTCTTCTCTCTTTCCTCGCAATCTATTTGTTGAAAAAACCAGGTTTTTTGTCTTACAGAGTTTCAGATTGCCTGAATTATGCTCGTATTTCTGTAGTGTCATTTGTCTCTCTGTCCTCTGCATTTCCTGTACATTTGTGATCAGATCTAGAGGCTTGATCAGATACAGGATGTTCTTAGTTGGGCAAGAATATTTCACCTGAGGTGCATTGTGAACCCCCATTAGAAGGCACAAGTGAACTAACTGGGGGTTGCACATGCTAATACTTACATTCTATCATTACTTCTTAATTTATTAACTGAAATTTTTGTATAAAGAGAAACTCCCTTTTTCAATTTGATTGTGCTGAGATAGAGTGTATACAGGATAGCAAAGACAAATGCTTGATCCTTTCTCTTTATCTGTTTTCAAGTAATGAGTTGATTTTCTGGCATCCTTAAAAGGTAACCAAAAATAAACAAAAGTTTATTTTTAATATTATGAACTCATGGATTTAAACATGTTTGCTGTGTTTTAAACCATTGCTGTTATCACCCTATTGCTGCTCATATTGTCCCATGGGAACTTCATCGATTTGGTTCCTGAGTCCGTTGGCTGTGGCTTTGGTCATCCCTGAGAGCTTCTTTGCTTTCTGGTATGACAAGAAATTCCAGGCACAAGTTATACATTTTCTGCCCCAAATTTGGAAACAATATTACTACAAGAAGTCCTAGTTCCTTTTAGTGAAAAATGATACTTAGAAACCACAGACTGTGTACAAGAAATCCTCATTGCTATTCGGTTGGACTCTATTCCTCAGCCTTTCAGTTGACACAGCCAGGAAACATTATTTTCTCAGGATGAACTAAGCGAAAAGTTCCACTCAGATCCATGACTATAGAGGTTTTGCTTAACCTCATCAATTTTACATCTGGATTTTTTTTTTCTCCCACGCCTTAAATCTCATTTCTCCAAGATGCCAAAATAATTACTCATTTGCTTTATCCTACAATAGACAATGGCCACAAAATAATATCATCACTACCACTCATGAGAGACCAGTGTAATCCCACTAGTAGTATATAATCAAATTACTGGAGAGAGTCACTTGAAATAGTTCCTCTATGTGGTTATGCTACCAACCGAAACATAGATAAGATCACTTGTTTCGTTTTGCTTTTCCTCTTTAGAGATTGCTTAAAAAATAACTCGTTTCACAATTATGTACAATATTGACTTGGTTCCGAAGTCAAACCTACAAAACAAAGTGTAGTCAGGGGAAGTCTAGTTCCTATCTGTGTCCCTGCCATTGTGCTGTCTTCCTTCTATCACAGGTAACCACTTTTTTAAACATTCATCATTTATATTTCCATTGCATTTTATTAAATGTAATACCAATGGACTTGATATTTACCATACTATACACACTTTTCCCACCTTGCTCTTTTCACTTAACAATATATCCTAAAGACTACTACGTGGCTTAGAGACAGAACATGTTCCTTTTGACAGATATATAGTGTCCCATTGTGTGGATGTACCACAGTTTTAAATAGGCCCAAACTGATGGGCAGTGGGTTTGTTTCCAGCCTTTCACTGTGTCAATAAATAACCATGCCATGCATATTTTCATATTTTTGCCAGTGTATCTTTAGGATAACTTTCTAGAAGTTGGACTGTTGAATCAAAGACCTATCTAATTTTGCTCGACATTGTAAATTCCCCTCCAAGGAGGTTAAACCATTTTGCATTTCTACCAGCAATGTAGATTGCCTGTTTCCCTGCAGCTCCACCAACAGAGTATGCTGTCAAACTCTAGGATCTTTGCCAATCTGATAGGTAAGAAATGATAGATACCTCAGTGCAGTTTTAATTTGCATTTCTCATATGATAAACAAAGTTGAGCATCTTTTTATAGACTTAAAAGATAGTTGCATTTCTTTGCTATGAATTGTTATATCTCTAACCTATTTTTTTATATGGTTGTTGGGTTTATTTATTCATTTTTTTCTATTCTGTTTTTAGAAACTCATTATTTATTTGTCTGTGGCATAAATTTCAGATATTTTTTCCCAATGAGTCATTTGCTTTGCCTCTTTTATTTTTATTTTTAACATGTAAAAGTATTTTGTCTTCATGTGGTCTAGTTTATGGAGCTTTTGCTTTATTGGTTCTGAATTTTGAAACCAGGAGTGTTCTCCACCTTCAGGTTAGAAAAGGAATTTACTTGTGTTTTCTTTTAGTACTTAACATGACACCTTTAACAACGATCACCTTTTGCCCTTCACTCTCTTCGAAGATGTAGAAAACAAGTCCTATGTCCAGCCAGTTCCCATGTTGGAAGTAGCTCACTGCCCATCTGAAAAGCCAAACACCTGATGTAGTTCATGGACTCTCTGTCTGAATGCTGCTTTCACACACATGAAGCCTGTGTTCAGGCAGTGCAGAGACATGCCTGTGAGGTTATCCTTGTGTTTCTCCTTTACAGAGCTCCCCTGTGCCACCTGCAGTCGTGGAGTCAGATGGTATCTGAACCACCAAGTCCCCCAAATGCCAAGAGAGAGCTTGAGTCAAGGCTTTACGTTCCCTCTCCATTCAGAGAATGAACAACAGAGGAAATCTAGGTGCAAGGGGTCATGCGTTGACCCTGGGGACCATCAGCATCTGCTGAATGGCTAGCATGAGTAGCGGGTACTCAAACAGATGTTTTGTGGGTGCTTTTATGGAAGAACAAAGAACACTGGTAGACAGAGCAGCTGCAGCCAGCTGCAAAGGGAAATTCTGCCCAGTGCCCTGGCATCATAGGCATGGCCTGCTTTGTGAAGTGCATCCAATTTAGGAATGGGGAAACGGTTTCTTACTTCTCTTTCCAGAGATATATCATGTTTCCCATCTAAAATGTTTCTTCATCAATAGGGTTTTGCAAGAATGACTTCCACAACTGCAGTCTGGTATGTGGTTAGACAATCGCCTCACTTCTATGCATCTCAACATACGGCCAAAGAAAAGGTCTGATTTTCCAAATGTTGAGAAATATAAATTAATGATATTCAGACGTTTGATAATAATCTAAGAGGAAATAATAACCAGGCATATAGCTCAGTCTGCTTGCTGTCTTAACCGGTTATCCAGGTGCTTCTAATGCAGGTTTCCCTTTATTACACTTTGAAAAACTGCTCAAGAGTCCATCCTCCAAAAGTCTACATTACCTCCAAAATCTTGAATTGATTTTTTTGAAATTAAGGTTATTGGGATGACATTGGTTAATAAGATTATATAGGCTTCAAGTGTACAATCCTATAATACATCACCTGTATATTTGCATTGTGTGTTCACCACTCAAAGCCCAATCTCCCTGTCACCATATATTTGAGCTCCTTTATCCAATTTTACCACCTCCCTCAGCACGTACCCTCTAGTAACCACTAAACTGTTGTCTGTGTCTATGAGTTATTTGTCTTATTTGTTGATTTCAGTTTTTATATCCCATATGAGTGAAATCATATGATTCTCGACTTTTTTCATCTGATTTATTTCACTTAGCATGATATTCTCCAGATCCATCCATGTTGTCACAAAGGGAAGTATTTCATCTTTTCTTATGGCCGAGTAATATTCCATTGTATATATACACCACATCTTCTTCATCCAATCATCTTTCGAAGGACACTGAGGTTGTTTCCATATCAAGGCCACTGTAAATAATGCTGCAATGAATATAAGGGTGCATATATCTTTACGGATAAAAGTTTTCAGATTTTTGGGGTAGATACCCAGAAGAGGAATTGCTATGTCATAAAGCAGTTCTATTCTTAATTTTTTGAGGCACCCTCATACTGTTTTCCATAGTGGCTATACCAACTTACATTTCCACCAGCGGTGTGTGAGGGTTCCTTTTCTCTACAACCTCTCCAACACTTGTTATTATTTGTCTTGTTGACAATAGCCATTCTCACAGGTGTGAGGTAGTATCTCATTGTGGTTTTGATTTTCAATTCCCAATAGCTAGTGAAGCTCAGCATCTTTTCATATATCTGTTGGCCTTTTGTATGTCTTCTTGGGAGGAGTGTCTGTTCAGGTCTTCTGCCCATATTTTTAATTGGATTGTCTGGTTTTTTGTTGTTGAGTTATATGAATTGTTTACATATTTTGGATATTAGCCCTTTTATCAGAGGTGTTGTTTGCAAATATCTTCTCCCATTCGGTTGGTTGCCTGTTTGTTTTGTTGATGGTTTCTTTTGCTGTTTGATTTTTAGTTTGCTTTTTAGTTTGATACAGTCCCATCCATTTCTTTCTGCTTCTACTTCCGTTGCCTTTGAAGTCAAATTCATAAAATCCTCCTTAAGACCAAGGTCCATTAGCTTAGTACCTATGTTTTCTTCTATGTATTTTGTTGTTTCAGGTCTTATATTTAGGTCTTTGATCCATTTTTGAGTTAATTTTTGTGGATGGTGACAGATAGCAGTCTGGTTTCATTCTTTTGCACGTGGCTTTCCAATTTTCCCAGCACCATTTATTGAAGAGGCTGTCTTTTCTTCATTGTATGTTTTTGGCTCCTTATTTTGTCCACAGGCTCTGAAACACTCTGATACTGATGACTATTTTGTTGACAGCTCTATCCGGAACATCCAGCATAATCCCTGGCATGCAATGTGCACGTCATATATAATTGTGGCATTAAAAAATAAAGACCTGAAATAAGTAAACATCCATATGCAAAAGAATGAAGTTCTCATACCATACATAAAAATTAACTAAGAATGGATTATAGACCTAAATGTAAGAGCTAAAACTATAACACTCTTAGGAGAAAACATAAGTATAAATCTTCATGATCTTGGATCAGGCAATGGATTCTTAGATATGACAGCAAAAACACAAGCAACAAAAGAAAAAATAGATAAATTAGACTTTATCAAAAATAAAAACTTTTATGCTTCGAAGGACACTATCAAGAAAGTGAGAAGAAAATCCACAGAACAGGAAAAACAAACATCTGTCATAGCATCTGCCTCCATAAATCCTGTAAAAAATAGTCCTTGGCACCAACTCCGGAACCACTGCCCATTCGTCCCTCCTCTTCTTGCTTTCTGTCTCTGATCCTTTCTTTTCCATTTCTTCTCATCTTCTTTTTTTCTTTTAGTTCCCACTCTGCTTCTCCTTCTTTTTCTTATTCTGTGTCTAGGGAATGCAATTTATATTTTTATTTTTATAAATGGGATTCTGAATTTTTTTTTTTTTTTTTTTTTTTTTTTTTTTTTTTAACGTCACCAGGGAATTTGTTTGGGTTAAAGAGCCTGGATACCACAGAGTCTTTACTATACCACAGGTCGCCTGCTTCTGTACACTTACCCAAGGCTTATGAACAGACACACACAAAGTAGGCCTTTGATCCTGAAAACCTAGGGATCCCACTGGGACGAGGATAAATATTTATCTCTATTTGCTTTTTTCTGTTGGGGCCTGGTTTCTGGCTTGCTCAATGTCCTATTTGGCCAAAGACCAGCCAGGTCAGGAAAAGATCACTCCACAGTTCCAGCCCTGAAAACATGCGGGAAGAGCCTCCAAACAGTTCCCATATGAATTTTAAAAGGGTCATCTGAGTACACAATGAGTGTAAGGAAAGATGTAGGGAGAGAAGACATTCTTCGCCCTCACGCTAAGTCAGAGAAGAAGACCAAATATAGAATATTCTTTTATAAATTTCTTCCCATACCCTTACCTAAAGACAAGAAACATTCCAGAATGTTCTAAAAGGGCTGAAATAGTTATCTGGTGGCTGCAGTGGAGAAAGAAGTAAAGGGTCTGAGGTCACACAGACTACAGTTTTCACATCCTGGTTTTGCTACCTATGAGCCAAGCCTCACTTTCCTAATCTGTAAAATCAACATAAATAAAACCTACTTTACAGAGCTGTTGAAAGGATTTACACAGATGTCATGTATGGAAAGCACCAGGCATGCTTCCTAGGACACGGTAGCAGGTCCATTTTGGTAGAAATACTAGCTGTATCCCACTATCTCTCTAGTAATGGCTCTGGGGTTCTGGAGCTTCGGGTCACCATGTTCCTTGACCCTAAACTTGAAAGCCATAAAAAAGAAGGCAGGTTGTTCTCTGTATCTAAAGTGGAGACCTGCCTCTGAAAAAGGGGCATGTGTCCATCTCTCCCACAAACCAAACTCATCCTTCAGTGGAAAGCAAGATCTACCAAAAGCCAGTTGTTAGCTCCACCGTGTAGGGAAGGAACAACCAGCAGCTTCCTGAGCTACTGCTTCTGTAGAGATAAAGAATGGCCTCTGCAAACAGCATGACAGGCAGGAGTCTGTAGCTCTTACTGCTGCCATCACCGCCATCACTGCCCATCAGCACGGTTACTTCCCCCACTTCCGCGGTTGGTACTGCCATGGCTCCCACTGCGGCCATCACTGCCACTGGTAATATCAGCAGCATCACCACTACCTTTTTTCCTCCTCCCATCACAACCACAGCTACCACCATTATCACCATCCGGCATCAATCAAGAACCTGGCTGCTAGACAAAGAATGACTAAAGGTAAACCTGACTAGCATGAAGCCTTATTAAAGAAGGTTATATTTGGAGAACTTCTGAATCATCTGTGCAAACTGTGTCACACCCATCTCTCAGCATGTACAAAAATGGCCCCACCTAAAGCCACTTGCTACAACAAATGCCACAGATTTGCAGAGAGACTCCTGGAGAAGCAAACTCTCTCCTCACCTTCCCCTCCCATGTGGGACGCAGAGCAAGGGCTGGGCAAAAGCTCCCCAGACTCCTAGGCAGGTCTCTAACATCGCTTTGTACCTGGGCGTTCCCTGTGTCCCAACACAGAGGGCCCAGAGGTGAAGGCTGAGTGGGATAAGGGCCGGCCATACTTCCCTCTGCCAGGAAGAGGCTGCTGTGTACTCCTTGGCCAGGAGTTTTGTTACAATGAACTTGAAGCCCACTGACAAAACAGCTTTGCCAGTGGTCCTATGGGAGGCTCATATCTTGGGAGAACAAGGGGGGCATTTACTAGTGTCCTGCCTGTTGCCATGAGGAAACTGAAACAATATCCTTTTAAAATATCTTTCACGGAGATTTTGCTGTATTTTCCTTTGAAGACATAAAAAATATCTAATAACCTTGTCCATAATTTAAAAAATGGATCACAAGTTTTTGCTTAAAAAAAGCTACTTTTATTTCCTTGCATCCTTGTAACTTAACAGTTATAAACAACTAAACTGAATTTTTAATTATCCTTTTAAAAAGACTTTTTAAAAAGAAAAGGTTATTCCTAGGTTGACACCAAATACGCCAGGTCTGTAGCTAGAAGCAAATTTTTATGGCTGGTTATAAACCCCTGAAATATGAGTTTATATTGGAAAAGCTGAAGCAACCTTAACTCTAACCATGCCAATGGGCGCCAATTTAATTACAGTCCCAGAATCGAATAAAACAGTCTCTCTTCTACAGTATCATCACAAAGAACTCCATTAACTCTCCAATTACTAAATGAGGAAACAACATTCTGTAGAGCCCAAACCAAGGAGTAAAGAATAGTGCATGTTCCAACTTAAAACCTTGAAACCGGGCTTCAAAGTTCCAGTCTGCAGAAGGAGGTGCTCCCCTGCACAGTAATGTTTACTTCACTTATTTAAAATAACTGAATGCCTTTGCCAAGGCTCACATAAGACTATTTGTTTAACAAATAAAGATGTGTGTTTCCTGGAGTGTTTCTAATTGGGATCTGAGATCCCACCTCCTAAGAAATTCTGGGCTTGGATACCTCCCACAAGATGCCTTAGACAAAGTAGGGATCCCATATTGAGGGGAGTGGAAGGTCTGGTGTTCATAAGAAAGCCTGCACATGGCAAAAACTCTGGAACAAATGGTTTGACTCCCACCAACGCATCCATCACGCTTTCAACAGGAAAGGAAACTGGGGAAGGTCAAACCAATATCCAGTAGGATTTGTAAATTGAGCTATTCAGTAGGCAAGCAAACTTTAAAAATAGTAACTTGGGGGAGGCCAATTTCCCTCATCCCCTCCATTTTCTCACTCCTTCCTCCCCAATCTGCCGTGCTCCCCCTGCTGACTTTGCAACAGCAGTCAAACAGGCCTGGTTTCAAAGCCACGCTAACATCTCGGGAAACGCCAGGACAAAATCAAAGATTCTTTGGCTGGGCGTGTAATATAAAACTTGCAGTTGTTCCTGTTAAATAAAAACAGCCATGTTAATTTTGGTGCCATTGAAAACACAGGAAAATGCTGTTGCCAAATTGAAAAGGGGAAAAAAATATCTTACCAAATGGGAAGCAGTTGTATTTTCAAGACTTGAGAAGGGTATTACAAAAACTAGAGAGCAAAATTGAAAGATGAAAAAGAAATGTTAAAAGGATGGTTGTTTTCTCTATTTATATTTTCCTCCATCAAGGTAAAGGAATGTATCCATAATTTCCTCAAGGAGACACGGAATTCAAGTCTCAGGGGTTTCATTCCTTTGCTCTGTAAATAACCAGCTATGGTCTTGCTTGGGCCACGAGCCCTCAGTTCCACCCTCTGCAAATACTCTCAATAATACACTCCCGTGTTTTATAGATTAACTGAGCTATGTGGCCACCAGAAAAAAAATATTCTGTACTCAGTATCCTGTTTTGAGTGAATTTTGACAAATGGTTAGAAGAGCATAATAATAGAGGCAGAAATTGTTCATTTTCTGGTTCTACCTGAAAGTTAAAGGCTATTCCCAGCAGTGTTTCCAAGTACCTGTGAGTTATTAAATGTAGTAGGCATCAAGCTATACTTGTAATGATGGATATAATCACAGGCGATTCACAGGAGACCATTCTTGGCTGATCTCAATATCTTTGGGCAAGAAACAAGGAAAAAGCAGAAGGAAAGGAAAGCTAAAGGACGGAAGACTCTTGAAATTCTCTTTTTAGGGGATTGATTAGATTCTGGAACATTGACTTTTGTTGTTGTTATTACTAAAGAATATGTCATGAGAGGTTTTTTTACTTTAATTTTGAGGATAATGGTAATAGTTATGATATTATATATTATTATGATTATGATTCCTGTCTTACTCTCCCCTGCTTAAACTGGTGTCCATACACTGGGGAAATCACACTAGATATCTTTAGCGGAAAGATATTGCTATTCCTGTATGATTCTTTCCATCACTTTATAAATAGTAACTGAATGTCATCTGCATGCCTAGAACTGTGTATTATGCTGGTTTTGACACAATTCAACACTGGGTGAATATTTTTCACGGACGGTGTTTTTTCATTCCGAAGGCATGGCTCCCACAAATTGATGTCTTGGCAGTGCCCCAGATTCTCAGTGAGTACACAATAACCCTGGCCTTGAGACAAAATCCAAGTTAGATTTCCTAGTTCTGAAGCTATTGCGAAATTCTGGTGAATCCTCCAAATTTGAATAAATAGATAGTACCTAAAAATTCACTGCCACTGAACAGCCAACACTGTTGCTCACTCTGTTCTCCTTGCATTCGGTCTGCCATGGAAACCCAGGTGAGGGCCAGGCTGAGTGCGGGGATGACCGCAGGGAAGGCACTGGATGCCCAAGACTCCCTGGAGGGCTCTCCAGTGTAGAGACCTCATTAGATCTTCCAGAGAATCAAGCAAAGAGGGGTTAACAGCCTCTTAAAGTGCTGAATGAGGATTCAATGAGAATCAAAGAACTTGGAAAAGTGGTTCAATAACATGAACTTCCAGGAACACATGCAGACCAGTCTGAAGTAAGGAATGACTAACCATGTGTTAATACAGTAGTAAAAGGGAGCTTCGATGGTCTTTACATGGAAAGCGAGTCAGCTGCCCAGCACAGTTGTAAGAGTTAAATATGAGGTTCGGGGATTGGTGACTGAACTCGTGGCACCGGGGAGAGGTGGTTCAGTCTGCAGGCTCCACAGTCAGAGACTGAGGCTGAGGTTCAGCTGTTGTCAGTTGGGAGATGGGCAAACACAGAACTAGTCTTTTCTCAGTTGCCTCATCTACACAAGGCCAGTAATAATAGCCTCTACCCTGTCCAGGTTGTAAGGCTTAAATGGGACAACATGAAATGTCCCCATCCCCATGCTGGCCTATGCTTAAAAGCTCCATAAATGGATCCTAAATTCACCATGGAGCCACCTTTGCAGTTTCCTGTGCCTGGTTTCGAACTTTTCAACTTCTGACCGATGAAGCAAACTAGCAAGGGACCAGAAGAAAGCAACTGAGATGATTAATGAAAAAGAAAAACAGAAACTATAAAGAAGAATGCAAAACTGTTGGGATGATCTAGCCTAGAAAAGCGAAAGCTGGAAGGTTTACTAACAAAGCCAATAATCAGTAAAGCTCCCCATTATTCAGCATGAGGTGACCAGCTATTCTGCTGCTACAGTTAGGCCATGAGGGAAGGGGTGTTGTTGCAAGAGGAGGAAAGGTTAGCTACAAAAAAGGACTTCCTTATCATTTTCTTCTTATGAAGAGTCATTTCCCTTGGCCTCAGAGAACAGACAAATTTCCCATCAGATCAGGCATCCATTTGAAGCACAAGAAAAATGACCCTCCAGCTGCTGCTTCAGCTTCTAATAAGATCATAACATCCTTAAAGGGGTGCAAGAGTTCTGCCAAGGGGGGGATGGTGGCACAAATGACCAGCAGCTCCCCCCAGCACGAGCCTTCCAGCCTTCTGTGGTGGTTCTCTTTGTCTGCTCCTCTTAAATGGTGACTGTCCTAACAAACCAGTGTGCGGATCACTGTGTGCTGTGTGTATCTCTGGGAAATCACTACCAGGGAGGTCAACAGGCTGAGTGTGTGTGTGTGTGTGTGTGTGTGTGTGTGTGTGCGTGCGCACACACACACACCATGCGGGGGGCCTATGGCTTATATTAATTTTATATCCACTAAAATGGTTGCCCTTTATGACTAAAAAAACTAATTTGCCATGCTGGTAAAGAACATTTTTGTCTATTGCTTGCCTCTCATTGATATCAGTAATCGAAAAAGATTACTCTGGCTAACATGAAACCATAATGGGACAGCTGCCTACTTTTAAAAATTGAGTTTTGAGAGATATGCTCTAAAATTAAGGGGGTGGGGGCGGAGGGTGATACATGGACATTCAACTAAGCTTTAAAAAATATTTCAGCAACTCTGCCACAATTCAACCAATTCCTTGAGGAGCCTGGAAATTCCGACACATTTGGTTGTTTCCATAACCCACTACTTTCCACTTCCCTTTCTGGCATTTCATTCCACTTTTTCTGTATTCAGATCATGCTTGGCCTTCTGCCCAAGTCTGAAGATTAAAACCATTAAAAATCTGTCTTCTCAACATCCTCCTATTTTGAAAAAAAAAGAGCAATAGCCGTCCCCTTCAACTTTTTCTCAATGTGGTTAAAGAATATTTTCCTTTTTCTGCCTTCCAATGTTCTGATTTGAAACCCACACAGCGGGATTATTTTGTAAGGCTAGTCGCTGGCCTTTGGCTTGGGCCCAGCACAGACTCTTGCCTGCCCACCTCCACGTCTCCGAAATAAATGTCCTGCTCCTGGAAGCCTAACTGTGGGTCCCCACACGAGCTAGTCCTGTTCACTCAACACCAGGGCGCAACACAAATAAATAAAACCAACAGCTCCAATTGTATAAATAATGTCTAGTTTTCTTAACCAGAGCAACAAATGGCATTTCTTAATGCTATTTAAAAATGTCATATATGTGGGTTCATTTTTAAAAAGAGGTTCTCTTTAAACCTCCAAAGTTACTGAGATGGGATGAACATAACTTGACAGTTGTTAAAATAGACAAAATCTGAAGGCCACCGCCATTACAAAACATGCAAAGGGAATCATCACAGCTTCCATGTGGCTTATTAAACTCGGACTTGGGCCTAAATAAATAAGAGTTGCACAATGACATGCTAGGTTTGCTGCGAGAGACTAATGCTTATCTCCACCCCGCTTTACTGCAAGTGGGTTCCTCCAAGTCTCAGCGAACCACACAAATGTGCTTTTGACATCTCCTCAAAGGGAAATTTCATGTGGTCCCACCTATAGTTACACCACTAGTGGGGGATAAATAAGATGCAGGCACACCCCTACTTCCCACAACATGGAGGGCTCAGTAACAGAATCTTTGTGCATTTACTGACTCTAAAATGCACCAAGTGCTCAACACATTCATTGTTTACAACTGTAAAATACTAAGAAAAACTCAAAGACCCATATTTTGGAAAGATAAACTGAGAACATCCATAGGATAGAATACCATGCAACTAAATAAAAAAAGATGAGAAAAGTCTCGAAGGCCTAATAATAAATAGAAATCCAGGGTATAATGTTAAGTGATAAAAGCACAGTGTAAATAGGGTGTGTGCTCTGCCTTCTTTTGTATAAAAAGAGTAAGGGGGGATGATAATCTATATAGTCTTATTGATTATTATTGCATCCACATGAAGACACACAGGAGGTTACACAAAAAGCTAGTAAAAGGCCCTCAGGAGTGAGAGGATAGGGTAGATGGGAAAAGAAGTGGGGAACAAAAATAGAAAACAATTTCACCAAAGAAACTTACTATTCAAATGCCTCTTAAGGTTGATTCTCTTGCAAAAGTGTCTTAAGCCTAGTCTGGCCTAAAGGATTATCTCAACACCATAGGCAAGTGTTCTTTACAAAGTGCTGCTGGTGCTTCTGGGAGAGCGGCCTTGGGACACAGCTCAGCGGGCTGCTATTCGCAGGAGAGCAGCTTAGGAGTCACCCCGCCTGCTCTGCCTTCTCCGTCCTGGCTTCCCTTCTCACTTGGAGCCTCTCAGGCTCCATTTGGAAGCAGCAGGTGTGGTGACACAGGGTTCTTTGGGAAGTTTCCATCACGCAGTCCTTTCAAGCACAAGTCAGATAGTGCCTCTGATACCACTGAGGACAGACCAGAGACAGCTGCTTCGGGAGTGGACAGGGCTCAATTTCTGAATCCAAAGTGATGGGAAAAGAGATGCAGGACACAGAGCTTTGTCTGACTGGTGGACCCGGAGCCCCAAGGGAGCTCAGATAGTCCGACTGAATCCAGGCAAGATCCCAAATCACTGGACGACCAGAATTCCTTTTCCTTTGTTACGATATATGGAAAAGGAACTTAGAAATGCATTTGACCTATACCAAAAATGTCCAGTGGTTTTTATTCTGCTGCCTCCTTTAACTCTTTTTTTGGGGGGAAGGGGGCAGGTGGGAGTGAAAAGTTAACATGTAAACGACTAAAGTTTAAGCTACATACTTGAAGGAAGACCTAACAAGAATGTACCTGCTGCTCTAAAATGCTCCTTCAGTCAGTTGAGAATTCCATTTGCACAATTTGAGTGATCTAGATTCAAGTCTTTGTAACAAACCGTCCATGTTTTCACACTCCCACGGTAACTTATCACACACACCTATCTTGATTTTCTCCCTGGAGCTACTATTTCAGAGAACCATGGACATTCTGGGTTGGTAGGGACCTTAAGGTTTGTGATTCACAATAATGAGCAACAAACCTCAGGTAGTTTTTGACCCACAGAACTACTGAATTTCTCCAAGCCTACTGAAGCAAGGGAACCATACTTGCTGAGGGCCTACTGTGTACTAGGCAACTTACATATGATCTTATCTAATGCACACTAGGGGCCTGGAGGTGAGTGAATAGTCCCAGGGAATTTACAAATGAGAAATTGGGCAGGGGTTCAGAGTGGTCGACGGCACAGCTGGACTGGCTCCACAGTCTGTGTTCTCCCTCCATCACCTCGAGGGGCAGAAGGATGAAAGCGGGCTCCGCAGAAGCCTGCAGGAACAGCACGGTGTGCAAAAGGCTAACCAAGGAGAAGCAAATGAACTGATAGGCTACTATGTGCACGGGGTTGCCTGCGGCTTGCCCTGCGCAGCTGCCAGCCCACGCGTGGGTGCACAGGTTCGTAGTGCTCAGCTCAAGCAAACAAGCCGTCATGAGGACCCACTTGCCCTACGCCTCCGAGGCGAGAGTCACAGGAGCCTCAGCCCCGATCCCGGCTGTCTGCACCTGCCGGGACTCATCCTCCCACAAGACCAACCGCGCAGCTAAGCACACAGCAGAGCGTGCCCTGCCTGGCAGATGGAACATCATGGGCGGGGCTGGGCACGGAGGCCTCCCTGAGTGGCAGGGACTCCAAGCCTGACAGGCTGGGGACAGTCACGACAGGGCTCATCTTGGAAAAAACAGTGGGGAGCCCGTGACAGCTGGGTCAGGGAAGGACAGGGAGCTTATCTGTGAGGATCAATGAGAGAAAAAGATACACGAGTATATCCTGCAGGCTGTGGAGAATTAAAGCCAGACAGCGTCGTCATTAAAGAATTTGAGGCTGGGAGGTAAAGGATCAAGAGTTGTTCAAAGCCCCTGACTCCTTTTCTCAGTCCTGAGGTCTCATGGTGCTTTTGTTTGTAGAGGCAAAAAAGAAGTACAGTGATACCTCGGTTTTCGAACATAATCCATTCCGGAAGACCATTCAAGTTCTGAAATGTTGGAAAACCGAGATGCAGTTTCCCCATAGAAAACAATGCAAAATGGATTAATCCGTTCCACACCTTTAAAATCAACCCCTAAAACTGCAAATTTAGCATAAATTTGACTATCTAATGATACCATAGACCCATAAAATTTACAGCGTTCGTAAACCGAAATGTTCGTCAACGGAGACGTTTGAAAACCAAAGTCCCACTGTAGTCCTTGTCAATTGGTCAGGGCGCTGAGTTGTAAATGACAGAATCACAACTCAACTAGCCGGGACCAAACAAAGCTCTAATTCGAAGGCCCACAGCTGGACAGGAAGGGCAGGGGCACACATATGCATGCCGTTTCCGCTTCTCGTCCATTCTGAGACCAGGTTCCTCCTGGTGACTGGAAACACAGTCCAGTCACTCACCACACCCCCTGCAGCCTCCTCTCTGCATTCCTACTGGGAAACCCCAGGGAAGGACTTGGGCCAAAGGTGGGAATAAGATTACAATACAGAGGTGCCCCGAGGGCAGAGGGCTGAGGAGCAAGTGGTCTGTGTCCCTACAAGGAGACAGTGTGTGACACACTGCCATGGGCTGGGAAGGGGGACGGCTGGATAAGCACTGGTCTTCCCCTCAGATCCCGACTCAGATCTCAGTGAAGTTATCTGGAGGACCAGGCACAGACATCTCCTCCAGCCACTTCTGTGAGCCAACTGAATGCTGGAAGCCACTGCTGGTAGTGACAATGTTGGAGAGGGAAATGCCTAGATCGGGACCTAGTTCTTTCAGACTTTGGAGGAAGTGTTACAGAAAGATAAGATGCACATTTGGTCTTGAGAACAAACACCCTTTTTCTCATCTCTGCCTTTGGGAATATAGTACAAATTTCTTCAACAACTTGGGCCTTACACATGGAAGCCAAGGAAGAGGAAGAGACGTTACCTGGATAAGGAGCCATCACCTGTCTCCTCAAATAATTTGCACCTATCCAAGCAATGGTAGGCACGAGGCTGAACCCAATGGGCTCCTTTCATTGGTCCATTCACTTTCTTCACCCCAACTTCCAGCCACCAGTTTGCATGGCCTCGGAAAGCAGAAGAGAGACTCAAAGTTTAAAAAGATAAAATTCAAACAGATGCAACACAGGTAACCTGGACCACACAAGATAGGTCAGAATCATTCCTCAAGAGGACACCCCTGGACAGCACTTAAGCTGAGGAGGTGACCACCCTCCCTCTTGCCCAGGGGAGCTGATCACCAGTACAAGCACAGGGGCTGGGGTGGGGGATCCAAGGCTTCCTGAATTCCTGCCCTGGCCTGGGGGCCGGGGCCTGAGCCCCCTACCAGGCAGTGTGCCCTGCTGAGCTCTGGGTCCCATAATCTCCTGATTGCTTGCAGCTCTGCAAGAGGATATCAAAGCCAGGAAGAAATGGTTTGAAGCCAAACAGAGGGGATGAGAGAGCAGGGAAGGCTGATTGGGGGTAGGAGGAGTCTGGGGGGGATGGGGGGAAAGGCCTGGGGGCTGGGAGGGTAAGACCACGGAAGAAGAGAAATCAGAATTAAATGAAAACAGGGTTTGTAGCTGGGCCCCTCTAAGCAGAGTCTTGCCATGCATGCATTAACCCTCCATCGATGAAAACAAAATCCAAGGACCTGGTACCTGCCTGCTGGGGCACATAAAGCTCAGGGGATGTAATATCTTCCAGGTGGGTGTGCCCAGAAGCACACAAAGGTGCTTGACAGGTCGTTTAAAACTGACTGTCAAGGTCAAAACACCACCACCTGCAGGTACAACCGAAATGTCTTCATCATCTGGCCCTCTGGGTTCTCTGTTGTTGTTTGTTTTCAACCAAAGCCCAGTTTGAGTGGCAGACAAGCCTGACAAGTGTTCAAACACATGTACGTGCAACTTATTAGCTTGCAAATGGAGCTATGTGGAAGCTAAAACAAGGGTAGGGGGAAGAAGTTAGCTGCTAACTCTGATGCGGCAGGGGCCGGGGGCTGAGAGGTAAATCGCCCGGCTGCAGAAAGGAGGTTCACCCGTAGAGCACGCTCCTGACTCAGGGTTTGGAATGCTGTTTGGAACGGATGGTGCATAGAGCAGAGGCAGTTATTAGGAAAGGAAGGCACCCTTGCCCTTGAGATCCATTTTGCAATTAAAGAGGGGTAGGAGACACCCCTTCTGAACCTTCTGCTTAAGGGCCTAAAATTTAAATGCCTACTGCTGCCCAGGTGCCCTATGAGTATAAGAAAATCACAGGCTTCTGATCTAACTACTTCAAACATCAAAAAGAAAATATATGTGTATGTAAATAGTTGAACGAAATTGAATCGCCCCTACCCTTGTTCAAAATAAAAACTCCAACCCAATTAAATCAAAGAACGTTAGGGCTCTAAAACACTCTGCAAGTGACTCTAAACCAGCCCCTTGCTTTTCCAGAGGAAAAACTACTAGGCCAGGGAGGCCCAGTGACTTGCCTGGCATCCCAGCCTGTCACTGGGCCCAGCTACGAGGAACACGAGCAGGAAGCATCACCAGGGAGCTTCCGCACCCTCCCCTGTCCTCAGTCTGACCTTCTCATCTGAGGGAAGATGGCAGGGTATGGAGTCCATGAAAGCTTTCCAGGAGACACCTGCCAGTCTAGAGATATCCCCAGTGTCCCCACCAAACACCCACTGCTTTCTACCACCTGCAGCAGAATCATCTGGGTGATGATGTGTTAACATTCCAGATGCCAAAATCCTACCCCAACCCACTGAATCAGAGTCTCCATGGTGGCACCGGGTGGCGGCAGGGATCCCAGGGCACTAGCCAATCCACTGGGATGCAGAGAGACATGACAGAACTTCCTTTATAATTGTTTTTTCCCTCATCTTTTTACATTTCTATTCTTGTGTGTATTTTATAGTGCCCATAATATATTAACACCATACTAAATGTATACAACTTATAAATAAACATAAGTACACAGAGGGGGTGGCTGTTCAAAAGGAAATGTGTCATCAGAAAAGTGTGGGGCCTCCTGCACTGAACTGTGAGCCCATCCTTCTCACTGAGCTAAAGCAAGGCCCTTGCCCAGCGCCTGACACATGGTAGGTCCCCAGCGGCCACTGACAATGAAAGTTCGAATCCACAGCCAGCTGTACAATGGACTCCAAGGTATTTCTGAATAGAGTAATTCACAAACTATGTTTTGAGGAGGTGGTTTTTGGGGGAAACACAATGGTCCTGTGAAACGCGCACGATAAAGGGGGATCCCTAAGCACAACATTTAGGCGAATCCTGCCTATTCTGGTCCTGTCTTTGAGATGCACATACATACCAAGATATTAAATCAGGATAATAAGGATATTAAAGGCTTTCTTAGACGCCCTCCAATAAAGATTCCTTTTAACTTGGTTTAATCCATTCATTTCCTAAACTAATTAACCCACAGTTCCTTTTCCCACATTATTAAAATTCCACAAAACTAGTCTTCCTTGGAACCTACTATAAAAAGCTGTGATTTAGGCTAAAGGTCTCATATTTTCTTGTAGCCACAGAATCATCAGCATTCATCACCTCTGTCAGTTGATAGGCATCTACTGAATGAATTCTTGGCTTTGCCCATCCAGCCCTATCCAACCACCGACTTTCAATAGGACGCCCAGCAATTGCACATGCGTGATAAAAGTCAGACACTGCGGCTGACTCATTCTCCAAGTAGGTTCTCAGGGTCTGCGAGGAGACCAACTCAAAACCCGGGAGCCACCAACCGTAGTTCCAGCCCAGCAAGCTGGCCTGAGGAACCGAAGCCCACTGGTGGGTCACCAGGCTTGCAAGAGCAGCCTCCGCTCCTTTTCCACCCCAAGTCTTGGCCCAGGAACCAAGTGCCATTCACACTCTCCTAAAACGAAATTCTAAGATTTCCATTTCATGGTCAGAAGAGGAGGTGGTTATTTTCAGCAAGCTAACTGGGAAGGTGAAGGGCAGATTTGGCATTCTATCTTCTGGAACAATGTCTAGACGTCCTGAGCAGTCATCTCTATAAATAGCGTGGTGAGTTAACCAAGAAATAGAACATGTTCAACTCTGAGCTTTACTCAGATTAAGTCAGGGTTGACTTTTGCATCGTACCCACAAACCTGAGAGAGTAATCAATTTTTAAAAAGTAATCCATTTTTTAAATGAGTGTTTCCTCACATCTTTGGCCTCTTCAAGTGGACACTTCTTTTTAGAAAAAGGTAGCAGGGATAGTCTTCCAATATCATGCAAGGGGTGGATAAAGCTACAAGGCAATGTCTTCTTTACCCACTTCGTGCAGACAGGCCTCTGGGGCTCAGATGTGGTGGGTTCCAGCAGCATACTGGCTGTAATACAACATATGGAATGTTCCCTCCAAACAGGGCCGCTCAGACATTGTGCCTTGCTTGAGGACCATTTCAAGAGTTGGTGTTCTCCCCAAAAGAAGTCTAGCCTTACAAGAAATACATACACCGCTCCCTACCCACACACCTACATAACACATCCAGAAGCCAGCAGCGTTTGCTCACTCAGACTATTTGTAGTGGTCCAAGGACTGAAAACCTACGAGATTGGGAATATTCCAATTTGGCAAGTTGGGCACATTGAATTCCATTGTTATTTTTCACCCACTGTATGCTCTATTCAGCAATGATGCTTCTGTAGAGAAATAAGTGGGAAGAGGAAAAAATTAAAGACTTTTCTTTGCAATGGAAAAAAGTCAAGGCAGTGCCGAATGGCCATCTCAAACTCAAGGGCTGGAAGAGATTAGGGGCCTATGATGACATCAATAGAGAGAGAGAAGATTAGAAATGTAGGTAGAGGGATGATTGCTTCAGGAAGGCCTTTCAAAGGCCTGACAACTTCTCTTGAAGGATGGCCCCAGCAGTGTTCTCTGAAGGTAAGACTGTCAGTCTATGTGTGTGGAGAACAGTTCAAAGAAAACAAAACACTTAAGCGTAATCTTTCAGAGGGTGAGGAATCATGGCGTAATGATGATAAAATACTACTTCTGGACCTGACAAGCAGCACAGCTGTTTAATGGCAAGAAGAAGATTCTGGCTAAGCCAAAAGCTATGAGTTCACACTGCCTGCTGTTCCAACAGAAGAGAAAGCCTGGCCCCAACATACCCCTGTGAGCCAGGAATTTGTCTGGTACCCAGTTTCTGTGGCTGCCTCAAAATGAGCCCACAGTGACCTCTGATCTTCAAGTAGACTCCGTGCCACCCTGACTCCCATGGGGAGCCCCTGAAGCAAACATACACCTCAGAGAGGGTTACAGATCAGTCTTTCCAAAGTCTAAGTGACTTGGGGACATCATCTAACCTCCTGCACCTGTGCCGAAAAAAAGGGAGCATACACACGCCTTCTCACTACCTGCTTTGTCAAAACTAACCAAATAATCATGGTCAAGGGCTTTCAGAGTTCCAGAAGAACATCACTTTATAAATACCAGCTCCTATTTTGAGGAAGAAAAATGAAAGAACCAGGACACATTAGAAGGGGAAAGTCCTTTTCTATAAGATAGGAGGGATTAACAAAGTCAGATAATTTTCTCAAGAAGAAAAATAAAAATAGAACACAAAATGGAGAAATGAACACAAAGAAAGCACCAAAGGGGATGCCTGGGAGGGGGCCTAAGCCACCTTCCCAGATCTTGGGACTCTCCAGGAGTTCTGTTTGCTCATCCCTACAGCAACGGCAGGGGGGTCAGTATACAAAGCATTAAAATTTTACAGGAACAAAAAGCAGGATTGTATGAGCTGCTTTCTATCACAGACACCCACCTGTTTGGAAAAAAAAAAACAGAGAAAATTATGCTGGGAAGAAAACAGGGTCAAGAAATGCCCTTCGAAATATTTTAAAAAACAATCCATGCAGAAAGAAATTTGAGAATTTATTCAAATCTGGGAAATAAACAACAACAATAAAAAAGAAATAAAACCCACATACAGTCCCCCAAATCCTCAGCACATCAGAGAGCAGAGGAGCTGGCAGCCTGGGTGAACAGAAAGGTACACTCATTTATAGCTCAAATCAGATTCCCGAAGGAAAGAATCACTGCGGTTGCATCCTGCCTTGAAACCAGGGGGTCACATCCCCTGACATTTAAAGGATTGTTTGAAAGTATGTTGGTTTGGTTTGGGGATCAAAAAATTCAAGTAGAAACTAACAATGAACAAGCAAAGAAAAATTCCCAAAGCTGTGAAACCTTGCTATTTAAGATAATGACAGAAATTTATGACTGCTTCCTTCCCGGCAGAAAGAAGCACAATTAGAAGGCTGAAAACAAGAGGCCCTTTGTCCCAGCATGTTATGTTTTGCTGATTCTATTACACATTGGCTGGGAGATAAGAATAAACAGGACAACACCCAGTCTAACGCCAGGAGGCGGGGAGGAGGGAAAGCTGATTACATTCATTCTTGGGCATGTATGTGCACACCGTTTATTTGCAAATTGAGGCACTTAAGAAAACTGTGCATGCAATAGTCAGGAACTACTACAAGCATTCAGAAGAAGCCTTTTATTGCACAATCAAATCTTTTAAGAATAAGCCATGTGGGATAGGGAGCTTTACAGTTTTTCTGTACTATGAAGTGCACTGGAGGTATTTGAGTAATGGACGATTATTTCTCTATGCTCTTTACTTATCAATCCTGTTTTTGTTCAGTCTTTTAAAACCTTAAAATTTAGGATAAGCAAACATATAAACACAGCTTCCCTCCCTGTGACCTATTGTGTCAAAGAAGCTTGCAAGGAATCGGTCAGCAGCCCTGAGGAGAGGAAACGTGGTGACCTGAGACTCAGCCCATCTCCATAAAGGACAGTTGCCAGTCTGGACTCCAGGGGTTCTCCTGTCTTCCCAATGGAGAATTCTGCTCATGGATAGCCGCTGCTAAGCCAAGTCAACTTCTAACGAATCTGTCACGAGATGGCATGGCACTGATGGCCCCAGAAAACTGAGAAAAGATTTGCCCTCTCTTATAAGTCTCCCCCCGTAACACCAGACTGCCTGGAACCAACAATCCCTACTCCACTTCTGCCATTTCTTAGTGTCTCCCTCTCACTCCTCCTCATACTGGTGTACAGATGGCTCAGATGACCCAAGCCTAGAGGGACCACGGAATCTCCCAGCTCCTAAAACGAGTTTAAGGAGGGGGTGAAGGAAAGCCATTCTAAGGCTCATTGCCCTCTAGCTATACTGGCCTCTTTTCGGCTCCTCCAGACCATTATAATGGTTCCCACCTTGGGGTCCTTGGACTTGAACTTTCTCATTTCTCAGCCTGGGTTTCTTCACCAGACCGTCCCAAAGCTGGCTCCTTCCCATTCTCCAGTCTCCTTGCCAATGTCACTCTTTAAAGCTTTTGCTCCCCACGCAAACAATGCTACCTATCCCAAGTCCCTCTATCACTTACTTGGTTTTATTTTCTTCATAGCACGTATCTGAATTATTTGTTTTTTATGTATACTGTTTTCTCCCCTGAGTAGAACGTAAGTTCTATGCGGACAGAGACCTCATCAATCTTGTTCATCCTTGTAGACTCAGCATCTTAAATCCTACCTGGCATTCGGTATGCACTTAATAGAAATTTATCGCAAGAACGAATAAATAAACAATGAACAGATGAACAAGACAAGCTGGTACAGAACGAGTAACAAAAAGGTCAAAGCAGAATTTGTTACCTATCATCAACCACACTGCTGCTTTGTTGTTTGCTTGTTTGTTTTTCCAATTTTCCCAATGGGACCAGGGCTGAAACTACTTGTGAATGGTTGGGCAGGGAAGCAGAGCCATAGAAGACATGGCTTTTTTACTCAGAGCTCTAAACATACATTAAAAACTACTCTTAGATGGTTTGGAGGAGATTCTTGAAATTCAAATAGAAGACAGGAAAAAAAAAAAAGACTGTATTTGGATGTCAGCAAGGTAGTTCTGCCAGCCTAATTATGCCCCGTGACATGTAATTGTGAACTGCTGAAAGACAAATGATGAAGCAAAGCGTTTATTACAAACACATTCAGAGGTAAGACTGAGGTGTTAATTTTTAAGCAACTGTCATAAATCTGGTTCCAGGATATTATTCCATTAACATTATCATTATTATAACAAAGAGTGTAAGCAGGATGATGGGCTCCTTTCATGTATTTCTCAATACCTAGGAAATTAGGCTTACTAGTCAATCCCTAGCTGAGACACCTGAGAAAATACTAAGATGCAATGAAAATGGCGGAACACTAATTATACCAACACACAGAGAGCTGTTCTATACATTAGAGATCCATTTAAAATGTATTCATATCTTCATATAGACATCATATCATACAATCCAAGAAATGTACCCTCCACAGTTCCTTATACGGCAGATTCAGCCTGCGTGGAAGGGAAAAATAAACAAAACAGAAAGCCCACACTTACTAAATGAGAAAAGTCTGGGAATGGAACTTTCAGTGGTGTTTTAAAGACAAACTGGTGATTTTTCTCAGAATCAGAATAGAATGAAAGCCTCTCTTCCCTGCAGCAGTGATTCAGAAAAGGATTGGAGGGAGGGTGTTGATAGGTAATGGGCCCTATTATATTAATAGGTGACAAAAACCATGAAGTGCAGTATCGATATTCTAGCTACTATGTATTATTCACCTTCTTATAAACTGATTTGCCATTTTCGTACATTCAAGTTGTACAAATGTGTTTTTACCCACTTCACTGAAATATCAGAATCAGGCTCAAAAACAGACTCAGAGGGAGAGTTTTAAGATTATTCAGATAACCCATGCTATGTACTATTTAAAACACAGTGCAGTCATTATGGATAGCATCCAAAAATTTTAAAACTCTTTAACATGGTTATTAATAATTTATCCATTTCAGTTCATGTGGGAATGTTTAATGTCATTTACTAAAAAAAGAATGCTAAAATGGTATAAAATGGTATTCATTAGGTTTAAGACCTAATCACTAAAGAAGTGCAGAGGTATGGAATTTATAATCTTGCATACATGTTTATAAAATGTGGACTCGGGGAAGGAAGAACCATTTAATTTACCAAGAAGTCCTTTGATCTCTAGTGCATAACAACTAACAGGGCAATGGCAAGTTTCAGTGTGGAGGTCTTTCCAGACGGTTCCTACCAGCCTTGGGATTTCTCTGTTCCTGTCTAGGGCACCGAGGTGACCTGGAAGAGTGTCATTTTTGTGCCAGTTTTGCTTTGACCAGGAGTAAGGCAGCAGGGCCCTGGGGGCCAACTGAGTCATGAACCCCACTCGGTCCCACATGGCTCAAGATGTTGGGATCCCGAGAGTCACGCCAAGCAAGTGGAATCAATGTAGGTCAGAGTCAGGGCAGACAGAGAACTCCCTCACCCTCAACTGGCCGGGGAAGAGACCACAATCCCCTCTCCACGACTCAAATGCAGGGAACAGTAACTAAGCCCAGGAAAATATCTAGGACAGGGCAGACCATTTCCACCGTCTAAAAAGAAAGGGGAAAAAATGGAAAATAAATGATATTTGACAACCAACCACAAATTTTTAAATGTACGGTTCTATTGTTTTTAAGCATAAAAGCAGTCTTATTGCTCCTAAGTTATTATCACCATCACATTTTTTTGACATTTGTGCCCGGTACCATTTGGCCTTAGGGATCTTAGGCTTATTGCTTTAAAAATACAGAGTTAGGCATGTTTAAATCACTTTAAATATCTCAAAAAGCAGCAAACACACAGCTTACCTGCTTGGGCCTGCAAACTTGAAAAGAGAAGCTTTATAGAATGGCTTGCAGGTCAACAAATCCTAGTTTTGGAAGACTGGTGTCAGGAAGGAGCTATAGGAAATAAGGTCCTCTGTAGGAAAAATACTCTGCCTTTGGTTCCCTCAGGTCAGAACTTGGAACTGTTAGCAAACACGCCCTGAAAAACTGCAACTCTCATAAAGCGCTAAAAACTCCCAAATAAACATGGCCCCGCAAAACTGTACAAATGAGAAACATTTAATGAACGACCCTTTCTTTGCCAATAATTCTGCTTAAATTAAGTCCAGCAGACTCTTCAAAGGGACCAGAGAAGCCCCCTTGTTAAGACAAATTCTATATATAGACATCCAAGACAATTATATGATGCATGTAACCAAATATATATAATTATCCTAGTTTCTACATTCCCATTATCTTCATAAATATAGGATAAAAATCAGTCTAAATGACTTTCTCAGACCTCCTCAAGGATTAAGGCAGCCAGCTTTTTAAAAGTATACGTATGTAGTAAAGATCAAAAGCAAATGTTCTGGTCAGTTCTTTTCTACTCATGGGTTTTACTAAGAATGTGTGCAGTTTTCAGGTAAAAGACCACAAATGACAACTGTTCAAAAGCATGGAACTTAATTGGCAGCAGGAATTTCCTTGACTAACAGGGAAAAACTTGAAGTCACATGTTTTGATTAGCTTATTTTTCTCATCCTTAGTCAAGCATATTCACTGTTAATGATTAAGATTTTTTTCAAACAGAAATATAACCAAGTAAACTCCTGAGTACATAACCAAGTAAAATGCTGAATGAAACACCACTACCTATTACTAAATGAACAATGGCACAAATGAATGAATTTTAGGTGTAAATAATATATAGGGAAAGGTTCAACTTGCAGGTCTTGATTTTTCTATAGGAACTAAACTGAGACAAGAATAATGTATTTATTGTATTAAAAATTAGTAGCAGGACAAGTCCCTCTCTTCTCCTCTACCCCACTCCCAGTAAGCCACCTGCTTTGAGCTGTTTTTTTGGTGATGGATTTACACTGATCCATCCACAGTCTCTCTGATACTGGGGCTCTCAAGTTGTTGTCCTTGTGACCAATGGTGAGAATGGATGAGACAGCTGGTCAGGATTAGGCAAGCAGCCTGTGGCCCTGGAACCAAGTTGTGTCACCCTGCCCAGAGCCATGATCTTGGGCTCATGAGCATTAAGCTCTCACCACCTAAGCTAACCAGACACCGATCAGTCACAATCCAACATACATCACTCTGAAGGCACAATGTGTTCCTATCCCAGCAACAATGTGATTTTATTTTTAAGGCAGCTGAATTGAGCCAAGACACCCAAAGGCTTGTGCATGGTGGAGTCTATGCACAAACTGTCCCTAAGGGCAGCAATGAGATGTCCAAGTACGAGTCATCGTGACCCTTCCATCCTAATCAAATGACAGCTCTGACAGAGCTCAAGGAAAGCAAGAAATAGTCCAAGAATTTTTCAAAGCATATTCTCTCCACGTCCACAACAGAACAACATACCTGGCCATCCCCAGGCTTGGAAAGTTGGCAGGGACGATGAGAATATCCAGCCTGGAGAACGGGTGTGTTCCCAGGACAGAGTGTGCTGCTGAGAGGCAAAGAGGGACCAGTGGCAGAAGGGTCTCTTGGCAGGCACGTTGGAGGCACACTGGAGCAAAGACCCGATGGGGAATGATCTCCTGGATGGCGGCAGAAGCGTTCTGGAAGCGGCAGGGGTAGTCCATGTGGCAACAAACCCCAACACACCTAGGAACAACACAAAATAAGTAGATGCGCTTTATGGTAAACCAGGTTTATTCGTCTTGCTATGGAGTGACGAACTCTCACAGACACGGCCAACTTCTAGGCGGCGGCAGTTCAGACAGGCTCCCAAGCAAAGACAGTTATCTGTGTTCTTCACTTGTCTGTTTCTGTGCAGTGGTGAAGAACTACAGGTCAACATACTTACTGATGTGCTCAATCCATCGAGTAGTTTCCATCTAACCTAAGTGAAAGTAGGAAAGTCTTGTTTTAGACTAACCAGGGGACAAAAGCTTCAAGACTCAAAACAACCAGAAAACCCCCTGCCAAAACAAAAAACAATTTCTGCCCTCAGAAATGTGCTTTCAAATATCACCACGGGCAAAATCCTCTCCAAATCAGGGATGATTCGTAACTCAGAAAAGAGGCACTGGTGTAACCAAAATAAAGATCCCATTCTGGAATTTCCTAGCATAAAAGATGGGGACTCAAGTAGACAGCAATGAATGAAATGACAGTACAGGTTCCACTTTTCGAAAGAGCACAATCCATTCTACTACCTGGAAAAAGCAATCCAGGTGTTGTGTTGCTGTTAAGGAATACAGAGATACTTTTGATATGGTATTTTCCGCAATCCACTTCCAGTACAAATTTAACTGAAATTTAACCTTTTAAGGAAACAGGTCAGAGCTCAGCCTGCGCCATCTGACCACACCACGTTCAGCTATTCCGCCAAAAGGTGGAGCTGAAACAGAATTCCTAGAATCTGACTCACAGGCCTCAAGAGAACTTATCTACCCAAAGAAACCTATATTAAAGGGAACTCTCTTTTTTCACCTGTTAACACGTCCTTTATTCAAACACAATGGAAAGCCCCTCTACTTTTAATTTACAAATTATAATTCTAACTATAGGGGCTTATTAGATTCACAGTGAACACTGAAAAACCTTAAAATACTGGTATGTCCCAATATGGGCAGACTGCAACAATGATGCCTCTCCAAATTTCTGGGGTGCCTTTCACCATCCAGGACGAGCGCTTCACCATCCAGGACCAGCACTGCCCAAGGAAATCCCCAGAGCTACGGAGAAAAGCCTCACCCTCCATACTGCGGTCCAGTGTGGTACACGGAACACAGCTTCCAGCACTAATGATGTTTCATCACAGTTGAGGGTGACAATAATGGGTAAAGACCCATAAAGACTTCTACCAGGATAAGGTGACAGGAAGAACACAATCACTGACACTGAATGCTAGCTGAAGTCCCAGGATTGACGATCTTGCTTTATGGAGAGAGTGAGTAAAGGTACCTGTTGGTAAACATTTAACTAAAAAGGCCGCAGTGTCCACATAATGACTAGTACTGTGCTGGAGCATCAATGTATTCAAAGGTCTCACAAAGTGAAAAACACCATTTATTGAATTAATCACCACAATACTGTTTCCTAACATATTTACATAGGTATATAATGTGCTATAGTAATTTAAGCATGCACTTTTTACTGGAAAACTTTCAGAGCACATTAAATAATGGAGAAATTAGAGGTGAAGAGGCATTTTCAGGACAAAGTTGGGGCATGAGTTTAAATTCTAGCTATCAAAGCACAATTTTGCAAAGAGGCATTCCATTGGCCTAGCTATTAGGTTGGTGCAAAAGTAATTGCGGTTTAAAAGGTTAAAAATAATTGCAAAAACCGCAATTATTTTTGCACCAACCTAATAGAAACACACCATGGAGCAAGACTATTTTTGCAGCCAGGAACCCTAAAAGTTAGAGAATAGTTTGACGTAGCAAAAGACATACCATAAAAGCCAATTTGTTCAAGAGAAAAAAAAAAACGAGTTGAATTCTCTTGATATGAATGGCACTAGCCAAGGTAATGAAGGTTTCCCCAGTTGGGTGAATTAGCACCATTTTTCACAATCAAAACCTCGGAGAAAATGCAGGACTTAAAGGCAATCTAGCTATGGGTAGGTGACACCATTAAGGCTTCCAATAAAAATGGAAACGGCATCAGGGAGGCCACCGGGGCTTCCGGTTCCTACGTGGGGATCAGGAAAGTACAACTGGCTAACTGGGACCTGAGGAGAGCGACTCGGTCCTGGGGCCTCTTTTCCTCACTTCTGCCAAGGTCTCATGGGAACAGGCTGCTGGGGGAGGGGAGGAATCAATTGGAAAGGGGTGTGAGGGAACTGACTGGGGTGATGAAATGTTCTCTATCTGTGTTAGCGTGTTTACAATCATCAAAAATTCATCAAGCCGAACACTTAAGACCTGTGAATTCTATTGTATTAAAAACAAACAAAAAGCCTAAAATGGTTTCTAAGGTATCTTCTGGCACTGTGATTCTATGACAACTCGCCACATGAGCCCCCTTTATACAATTGCTACGTTCCTGAAGCGGTGAGGGAATACTGTACTTTTATAAAGTCATGAATACTGAATAGTCTTCCACAAACCAATATTGACTCAAATCCTCTATCTTCCCTTCAGACTAACCTTCAGATACAAATCCTTGTATACGTATGTGCCTACTCCAATATGCTCTCAATATTAGCAACAAATCAAGCATTTGTAAATAGCTGCTCCTTGTGCAAGACTTGTAATTAGAGTAAGCATTTTAATAGTAAAGATTAATAATATATGATTGTTAATTAGTAACAATCTGTAACATTAATAAGAATAGTAACACTAATAACTGCTACCACAACTGCTACTTACACTTATTAAACATGTGCTATGTGCCAAGCACTATTCTGAACACTTCCTATACACTTTCCCACTTACTCCGCACAACATTCCTAAGGAATAAGAACTGTTCATGACGTCGTGAGTCACCATAAACTCCTCCCTCCTGACGCTCCTGCTCCACATACTTCATTGTGCTTCTGAAGTAAATGTGGCTCCTGGAGTTTTCTCAAAGCTGAGCTCAGCTTCTCTCTGGTTCTTCAGTCTTCTGTTCCTCCTTGTCAATACTGCCCATTAATATTGCTAAGAGTGAGGAGAAGGGTGCATATATGTTAGGCTGGTAAATGACGGGAAGCAGAGCACAACGCTGGGCTGAAATTATTTTATAAGCAGTCTCTCCGAGGAGTAAGAGTGACTGTGTTTTCCTCGGAATCACAAGATTGGAAACTGCCTTCTTCTTGTTTCGAGACAGGGCTGTACTGAAACCATCTGACACAAATGTTTCCCTGTCGTGGGTTTAAACGAAATTGCTCGTAAGTCTCCCTTGGGATTGCATATCCTTGTTTTGCACCCCCTCCCTTGGTTCAACCTGACAATTCAGTAACTACCATGTTTCCCCGAAAATAAGACCTAACCGGAAAATAAGCCCCAGCATGATTTTTCAGGATGACATCCCCTGAACATAAGCCCTAATGCGTCTTTTGGAGCAAAAATTAATATAAGACCCGGTGTTATTTTCGGGGAAACACGGTACATCCTGCATTCTGGTTAGTGAATGCACCCCACAGGGTGCTGCTGCACACACACGGTAATAAATTTCCGACCCCACCTTTCAGGAGTTAACAGTGTTTGGAAAGAAAAAATTGTAAATTCTGGTAAGATGTTTACACAATTTACTAACATATTTTAGCAAGCAGAGTACATGCCTGCTAAACATCACAATTGTTCACCAGCCCCCAATGCGTTGCTGACAACGTCAATATACACGATGACGTAGTAGTGTCTGAAAGCTGGATGTGTTTTCTTAGGCTGTTCAGTACATTGCAAAGCAAAATGAGGTATGTGTGATAAGAGGTCGAGAGCCGGAATACCCTGGGGCAGCAAGGGCTGCAGAAACCAAACTATGCAAAGGCTCCTTTCTCAGTGAGGGGCATACTCGAAACCAGCATTTCTTCTCCCTGTGATTTATACCCACCATTCTTTCTTTTCTAGGCTTTCAAAGAGAAAGAAACAGGACCTCATCGTCCAAGGTCCACAAGGGAACTTTTCATCGACTTCACATCTCTCAGGACAACCTCTTTCCCCACCAAATCTGCCCTTCTGCAGGACTAACAACCTCAGTGGCTCTCCATGCTTTTCTATGCGTCGTGGTGCCTAATTTCCATGCTTTTATTCATTTTTGCTGAGCTTCTCTGGACTTTATCCAAGTGTCCTGCTTAAACTGTGTGGCCCCAAAGTGAAGGCAATGCTTTAACAAAGGCCGTGAGAGGTTAAACATAATGCCAAGATTCCCTTGTGGCCGAAGAAGGTTATGTTGCAGCCAAATAAAATTAATAAATTTTCAACAGTTTACCTAAATGCCTTACAACTAATATATTTACTAAAATGCTCACCCGGTGTGGGCTGGATGGTGTGAGGAACTGGAGCTGGAAGAGGGACTGTTCTCTGTGTAACTCTGCCCATATGAACAGTGATCAAAAGTTCGGTGGCGAGTGCTTTGGCCAAATTTCTGGGACCCAGATGAACACTTGAGGCAAATGAAAGCCTATGGTATAGGCGGCCCCTGTAAAAGTTACATTTACGTGAACTGAACTAGTGGTTTGAGGAAGGTTTGAAGTACAAAGGGGGGTGGGGGAAGGCAAGGGGACCAGATGTGAACATAACCGAAAACACCACTTCAGTTGGCACTTCAGAGCACCTTTGTTGGCAAACTTAGTGTGGAGCCAGAGATTTAATGGATAAAAACACAAAGCCACCCTCTGATGACTAAAGACAGCACACATGAAGCACGCAGCCAGGGAAGGATTAAGCAAATGTAAGCTATTATTTTATCAGCAGTACCTTTCTGATGGACAAGCACAGTGATAAATGAAGGGAAAACTTAGTCATAGCATGTCAGACATGGGAGGCAGTGTGGGAGGACTCCATCCCCTGGGCCTCACGTTTCCATACAAAGACCAGCTTCCCTGCAGTGGTGCCCTTCACCTCTCTCTCCAGCGGATCTCCTTGGCTGGGCAACTCTGGGCCTTCTCTTTTTGAATCTACTTGCCCACAGAGGGGCTACTCTTTGGCTGTTAGGCAGGCTGTGGGCATCTATGTTGTGGAGGCTGGCAGTGGCCCAGCTGCGTGGTTAACTGGGTGGGGAAGTTTGTCTCATTTGGAAACGGAGTATTAGAAAGCCCATTAACCCTGTAGACCAGAGCACTCCCTCAGTCCATCTTCTGTCAATAGTAAAACATTTATTGTGTTCTCCTGTTTCTCAACTCAGGAAGACAACAGAGGGGCCATATTTACCCTTTCTCCCCTAAACTCCAACAGGGATTTCAGAGAGATCTTCCCAGAATCCCCACTTCATTTGGCCATAGCCTTCTCCCTTCACAACTACGGATACAAGAAAAGTGAAAAGTTATTTCAGTTGCTTCTGGACAGCAGAGACAGCACATAGGAAATGGGTGCTGCCCACTCTCTCACCTCAGATCTCTGGGAATATGGCTAGAAGGACAAAATGACAAATTTCTTTCTTTGCCTTCCCCTAGCCTTCTGAAAGCACACATTTTTCAACTACATACCTCCTCTCACAGACAACAGCCCTGAGGCTCTAGGTGAAAAGCAGAGTGCTTCCTCACCACGAAGAATTGGAGAATCCCAAGCAAAGTCTTTATTCTACAGAGAAGGAAAGTGTGGCTTTGTCCAAAGAAACATATCCAACCAATAGGGATGGCATCTTCAGGCTCAAAGTGAGCGCTCTCAACTCCTGTTTTCTGTTCTGACATGACACATTCCATTCAATAACAGTGATTCAATCATGGCGCCGACTCTCCAGGTGGGAAGGTGGCTCAGACTCCAGGCGAGGCGTGGATGTTATGCACAGTTTTTAAAGGTCCCAGGTAAGACTATGAGTCACCTCTTTTAGGGGGCTGAGCCCAAACGTGAATCCAGGTGATATAACTCAGTTGGGCTATGAACATGAACATGTTCTTGCCTGAAGTCTCGGTATCTTTGTTTTATCTATAAAATGGAGGTAATAATGCCTATCTATCTTACAGGTTTATCCTCAGGACTAATCGAGATGACATTTAGATCAGGACTTACCCTGACTTCAAACATCTAGCGGCTTCCGCATCAATTCAGGTAGGCGAGGACATGCTGCAATAACAAACCTTCCCAGTATTTCGACGGCTTAACACAAAAAAGTTTATTTCTTGCTCATACCAAGCCCACTGTGGATCCAAGTGACTCTCCAGGGCACCTGTCCTCTCGACTCAGAAATTCAGCCTGCCCCTGGAATTACGAAAAGAAGCCTACTGTGTGATGTCAGGGGCAGGGGAAGAGAACACTAGAGGGTCTCAGGAGCAACTAAATGGTCCCATGTGAAAGCGATATGTCACTTCTGTCCACAATTTTCATCTTCTCTCGAGAGGGCATAAGTAAAATCCAGTAAGCAATCTAGGATACCCTACACAGCTCAGGGAAGATAGTACAAAATAGGCAAGTAACTGAGCAGGAAGCAAACATTACCTCCCTTCCTTCAAAAAGCAAAATGCAGGCAATATGACATGCCTGTCATAAGGGAGGGCTCAACGGCTTTATCTCCTAACAACAGCAGCCACTACAGTCACTGCAGAAAGAGCAAAAGCAACAATTGGCGAAACAAAACCAACATCAAGGAATCAGCGCTAAAAGGGCCAATCTTACTCGGTTTTCAAGGATGAACTAACCACCTGTCCCGTGACTCTGGACATTCTCCACCAGAAGGTACCGACTCACTGACTACCTGTAAATAGGAAAACTGAGCCAAGTGTGAAAGTCCCAGGAGTGAAGCGTGATGGCACACCACATGATCAGCAAGCTCCGTGCCTATTACATGCCTTCCTCTGCCCCCTTTGGCTCTCAAAGCGAAAAATAGCTGAACATCTGGGAAGGCTGCAAATGAATATCCAACGGCCTACACTACACTAATTTTTAAAACCTTTAAACTGATTTTCTCTGACCTGTCCTGAAAAAGAAGGAATTGCTAATGAAGCTAACAGAGCCCTGAGCCAGGCCTCATGCCAACCTCCGTGTGTCCTGTACGTCTAAGGAGGGTGATCCCACACTGAGGAAAGGCCGCCCCTACAAATACACTGCTAACGGCAGTCACTGGCACCAAAAAACAGTACAGTGGCCTACAAAGGAATCATCAGACAAGCAACTTCTTTTTATTAGGTTGTGTTTATTACCAAATAAGCATTGAAAAATTAAAAGGTGTAGAGAGAGGGGTAGTATTGAATCTGAAGATTCTGTTAACTTACCTAAACACGTAAAAATATTTCACTACACCTCACTTCACAGAGGATTTCATATATACTTGTTTTCTTTTCTCGTTCTTTCTGCATAAACAATATGCCCACATTTCTGCCTTTCAACTCTCCTTCCCTCCCAGTAGGTCTTTTCCTGCTTTGATTAATCATATTTTGGTTTAGTTTCTCAGCAGGGATGACTCACATTCTCAATGCTTGGAATAAATGCATCATTCTGCTCCCTCAAGTGTTTGTTTTTCAGCAAGTTCAAATACAAACCCGAAGTCAGCATCAGAAGGTGAGAAGGATCTTCTCTCTGCTGCCAGATCATTCGATGAGCAGGTCTCTGGCTTCATTTCTGTCCAGGATCCCACTGCAATTGTGAAGGTAGAGGCTGGCATTGGCATGGTTACGTAGTAATGCCAGCTTGAGCACCCTATAAACAGAAAGAGAAAAACCATAATGAGGCCAATGCGTGGCTCTGGACCTTATTCTGTGTTTTTTCTCTTTAGGCACTTGAAAAACCTGTGTGCTAAGACGGTATGAGCCAGTTCTTGGAGGTGGGTCATGTCAACTGAAGGGGCACCATTCCAGGTTTCAGGGAAAGCGTAAGAGGGATGATAGTTTCAGGGCAGCTAAGGAGGTTTGGATCTCTCCCAGGGATCAGTTAGAGCCCTTCAAGTGAGGCTATAAATAAAGGGTGGTGGTTGAGGTGGTCACTACTAGCTGCAAACAATAAGGGCACAGGCTGTGTGCTGCTATAGAGACAAGAACACAGCTCATTCATCCTCATCGCCTAGCACAATACTTGGCATTAAAAAAAAGGTCTGCTGAATAAACGAATGAATGAAGGAATGATCACTTCTAGTCTGCTAAACTACTTTGTCTACATTCAAGTCCATCTAAAATCGATATAGTAGAATGCAATGAGACTAGGGAGATACCTACATTTTAGTCCCAACTCTAATTAGCTCTGGAAGTTCAGATCTTACAACTCTCACCATTTTTATCTGTGAATATATTGGGCTGGTCCCCCATTCCTCATTGTGCAGATGAAAAACAGGCCTGGAGAGGTTCTGTGGAGCCAAGGACTCCCAGCTAGTTGTAACACGGCTGGAATTCCAGCTGGGGATCCCCACCCCAGCTGAGGGTGTGCCCACCACTTAGTCCAAACCATAGAGAAGGCTTTTACCAAAGTCACAAATGATTGATAACTCTTAACACTATACTTCCTTACTTCTAAGATGGGGAAATAATTATAGTGTTTCTGAAATGTGAATGTGTCATACAACCTGGTTTAATATCTTTTTTTTTTCCTGAGCATATGCTATAAATTGATGGCGTAGCTTAAGGGGAACTGATATTGCCTCACACTATAGAACACAGTTCTCCACTCCTTATGCTCCATTAGCGTAACTCAGTTCACTCCTCATGCTCCATTAGAGTAACTCAGTTCTCCCCTCCTCATGCTCCATGACAGTAACTCAGTTCTCCCCTCCTCATGCTCCATGACAGTAACTCAGTTCTCCACTCCTCATGCTCCATGACAGTAACTCAGTTCTCCCCTCCTCATGATCCATGACAGTAACTCAGTTCTCCCCTCCTCATGATCCATTACAGTAACACCCCTGGCCTCTCTTTCAGTCCCTTACTAACTTCTTTGCAGGAGGTATTCCTGTTTCTTGTTTTAAGTTTTAGAGGGTTAAACACTCATGGAGTGGCCAGTGATCATCCAATTTGGTCAGTGAGTGCATAAGATGTCATATTCAGGGTCAAAATATTAACATGCCCATTAAGGCCAGCATATCTAACATGACAATTTTCAAAGTGCTTTACCAGTAAAAATCAATAACAGAGGTTAGATTTTGGTCTCAATATGCTTGGCTTCTTTGTCTCTCAACTAATTCAGAACTCAGGGATATAGAGGGGTCATTATTTATTACCCTCTGAAACTCTATCAACTTAGATCCAAAGAAATACATTGCACAACTCCTCTGAGGAAAAACAAAATTTTAAATAGGAAACAAAGACTTCAACTTAAGGAAAAAATAAATACCGGTACCAAGTTTGAATAAATAAGATATGATATCAAGTTTGGAAGTCATTAGGGGATAACTTGGAGGAGGAATATAGACGGGCCTACTCAGAACAGCTGGAAACCCATCACAAAGGCAGCTGTCCTCTCAAACTTGCTTGTAAGCAGGATCATCCTGCTTCTGGAACCGGAATGGCTCCTCTTGAGATCACTCTTTCCACAGCTGACTAAGAAGCTCTGACTCTTTACAGAGACAACAAAATTCAGTGGTGTCAGAGCCAATCCGGTGATATGCATAGCTTCTGTTGGGCTTGAAGGAAAACCACAGCTTTAGGAGAATCACTGCTCTGATCCCAAGCCAGTAAGAAGAAGCTAGAGACAGTCACAGGGGTCTTGATAAAAGTATGACATGGCTCTGCCACGTCATGCTGTACTGCGCCCACCTCCTTCAAGTTTCTACCTTCCCATAGCTAGTTCATTCTGTGCCAACTGATGCCCCCTGCCACTGCTCCACGAAGAGCTTCAATTTGGACTGGATGTCACACTGAGAGCTGGTGCAAGTTGGAGGGAGGGTAGCAATGGAAAAAGAGGAAAGAAGTTGTGGGTGAGGAACTAAATCGTTTGAACAGCCTTGGTTTAAAAGAAATATCTTGAATTACCAAATTCTTGTAATCAAAGGACTATGGTCTGGTCATTCTTTCTCTGAGGTAGTATATTTTGGAGTGTTTACCATGGATGTTTGAATTTTTCTTCTAAAAACTTCAGGCCCTTGGGGGTTCAGTAAATAAACAGCAATGGTGAGGCTTTCGGATAAAAATAGAAGACTGAATGCATGAGGCTATCTTTGCTTCTCCTCAAAACCCAAGTAAAGGACGGCAAAATGATTTTCTAAACGTCATACACCAACAAGAACAGGGAGAATAAAATAGGAGATACTAGCTTCAAAATACTGGACATTAGAATGCAGATGGAAGAGTGGCAAATGACACAGCAAACCTGAATCTTAAATTAGCAGTGGGGGGGAAGAGATCCATCTCATTTTATCCTCTAGAAGCTCTAAAAAGCTGGGGTTCGAGGAAGTACAAAGCAAGCAGGCCTGGCTGAACAACTGTCTAAGAAGGGCTTGGATCCCTTCATGACCTCCCCTATTCCACACACCTGCCTACCTGCCCATCTCCCACACACCCAGCAAATAACTGCAGGCTTATGCTCTATACAGCGTAAAAGAGAGGGCATCTGGACAGGGGTGCAGGGGGAGGGGGCACAGTTGAAGGCAAATAAATGGAATTAGATGAACATATGCATATCAGATGCTGAGACCACCAGCCATCTTCCCTTATCTGGTTCCCAGAATGCTAGCAAGCAGGCTTTTACCCTCTAGGACAGGAGTGTCCAAACTGCGGCCCGCAGGCCAACTGCGGCCTGCAATCCATTGTTAATTGGCAAATTCCAAAAATATATTTAGTTCACTTAAATAAACCAGGTGAGGCAATACGTACTTCACCTCGAGGGAGTGGCCCGGCTGTTTGTGTATTTTACCGCATATGGCCCTTGGTAAAAAAACGTTGAAAAAAGTTTGGACACGCCTGCTCTAGGAGAATGAAGAACACTGACCAGCCCAAGAGAAGACAACCAAGAATACTGACATGGGAGGTTTCCTGTGATCAGCCATGATGAAGCTCACAGTCGGCAAGCCCTATGCACACATTCAGAGCTTCCAATCAGCATGTTGGTCCCCTACAGACAAATCAAGGACCTCCAGGCATTTTTAGAAAGCCCCTGATGTCAAACTGAGAGACCAAAACAAATAGAAACAAGCAACTTGGAGGATAGTGACCATGCAAGCAGAAGACAACTTCAAAAACCACCAAACACATGCCCACTGAGAGGAGAATGTATTGCAGTGCCAAAACAAGAACAGCATAATATAAAAAAGGAGCATTCCAAAGTAAAGAAAATTAAAAATATGATAGAAGAAAAGAAAAACTCAATAAAAGATGTAAGATGGGATATAAAGCTGAGGAAATCTCCCACAAAGTAGAGAAAAAAATAAAAAAGACAAAAAGGTGTGGAACAATAGAAACTAGTTCAGGAAGTCCAAGTAATAGGAGATCCAGAAAGACAACAGAGAAGACAGAAGGGGAAAAAGCGTCCGTTGAAAATTTTGAGAAAATTTCCCCAAATTTAAGGGGCCAGGAGTTTCCAGATTGAAAGGACACATAATACCCAGGACACTGGATACACATATTGAGCCACATCAAGATACATAACTATGAAATTTAGAACCCTGGGGACAAAGTCAAGATTCTACAAGCTTCCAGAAAGAGAGAAAAAAAAAATTACATATAATAAGGATATTTTCAAACAAGCAGAGTTTAAAACAAAACAAAAAATTTTACCTCCCATGCATTCTATTCTCTGGAAGCTACCAGAATATATAAAGTATGCTCCAAACAGAGGTGTGAAACAAGAAAGAGGAAGACAGACAAGCCACTGCAAGAAAGAAGCCAAGGGAGCCTGATGGAGACTGGCGACCCATCTGGCTGAAACAGAAGGGCAACCCCAGGGGCCAGCTGTGTGCCCAGCGGACGGGGTGACCCGGGTCCACTGAAGCAGATTCCAGGTCCTGGGATAGATTGCTTCAGGAAGATGAAATTGAGAGGAAACATGATAAATCTGAGCATCTTGAAAAATTTAAACAACTTTCAAATACTCTGGGGTTGGGAAATAAAAAAACAAGCAAATAGGAAAAACAAACAAGACAATTATTAACTTCATGAAAAATTACATGCTGTATGGAAATAATAATGTAATCGAAATTTTACTACAAGAGTCAGCTCTTAATAACAAACATAGATATAGTAACATGACTATTGATCTAATCAAAGTTATCTTATTAGTTACATTGGGAAGGTAGGATTGGGAGAAGGGAGCCTGGGTGTGATGGGTGGGGCGTGGGAGGGGAAGAGAGCTAAATCCTCATCTGCCGTAGTGGGAAGACCAACCCTGAACAACTGAACATCCTATCGAACGACATGGTCAGAAAAATCAAACAATCAGCTGAAACAGGTGAAAGTGGTTACTTCTGAAACAGAAGAAATATGGTGGAGGTCCTGAGTACTGCTATTTTGGGGAGGTAGTATAGTAAACCAATAGAACTATTTGACTCTTTCACTATGTGAGTTTTTAATATAAAAAAACAAAACAAATCAATTAATTAAAAGGTAATCTTAAAAAAAAAAGAACACTTTTAGTTCTGAGAGACCATTAAGATGATAAAATATAACTCAGAAGAAGAGGCAATTTAGAGATGAGTAGGCACAATCCCACTAAGAAATTCTAAGAATAAAACACTGGCAATAACTTTTTGCAGATGACACCAAAAGCACAAGCAACAAAAGAAAAATAAACAAATGGGATTACATCAAACTCAAAACCTTCTGCACAACAAAAGGAACCATCAACAAAATGAAAAGGCAACCTATGGAAAGGGAGAAAATATTTGCAAATCATAGACCTGATTAGGGGTTAATATCCAGAAATATAAAGAACTATAGCTCAACAACAAAAAGTCAAATAACTCAATTTAAAAATGGGCAAAAGGCTTGGACAGACATTTCTCCAAAGATGATTTACAAATGGTGAACAAACATATGAAAAGATGCTCAACATTAACATCAACAAATACAAATTAAAACCACACAGATTTTCATACCTGTTAAAACAGCTATCATCAAAAAAGACAAGAGATAACAAGTGCCAGCGAGGATGTGGAGAAAAGGCAACCCTGTGCACTGATGGTGGGATTGCAGATTGGTGCAGCTACTATGGAAATCAGTCTGGAGGTTCCTCAAAACATTAAGAATGGAACTGCCTTATGACCCAGCAATTCTACTTCTGGGTATTTATCCAAAAGAAATTAAATCTCTACCTCAAAGAGAGAGCTGCACTCTCATGATCATTGCAGTATTCTTTTCAATGACCAAGACATGGAAACAAGGTAAGTCCATTGACGAATGAATGGATAAAGAAAATGCCATATGTATATGACATGTGTGTGTGCACACACACACATGTCATATACATATGGCATTTTCTTTATATATATATATATATATATATATATATATATATATAAAATGGAATATGATTCAGCCATAAAAAAAGGAATTCCTGTCATTTGCAACAACATGGATAACCTTGAGAGCACTATGTCAAATGAAATAAGACAGAGAAAGACAAATACTATATGATCTCACTTATATGTGGAATATAGAAAAACCAAACTCATAGAAAAAGAGAGTAGATTTGTAGCTAATAGGGGCGGGAGATTGGGAGGAGGTCGAGGGGAAGCCAGTGAAGGTGTTCAAAGGGTAGAAACATCTAGTTATAAGATAAATAAGTCCTGGGGATATAATCTACAGCAAGGTGACTATAGTTAACAATACTGTATTGTATATTTGAAAGTTGCTAAGAGAGTAGATCTTCAAAGTTCTTACCACATACAAAAAACTACAACTATGTGAGGTGATGGATGTGTTAACTAACCTTATTGTGGTAACCATTTTGCAATATATACATATAGCAAATCATCACCTGAAACTTACACAATGTTATATGTCAATTGCCTCTCAAGTAAAGCTGGAGGAAGAAAGAATGAAACACTATGCACAATAGGCTTTCTCCCTACCTTCTGCATTGAATTTTTGACCTGATTTTTTTGCTGCCTCTCTGGTTCTTATACCATCCATCTAGCGCATGGACAAGATGAGACTTATGGAAACAGCAGAAACTGAAAATGCTTTCAAGAGAGAATACTGCTAATGGAATAAGAGGTATCTGTTAGATACATGCACAAGGTTGTAGAGAAGCCACACAGAGTGCCCAATTACGTCATGTCCCAGCACCTTTATCAGAAAGTCTGTACCCTCGTGGTAATGTGGGGAGGGCAGTGGAGGCTTTAAAGGGGCGTGGCATGGGAAAGGAATGAGATTAGCAATTTTTTTTAAAAAAAGGCAGAAACCTTAAATGACCTGGCGTTTAGGAATGAGACAGCACAAATGATAATAGACCTGAGTCAAACCCAGCAAAAATATTTAAAAACTCTTATTACTCTCTCACAGTCTTGTCTGAAGTTAAATAATGGGAGGAAATTATTTAACATTTTTTTTGGAAATGTATTGAAAACATCACCCAAACCCATATTTTAAATGCTCAAGATGACTTTCTCCTATACAGCCCATAAGATTTAAATTTTTTTTTTAGATTCCTAAAGTTCCTCTACTTAGTGGAGCTCATTTGGAATCAACTGTTTCATACTTCAAGCTTTGAAAGCAAAACAGTTTTTTTTAGGATACCAAGTGACAGTCAAACAGGGGCAGATCAGTGGGCTGGGCCAAATAGGAACTGCCGGGAACCCACTTCTCTAAAGCGCTGGCTGGACTCTGCAGAAGCTTCTCCCTCGTGTCCAGCCATGCACCGCCTGCCCAGCCCTGGGTGAATGCCGGAGCACTGCTACCATCACTGAATGTTTCCAGGGCTCTGGGCTTTGGGGCAGGCTTGTCCTAGTTCATTCCGATCGGCCATGTCTAGTATCCTCACGTGGTAGAAAAGTCTCTTTGGAGATGTCTGTTCATGGATTACCCCACTGAGCCCAATCTTGCATGAAGACTGCCCACCGCCACAGGGAGCTAGCTGCTCAGGGAATACTTGATCTCAGCTTCAAACCAGACTGCAAAAAAGGCAAATAACAAGGTAGGAATGCTGCCCCAGAATGCAGAGCATACATTCCAAAGACAAAGAGAAATAATTTCTGGATTATCTATTGTTTGGGATAAGCCTACCTTGCAAAAAGACTTGATGAAAGCATATTTCTTTTGAATATGCCCATTGATTTAGTTCCAGCTCTGGAATCTGACTGCTGGGGTTCAATTCCCCACTCTACACTTACCAGTTTGGACACATCACTTAATCTCTTGATGCATCATCAGTTTCCTCACCTATAACAAGGGAATAATCATAGTATCTACTTCATAGGATTATGTGAGAATTAAGGTAGATCATATGTAAAAAACTCACTAGGCATAGTAATTGGCACATAGTAAGTGCTGAAGAAATGTTAACTGCTGTCGTCTGTACAGCCGCCTCCCCGTGGCTTGGGCTGACTTTCTGGAGAGGCAGAGACGAGGAGTGTTGAAGGTATGGCTGCCACATGTGCACTGAAGCCTGTGGCCTGATGAGGCCCACATATGGGGTTTAAGGTTGAATGGCATTAAAACGCAGTGCACACAAAGCGATCCATTTAAAGGAGAATGACAGCCCAAAAGGGGGCATCCTGTATGACTTCATATAGAATGGGCCATTTGGAGACTATTTAAATGGTGTTTACTTTAAATGAGCCATCCTCCATGAAAATGACAGTGAATGCCTTCATTTTCCTTTTTGATTCAATCCACTTGCCCTAGCCTCCTCGCTACACCAGCTGTAAAACAAAGAGAACACGCTGTACTTGAATTAACCCAGAGTTTTTCCTCTGCAGAGGCCAGAGGCCCATCACACCACTGAGTGATTTCAGGGCCAGGCCTGGATTCATCAGCAAGAGGAATAGGGAGTGGGGGGTAATAGGAAGGGGCCCAGGGGAAGTGGCCTCCCTAAGTGTGCAGGCTGGAGTCGCCACCAGCTCTCCTCCCTTCTGTGCCCCCTCTGAAAGCTCCCGAACACCTCTAGGCCACATTCTCAAATAGGAACTTATTTAGGGGTGAAATTCTTCAACTTGAATGGTCTCACCAGTAAGACAGATATATCAGGTATTGTTCTTCTAATCACACCACCAGCTGCTACAAGATCCAAACAGACATTTTCACCTCCGAAACAGGACTGAGATTTTCCTTAAAGATGACTGTGCTTTTTGTAGGTAAAGCATTTGAAATGTGTGGGCTATTTTTCAAATCATAGGAGGCAGTCTAAAATTTACGTTTAAAAATACGTATAACTAGAGAGTGTTAAAACAATTACCATAATTATTTTCTCCATTTACTACTCTAAAAAAACTGTCCTGTGAGTAGTTTTGAAGATCCCATCTTCTAAGAGAGGAAGAGTGAAGAGAAAAAAAGGAAGAACTATGATGGAGTAGTCAGTTCACAGAGGAAGAGAAAACTTTTTATGCAAAACCTGTGAAAAACTTTGCTAATTATTTAGGAAAACCATTTTTATGAAAGAAAAAATTTTATGAGAAAAACATCAAGATACTGTAGTCATTTTTACACATCAATCATATCCACTAATAGTAAATTACATACAAAATGTACGTAAAGTTGTCCTGTTCTTAGGGGAGTCTTGGATAAACTCATTCAACATACACCAAGGACACAGCTACACCAAACACAGATGATGTATCTTCGCTAAGTTAAGCATCTCATTGAATTTCTTGTATTTAAAGTTATTATTTTCACTAAAAATTAAAACAGGCACTTAAATTCTTCCTATCAAAGGCATCCACTTTACCTGTTAAATGTTTCCTCTATAGGTTATACAAATAGCATGAAGCATTCGGAAACACCAAATTGATAGATGCTTTTATTTACATAGCATATTTCTCTACTCAATTCTTCTGTAGCCCCTGGTACTTTCCTGCCTCAAGATTGTTTCACTCTCTGGCCGCTATTCTTAGTTTCAGAACTTCCTGCCCAAAATATTCCATACATCAAGCTATTGCATTGTTTTGGAACATCTTTGTATCACAAATTAAAGATGCTTAGCAATATGTACAGGAACACATGTATATAGGAATGTGTGTATTTATAGGCACACTAGATAATGTATATATTACATATATTTTGTGTATTTATTATAGTACATATGATAGATACATGAAAAGGAGGGACAGCGCCCAGTTTTGGTTGCTCTTCCTTTCTTGGCTTCCTTCTCCAGTGTTTGGGTCTTTCAGCAAACCCCAGCTCTTTTCCTTTCACTACTTTTTAGACGCCAAGCCTACGCATTCTGGTTTTATGAGCTAGTGCCACCCTCCTGAATACCCATGGCATGACTGTCTTTCCTTAGTTCTTCTCCGTTGTTGCTCAAGGGCGGGAACTGGCACCAGAACAAAGGAGGCACTAAGAACGCCCTGGGCTGGCATGCACCAGCAGTGCCCAACCAGGGCCATGTGCCAGGTCATGCCACCGCTTCTCAAGTACTAATGCCACCCAGCAGGGCTTTGGGTTTCCTTCCCTGCAACATGGCACTGCCTAAGGCACAGGAGGCCCATGAGAGAATGACCTTCAAGATCATCCTTGTGAACCAGGTAAAAGAGCGCCACCTACTGCACTGAGGTCACAAGCGCCTCCCTAAGTTTTGAGGCTGCACCTTGAAGCCAATGAATACCTAAAGGAATACATCGCATCATGCTTCTCCTTCCCAGTCTCACCGCCATTCTGACCTACGACACAGACAAACTAGTTCCCCTTCAACTTAAGTACAAAATGGACACCAAATCATACTCCTTCAGGTGGTCATAGGTACTCTTTAGTACTTGACTCACATGAGAAAATTCATGAACATCAAGCCCAAGACAAAAATTCACAGTAACAAGAATTGGTACACACATGCCTGCCAGAATCATCGCTGTCCAAAAGAAATCGTGATGACTTCCCCACAAGCCAAGTATGGTAAGCACAGTGCTAGGAAGGCAAGCAAGAAGTAGTCAAAAGCAAATCAAGAACAAAAGAATGAACTGGCAAAGATTTAGAAAGTGCAAAGCATTATGTGAGCCCGCATGAGAGATATAACAGAGCAGAACACCAGTAGCTTTCTGAAGAGAAAAGATGAATGCATTAACTCTGTTCTCCTACCCCTTGAAACACATGTGTATGTACTACCCAGAATAAAGTTTCCACAGTTCTAGAAACAAGGAGCTTTCTCTATTTTGCATTCTGTGGTGAAAACACTTAATCATAACCATTCCTAAATGTCTTTAATTTACCATTTCCTTATACGTAATTCCTGGTTGCATACTGTGGGAGCAGTCTAAACAGTATTGCTCGTTTTGAGCCATCAAGAGGGAAGAAAAGTTGGCTTTCAAATGCACACAGGAGGGTCTGGACCCGAAATCTTGGCTTTTCCCTGGAATTTCCCACACAAAGTCAAGGGAGAGACTGTCAGAGAGCCGGTCTATTGGGCAGGCCAGAGAGTAGCATTTTGCCCAGGATGAAGTAATGTCTGCAGTCTCTTACTTTTGCATAGAAAAATGAAATCAGATCCTATGTGAGGGCACATGTAGTTTTTAACACCTTTCACTTGTTCATATGCTTTTCTTTTACAATTGGAAAAGCTTAAATTAGTCGGTCTTGTTCATTTACTTGAGGCTTCCCATGAAAAATGTAAGTGGAATATTTTATTTTTCTAGGATGTAGGAACACACTAAATTAGACTCTGAAAAAATAAAACTAAAAAAGAAAAATTACCAAAATGGGGAAAATAAGAATGTACTACACCAATTTCTTTCTTTTAAAATCCATGGAGCTGAGAAAAAAGGCCTAAACTACTCGGAAGCATAGATAAAGGAAGGACTCTGAATCACTTTTGTCACCACTAGCAGTGGTTTTAAACGCCTCTTCCATGAACATATCACTTCAATCTGATGACACAGAACACATTTATGCAACAAGTAAGTATTAAGCACCTACTACATACAAAGCACTGCACTAGGCACTTGGTCTCCATGCGTAGTAGTAGTTTAGTACATTTTGTCAGGGACACAGGCTGACAAAAACAAACAGGCTAACATTTCTGTCTGCCCATATGACCTTATGCAAAGGAGGTTAAAGAATAAAGAAGCCCAATCAGTCAGTGTAAACCTAGGGCCTTGACTTAGCCCTCCTGAAGAAGTGACAGTGACTTCTCAGCTGATAAAATTCTTACGATGGTCATCAGGCTACGGCTCAAACCACTACCCATCTTTTTAAAAACAGGCAGGAGGAATGGTTTCCCTCCAGGAGCAAAGACTCAGAGGCCTGACTTCCGATTTCCAACCCCGGCCCAAGGGCTGCCGTCATTTCTGTTGCTGTTACCTGCCTTATTCCATTATGCAGCTCCCAAGTGCTTTTGTGCTTTGCTCCTTGCGGGAAATCAGCTGGTGCCTGGCAAACGTGCTCATCAGGCTGACGTGGCAGTGCGATGGAAACTGTGACTTGAGGGTTGGGTTTTGCCGCTCATTGGTTCAAGGACAGCTCATCGTTTTAAAGGACATTGTGTACAGAAGTCCTATGAGACTAATCTCAATCTAGAAAACATGACCTAGAAAAGAAGTAGGATCATCTTTTATCCACATACCACTTTTTCTAAGGCATGCGGAGACAGTCAGAGACATTATTCCATTCAGAACAGCCATTTTGAATCTGGCAAAGACCTCTGTGAGAACTCTTTCCTTGTCCTCCGACAAACCCAGCTGTGGGCTGCAGGAGGGCCTGCAGTATTAGTCATAGGGTCCTTTCTGCTTGTCAATCCTCCCTCAGTTTGAATTGGTCAAGTCTGCTCTGAGATACCACATAGATGTAAGTGGTATGAGTATTAGTAAATCCCAATTAGCATATATTTTATTATAACTCTGTCCTGAATTGGTATTTCTGAAAGAAAAAAAAAAGTCCATAGATATATTCCTGGAGATACAAAAATTTTCCATGAAAATTTTAAAGTCAATTCTTGTTTTAATTTTTGATGATAATTTTCAAATAGATAGACAGGCAACAACAGACAGATATTGAAGGGGTCAGAAGTCTTTTTTCTGTAACGGGCTAGTTAGTAAATATTTTAGGCTTTGTGGTCATAGTCTGTTTCAACTGTTCGATTCTGCCATTTCAGCACCAAAGTAGCCATAGACGAGGGCTATGTTCCAATAAAACTTTATTTACAAAAACAGGCAGTGGGCTGGATTTGACCAGGGGGTTGGATTATCCAGAGATAACCAAGTACTGCCAAACAATTTCAGAGTTCACATATGCAGTGGAGTATATGATTGCACACAGATGTGCAGCACTGTTTTAATTATTGAGAGATAATAAGAAAAGAACATAAGGATGATGCTTTTGATGAGCACAGGCTAAATGACATCACAGCATGCTGTGTAAGCGAAAGCTCTCCAGCATATGGAAGAAAAGTGGGAGGTGGACGACAAGATCATTGCATGGCTCGGGCACAACAATCTCAAAGGAACCTGCATGGAACTGTGAGTACCACATACATATTGTGTGTGGTAATTACATTGCAGCAAAATATTAATCTTTACATTAAATTTAAGTTGTTCATTTGAATTTTATTGATTTAATAATTGGTCTGTGTTTAATTTATACGAATAGCTTATTTTGGATTTATAGATGTGTCTAAGAATTATAAGCGTACTGAGTTTATATCTAGTCTTAACATTTTTTGTTTATTTATTTATTAAATTTATTGAAGTGACATTGGTTAGTAAAATTATATAGGTTTCAAGTGTACATTTCTATAATACATCTGCTATATATTGCATTGTGTGTTCACCACCCAGAGTCACCATGTATTTGATCCCCTTTATCCTCTTCTACCACCTCCTGCCCCCTTACCCTCTAGTAACCACTAAACTGTTGTCTGTGTCTGTGAGTTTTTGTTTGTCTTGTTCCTTTGTTGCTTTCAGTTTTATATCCCACATATGAGTGAAGTCACATGGTCCTTGACTTTTTCTGTCTGACTTATTTAGCTTAGCATGATAATCTCAAGATCCACCCATGTTGTCACAAATGGCACTATTTCATCTTTTCTTATGGCTGAGTACTATTCCATTGTGTATATATACCACACCCTCTTTATCCAATCATCTATCAAAGGACACTTTGGTTGTTTCCATGTTTTGGCCACTGTGAATAAAGCTGCAATGAACATAGGGGTACATATATCTTTATGGATAAATGTTTTCTTATTTTTTTGGGTAGATAACAAGAAGATGGATTGTGGGGTCATAAAGTTGTTCTATTCTTAATTTTTTGAGAAATCTCCATACTGTTTTCCATAGTGGCTGTACCAATTTACATTCCCACCAGCAGTGTATGGGGGTTCCTTTTTCGCCACAGCCTTTCCAACACTTGTTATTTACTTGTCTTGTCGATAATAGCCATTCTAACAGGTGTTAGGTGGTGTCTCATTGTGGTTTTGATTTGCATTTCTCTAATACCATAGTCCCCGAAAATAAGACCTAGCCAGACAGTCAGCTCTAATGAATGTTTTGGAGCAAAAATTAATATAAGATATATTAATTTTTGCTCCAAAACATGCATTATTTTTGCTCCAAAACATGCATTAGAGCTGACTGTCCGGCTAGGTCTTATTTTCGGGAAACATGGTAGCTAGTGAAGTTGAGCATTTTTTTCACATATCTATTGGCCATTTGTATGTCTTCTTGAGAGGTGTGTCTAGACATTCAGGTCCTCTGCCCATATTTTAATAGGATTGCTTTTTGTTGTTGTTGAGTTATATGAGTTCTTGATATATTTTGGATATTAGCCCCTTATTGGAGGTGTTGTTTGCAAATATCTTCTCCCATTCGGTTGGTTGTCTCTTTGTTTTGTTGATGGCTTCTTTTGCTGTGCAGAAGCTTTTTAGTTTGATATAGTCCCATTGGTTTATTTTTGCTTTAACTTCCCTTGCCTTTGAGGTCAAATTCATAAAATCCTCTCTGAACCTAAGGTCCATAAGTTTAGTACCTATGTTTTCTTCTACGCAATTTATTGTTTCTATAGTTTTAAAAATATCATTCTAATACAAATAACTTCAGTCAACCCTGGCAAATCATGAGACTTTCTTTTTTTCCTCTAAAAAGAAAAATGATGCTCAAGTTTGAGAAAACTGCCAAACACAAGCCTTTACATCTGAACTGCAGGGCCAAACCGTGAGCTAGAAAGTATGCAGGCTTGGTGAGGGAGATGCAGGGAATGCCACATGGCATTGTGGGAGGGGGTTATCACAAGTAAACCTCTAAAGGCACAAGTGGCGGCTGGAGGAGCCCAGGTATCAGTGCCTGCATGAGGCTACAGTGCTTCATGATGCAATCAATTCAGCATGTCGAGGAAACAAGGAGGGAGGAGGGTAGGGAAAGACCCTGTGAGTCCAGCAAAACTTCACTAGACAATCGCCAACAAGACCAGAGCCTGGATAAAGGAGCTGTGTGCATTAGTAATCTCTCCTTTGTTGAACAGAGAGGGGGTTTCAGGCAGGACACATGCGGACAGTGAATGGAATGAAGAGAAATTCACAGACTTTATCCTGTCTGTTGGTACACACCAGAGAGGAAAACCGTGAGCACTATGGGGAAAACCACAGCAGAATAAAGGTGAAAAAATCATTCTAAGGACTCAGAGAAAGAAGAAGCCTCAGAAAGCAATTTACTATAGAAACCAAAACCAGTTTAGGAAACTGGAATTCCCATTATGATACAAGAAGATATGACTTCTATGAAAAAATAGTAAAAAGCCATCAGAAGACAACAAGCTGAAACAGTATAACAGAGTGAGTTCAAAAAACAATAAAGTAACAAATAAAAAAGATAAGGAAGGACTGCAAAGAAACTTAAATAACAATTTAAGTGTATAGTGTAATTACTGAAGAAGAAAATGTCTCTATGGAAAATCAGTGGTATAGAGTATAAACAAAAAATGAAAGGGCAAAAATGGGAGAATATACAAGGTGTGATAAAAAAAATAGCGTGAATGTTTAAGTAAAAAAATTATTATAGTAAAAGACACATTGCCATTAATCCTCCTCAAAATACTCCCCCCCTCTTCAAACACACTTATACCAATTCATTCTTGCCACTTCTGAAGCAGTTCTGGAAGTCCTCTTTCATGAGTGTCTTTAGTTGCACTGTCGTGGCTGCCTTGATGTCCTGAATTGATTCAAAATGTTTATCTTTCATGGTCATTTTGACTTTGGGGAAGAGCCAGAAGTTGCACGGTGCCAGATCCAGTGAACACAGTGGATGAGGACACATCACAATGTTTTTATTTGACAGAAATTGCTGTACCAGAAGTGATGTGTGATACGGAGCCTTTCCATTGTGATCACAAAATACAGTGAATGCTGCTGCCGAGTGCCATCCAAAGGAAAGGCAGGGATCTTCAATACAGGAAGCGACGTCGAACCTCAGTAACAGTGCGTGACAGGTTTCAACTTGTTCAGTGCAGTCAGTCAGGTGTGAGCTACGGTTGAGAGAAGATGTTTTAAAATGCGCTGTAAATAATCCTCTATCATGACAATGCTCCGTGTCACACATCACTTCTGGTATATGGCAATTTCTGTCAAATAAAAAACATTACGGTGTGTCCTCATCTACCGTATTTATTGGATCTGGCACCATGAGACTTCTGGCTCTTTCCCAAAGTCAAAATGATTCAGGACATCGAGGCAGCCATGACAATGCAACTAAAGACATTAATGAAAGAGGACTTCCAGAACTGCTTCAGAAAGTGGCAAGAACGATGGGATAAGTGTGTTCAAAGCGAGGGGGACTATTTTGATGGGGATTAATGGCAATGTGTCTTTTACTGCAATAATTTTATTTTTATTTAAACATTCACCATATTGTTTGATCATACCTAGTATTTGCAATACATATATCTGATAAAAGGCTTGTATCTAGAATTTATAAAGTATTCTTATAACCTAATAATAAAACAACAACCAAAAAATCCACATTAAATAAATGAGCAAATGACTTGAAGAGATGCTTTTCAAAGGAAATATAAGAATAGACAATAAGTATGAAAAGTTGCTCATCATCAGAGAAATGCAATTGAAAAACCACAACAAAATAGTGTTTCACACCCCATTGGAAGGGTAAAATGCAAGGACTAATAACACCAGTGTCTGCAAGGATGCACAGCAACCTGACTCTCACCCATTGCTGGTGGAATATAAAATGATGCAACCACTTTGGAAATATGTTGGCAGATATTTACAAAGTTAAACGTAGACTCATATGATCTAGCAAATCTACTCTTAGGTATTTACCGAAGAGAGATGAAAACCTATAGCCACAAAAAGACTTAGACATGAAAGTTCACAGCATTATTTTTCATAATGGATAAAAACAATTCAAATGTCCATAAACAGGCGAGATGATAAACAAACCATGGTTTATTCATATAACGGATTACTATTCTCCAATTAAACATAAACCACTGACACCTAAAATAATATGAATGAATCTCAAAAACATGCTGAGCAAAAGAAGCCAGACATGAAAGAGTACACGTGGAATGACTCCATTTACATGAATTTTTAGGAGAAGTAAAACTAGTCTATTAATATGGAAATCAGGTAAGTGCTTGACTGGGGAGGGCTTAGGGAGGAAGGACTCTAAACGGGATGGCAAAGGCACACGGGTAGTGCTCAGGTAACGGAAACGTCCACATCTTCATAGGGGTACTGATTAATTACATAGGTACATGTATTTGTCAAACCTCACTGAACAAGACTTAAACTGTGTGCATTTAATTATATGTAAATTATACTTTAATAAAGTTGATTAAAACAAAGGTGCCCATAATGAGCTTTGTTCTAGAAAGTTGGGAATTACATAAATTAAAAAAAAAAAAATTCTATGAGCCTCTAGGCAGGAAAATCAGAATACTTTCAAAGAATTTTTTAAAAACTGGTATCCGATTTCTCCTCAGAAATACTAATGAAGGAATGGAAATGAAAGTGTTCACAGTTGTTTAGGAGGGAAAAGAAGTCCAAAAATTTTATACCTAGCCAAGGATTGTTCATAAGTGAATGCAACAAAAAGCCAACCTAAATACACCACACAATCACCCTTCTAGGGAAAAAAAAACTGAACAATTTCCCAGCTGACTGAAAGATGACTCAAACTTAAAAGCTCAAGAATAAAGGTAATCTAAAAACTTATTGCGAATATGATTTAAAACTAGATGAAAATATAAAACAATAATTGTAATTCCTAGAAGAGCAGATATAATACAAAAACAAAATACAGAGTAATGAGTCCTAAACCCCAAATTGTATTAATTAAAAGTGAGGAATGTGGGTGAGGAAAGGTAGAAGTAAATGCCCATTAAATTCCTTATTTGATATTGGGATAAAGACAGTCTATTTAATAAATGGTGCTGGGAAAACTGGACTGACACAGGCGAAAAAATGAAACTGGACCACCTCCTTACGCCATATACGAGAACAAATTCAAAATGGATTAAAGACTCAAATGTACGACCCGAAAGCATAAAACTCCTAGAAGAAAATATAGGGAGTAAAAAAAATATAGGGAGACATTACTCTGAGTAATATTTTTACTGATATATCCCCTCGGACAAGGGAAGCAAAAGAAAAAAATAAACATATGGGATTACATCAAACTTAAAATATTTTTCACAGCATAGGAAACCGTCAGTAAAACAAGAAGGCATCTTACTGAATGGGAGAAGATAATTGTCAATGATACATCTGACAAGGGGTTAATATCCAAAATTTATAAAACACTCATTCAGCTCAACACCAACAAAACAAGCAACTCAATTAAAAAATGGGCAGAGGACATGAAAAGACATTTCTCTAAAGAGGACATACAGATGGCAAACAGACATATGAAAAAATGCTCAACCTCACTAATCATTAGACTAATGCAAATAAAAACCACAATGAGATACCACTTCACTCCGGTCAGAATGGCTATCAGCAATAAATCAACAAACAAGTGTTGGAGAGGCTGTGGAGAAAAAGGAACGCTGGTGCACTGTTGGTGGGATTGCAAATTGGTGCAGCCATTAGGGAAATCAGTATGGAGGTATGTCAAAAAACTGGAAATGGAACTACCTTATGATGCAGCAATTCTACTTTTAGGTATCTATCCAGAGAAATCCAAGATGCTGACTTGAAAAAATATATGCACCCCTATGTTTACTGCAGCGCTATTTACAATAGCCAAGACTTGGAAACAACCGAAATGACCATCAGTAGACGACTGAATTAAGAAACTGAGGTACATTTATACAATGGAGTATTACGCAGCCATAAAGAAGAATGAAATCTTACATTTGCAACGATATGGATGGACCTAGAGAACATTATGCTAAGTGAAATAAATCAGTTGGAGAAAGACAACTACCATATGATCTCACTTATATGTAGAATCTAAAGATCTGAATAACTGAGCAAAGTAAACAGAAATAGTCTCAGAGATATAGAGGAAAAACTGGTGGTTGCTAGGAGGGAGGGGGTTGTGGATGAAGGAGAAGGGGAGGGGATTAGAAAGCACAAATTGGTAACTACAATATTGCCACAGGGATATGAAAGACAGTTTGGGGAATACAATCAATAACTTTGTAAAGATTTTGTAGGGTGTCAGATGGGCACATGTCTTATTAGGGAGATCACTTCATGGACGGTGTAGATGCTTGACCACTGCACTGTACACCTGAAGCTAAAGCTGAATTATATTGTATGTCAACTATAATTGAATATGTATAGTCACAGAATATGGAGTAGAGCATAGGGAATAGAGTCAATGGAATTGTAACAGCTATATACGATGTCAGAGGGGCAATAGATTGGTGGTGGGGTTATCACTTTGTGAGGGGTGAAATGTCTAACTATTGCATTGTTTTGTACACCTGAAACTAATTTTAAAAAGTGGGGAAAAAAATCCTTATTTGATATAAAGTCAAGAGCTATTGGTTTACTACATTGTAAAACATCCATTTATGCAATACTCCATACTCATAAAAATAATAAGGAAGCTCTTTATGTTTAGATATGAAATTATCTACAAGACAAATTTATTCTAAAGGGGGAAGCACAATACAAACATGTGTAAAGCATGCCACATCTGTGCAACAAAAGGAGGAATAAATATATTCTACAACAAAACTTTATTACTTGGTTACCTTGGGGAAGGGTTATTGGGTAGCTGGGAATTCGGAGTGAAAAGGAGACTTTACTGCAAATCTTTTGTCCTTTGTTCATTTGTAAATGAACCATATAAATATGACCTATTTTTAAAAATAAAATTTTAAAATGTATTGTTTGTTTTGTTTTGTTTTGTTTTTACTCTGAGAATCAAGTAAATACTAGTTGAAGACTCTCATACATGTGTAAATCTAGTTTATGATAAAGGAGGTATCACAAATCAGAAAAGACCCAACAAATGATCTTGGAGCAACTGGTTACCTATTTGGAAAAAAAAAATTGAATCCTCATTTCACAATCCTGACCAGAATAAACTACAAACAGATTAAAGATTAAACAAAAAATTTTTAATTAAATAAAAATATTATAACAGGTGAATCTCAGCTCAAAGAAAGACTTTCAAAGAGTAACGTGACAGAATTGACTACATAAAAATCTATTGATCAGAAACATTATAGAAAATTAAAAGGCATACTAAAAACTGGATAAAATACTTTTCACAAATATAAGAGGTTAACATTGTTATTTTTTACAGAGCCAATCAAATTAAGAGACAACACAAACTTTTGGAAACCTCACTAAAGCCTCAGTATAAAAATGGGCAAAGGAAATGAACAGACAGGAAATGAAAATGGTTAAGAAACATAAAGACATATGAAACAACATTGATAACTGAAGTAATCCATATTAAAGAGAGACCGTCTCTGGCATATCAGATGGGTGAAGTTCCCGGGAAACAAGGACCCTCGTAACTACTGATGGGTATGTAAATTGTATTACTTGTACAACCTTTCTGGAAAACAACTTGGGATATGTAACAATAGGCTAACACATGCTCAAACCTTTTAACTCAAGAATTCTAATTTTATATAAAATGTCTCCTCAGGAATTTAATGCAACTTTATTTATAATAGGAAAAAAACCTAGAAACAATAAAAATACCTAATAATATAAAACTGTTAAATAAAATCTGACATATTCATACAACAAAATATTATACAGGCACTAAAATCACAGTTTTGAAAAGTACTTAATGACCTGAAAAACATTCAAGATACACCCTAAATGAAAAAACTATTACATGCTATGAGAACAATTTTGAAATGATAATACTTAATATACTCATAGTTTTTAAATACTGGAAGGAAATGCAATAAAGTGTTAGCAGCCATTTTCTCTAATATTATTTAATTTTATTACTTTTAATTTCCTGTAAATTTTCAAGTTTCTATAAGCATGTGGGAGGAGACATCATATTTTAAATGAAGAACTAGTACAATTACAAAAATTTTACCTGGCATCAACATGCTCAGGCTCTGAACTGCAAGAGTTAATTATTGCACTACACAAGTAATTCGCAGATAAAACCTGGAGAACACATTAGCACTTGCCTTCCTTCCTTCTTCTACACCTTTGGTTCAGAACTGCATGGCAAACATTGCGTAGAACAGATGCTTCACCGGGACAACGCCAGTGGGCCGGCCAACAGGAGCACTACCATTCAGCATAATGAATGACCCTGTGCAGCCTCCATGACCCAACCACAGACGGCTCAACTGTAATGGTGTTTCCATGACACACTTGCCTGCCCAGAAAGTCTTCAACCAAGACCACCCACTTATGGCCCACAAACCGCCAGGTCAAAGCAACTGCTGAAATAATCTAGGAATTGATAATTCTGGCATGAAGAGCCTCACGTGCCATCCATGCCCAGGCTTCTAAATGCCCCTCCCCGTCCCCCTGCTGTTTTCTCTGGCAGGATGTTTTATCCTATGTTTATTCCAACCCAACTAATAAAGGAGCTGTCTAAAGTTGCAAAAACCACTGCGTGCTGGGTTCCTGGGTCCAGCACGTGTGCAAAACATAAGGACACACAGAACACATGTACAGTACCTTCCTGGAGCTGTGTCGGCTTGGCAGAATGTTCCCCACTCATTAAAACAACAAAAGATGCAGCTGCTTGGACTGTAGCCTGCCATGTTGACATGGCAACGGGTGGCTCCTGGCATGGAAAAAGGGCCCTGTTGTTGATGGGAGATCCCATCGTATAAACACATGGCCTGCAGAAGAAAGACAAAGAAACAAAGGCGAGAATCTTTCAAATAAGTTGTCACTTTTCTCACCACCATGGTGGAGAAAGTTAAGTTGAACTTTGAAAGAGAAAACATTTGAGGCTTTGTAGTTGACTCATTTCAAAGCATTTTGAACTGAAACTGCCAAGAGATCGCTGAGGAGTAATTTCTCCCAAATGAATTACTTAAATATGTAAAGAGAGGTTTTTGTTTTTGTTTTTGTTTTTAAGGGAAAAACATTTTTTGGATAAAGTTTTAAATATTTGTCTGCCAAGTTAAAATTTATATTACCCTTGCCCCTCCCCTTAGGTTCTTATGCCTTTAAAAGGAAAAAGCTTTAGAGATGTTCTTAAAAAACTTCTGGAAAATATTCTGTAACAGAAAATATGTTTGGAGATCACTGAGATACTAATGCTTGGAAAAACAAGCTGGTGGTCTCAAATCCAGTGTCTGCGGGCAGATACCCCAAACTTGGGAACCAACACCTCAAATGGAACCCTTGTGGGAATCCTTGTGTGGAAGCCAAGAACAGGGGTTGGCATATAAACAGGACTCTAGGTCACAACAACCAGGCTCATGATGGAAAGGCCAAGTGCAGTCATTACCAAAGCAAGTGCAGGGAACCAAGAGCAAGATGTCAGGGCTCGTTCTGCTACAGTTAAAAAATACAAACCAACCCATACCAAGCACACTCTCTTCCACAATCAAGTCATGATTTACAGGGAGAGAAAGGTCTTTGAGATAAAAGGAATACATTCTTTTGACACCACAATGTAGAAGGCCCAAGAGTGACTGACCTTCAGGAAAGGGTCTTAGGAAAATGGTTCCACTTTTTGCTTTTCAAGAGTTACGACAAATATGATGTAGTTTTAATCAGATTGATTAACATCACTGTGATTGAACATTTGTGTGCTCTTCAATATACAAGAACACACAGAATGATAATCCTACTGTATCAGTCAGGGTCGGTAAAAAAAAAAGAGAAACCAACCCAGGTCTTAACAAACTGAGGTAATTTAGTACAGGAAATTGGTTATAAACGTGATAGAAGAGCTGAGAAGCCAACCACGGGACAGTGAGGCAATCCAGAGATCAGCCACAGGAGTAAGTGGCCGTGACTCCTCTGATTGGAGAAGCGGTTACTGGGTGTTACTGGGGCATCTGGCAGAAGTCAGAGTCACAGTGGGGACTGTCCAGCGGGGGCTGAGATCAGAGGCGGCTCAGACACGGCTGGAGATACCAAAGGAAGCAGGGAGGGAAGAAGAAATACCTTGGTTTTCACTGACTCCCACTCTCAAATGTTGCTACCAGTGACCCCCATTGGTCACATCTAGCAGGAAACAAAAGACAAAGAAGCCTGGGTAATGAGGTGCCTGGTCATTCAGAGAAGGTCACAATAAGAGAAGAAAATGGACCTGAGGGAAGTCAGGAAGGTGCAGTCTACCTTTCTAGAAGTGTACAGGGTAACTCGCAGGTTCGATATGGGGCAGGGCAAGAAGATCAGAAATTCAGAAGACTTTAGTCCGTGCCTGGGCTGCCAACTTATTAAATGATTGTGGGAAAATCCCTTGACATCTCTGAGTCACATGTAAAATGGGGATGGGGTGGAAGTTGGTGACCTGGTCCATAAATCTGTAATTCTGTATTCCAAGTTTATAGATCTAAGAACAAACACAAAATTTCATGGAACACCCAGAATCTCCCATCAGTTTCGAGGTTTGAGCTCCCACCCTGATCCCCCTGGGTCCTTGGTTAATTGACTTAACCTTAGTTAACTCTCCAGCCACAGGAAGCCTGCCAGACTTGCCTCCTGCCCGGTAGGGCTGGTGGTGGTGGGTATGGGTGAGAGGGAGGCTGCAACAGCTCAGACAGCTCAGGGAGGTTGGGTCAAGTATGACTAGTTCCGAAAATTCTACCTTTTAAGTATTTTGTTTTTTTCTAAAAAGCTCGTCTTAAAGAATGGACCCAAAAAGGACAAGTGAATATTGTCAGTAGAAATAGGGTATATTCCCAGTGGCCAAATGGCAGGCATAACTCCTGCTTCCTCTGCCAAAGGCAGACTTTGACGATCAAGACTTTCTTTCTCACTAAAGCAGAATGGACCCCACAATTTTTCTCAGTTCCAGAGCTCTAGGAAGCCACTTCCAATTTAAGTAGGCTTGTGGAGGAGGGGGCGGGGGGGGAGCTGAGCCCTAGGGTACTCAGGCCAACTGTAAAGGTGCCTGCACTCTCTTGCTGCTGTGCTCAGCACCTCACTTTCCTGGGGTGACTCAGGTGTTACAGGTCGTTCCTTCCCTGCATGGGGAACAAATCCTCCACAAACACTGGCTTCCCAAGAGGTCTGCTCTCCTTCTCCCTGTCAGGTTGGGTTGGAGGCCGTGCCCAGCATATTGATATGCATTCCCCCTGTGCCTGTAGGTATGCGATCCCCAAGGCTTCGTCCATCAGCCTCCACACTTCTTCCCAGAAGACAGTCATATGTGAGATGAGGACACAGCTGAGAAACACTGCAGAACAATGAGAAGCACCCAGTGATTTCCCGAAGGAGAGGGAAAAGGAAAGGCAAGCCTCTGAGGTAGCCGGCCTCCAGGTCGGCCCCCAATGACCCCTGCCCCCCCCCCGACATTCACACCCCTCTGCAGTCCCCTGGCACGCTATACCAGGCTAGGTCTGTGTAACCAACAGGAGATGGCAGTTGTCACTTCTGAGATTAGACTGTTTAAAAATCTACGACTTCCATTTTAGGGTTTCTTTTGCCCCTCTCTGTTTCTCTCTCATCACTTTCTCTGGGGAATATCCAGCTGCCATGTCATGAGAATGCTCTGGCAGCCTATGGGGGAAACCACGTGGTAGACATCTCCGGCCCCCGTCCGTGAGGACCGAGGCCTGTTGACAACCATGAAAGTGAGTTTGGAAGAGGATCTTCCCGCTCTAGTCAAGCCTTGAGATGCCAGCAGAATGGAACCTTGTAAGAGATCCCAAGCCAGAACCACCCAGTTAAGCTGCTCCTGGATTCCTGACCCTCAGAAACTGTGAAGTAATAAATGTTTATTTTCTTAAGCTGCTAAATTTGGGGTTAATTTGTTATCCAGAAATAGATAACTAGCAAGGATTTTCTCAGGTTTCTGGCTCAAGATGGCTTCAAGATGAATCATGAAGCTATTAAACAAGAAAGGAAACTCAGGGCCACAAGCAAGGTCACGGGAAGGGACACGGGAGAAGAGCTCCTAGGGCTTAAGCGCATATAAAAGGCTTTACACACCACACAGCAGAGCGCATTTGCATGGACACAGAAGTTCTGGTTTCCTAACCCCAAACAGCAGAGTGTCCAACAACCGGACTGAGTGAAATCAGACCAACCAGAAAATTTAAGAATGATGACTTTATGAAGCAGTTAAGTGTTGAAGCTGCAAGCAGACTGAGTCTGGGCGCCACACACACACTGGGGGGTTGGGTGGGTGGGGGTCGAATCCTTCCATTGACTGGAGTTTTAAAAGGCCTGTTATCACCATCCTTTCTTTTCCAATTCTGTCCTGTTTCCCCTCTAAAACAGTCTAGTTCTAGATATTTTGCTCTAGAGTTTTGTCCTGATTCCTGTCATCCTCTTGAAGGCTCTTTCTGCTATAATGTGCCTGGGCCCCTGACCCCTCCTGACAAGGACCTGGCCAGGCCCTCAGGAAGCGCTCATTTCCAACCTCCGCCTTGTTCTCACAATTCTCTTTTCCTGCCCTGCTCTTCACTGCCTGGGGCTCCTGTCTGCTAAAGTCCATGTGTTTTCTTCCTAGCTTTCTGCTTGGTCTCCAGAATTACAACTCTGAAATTATAGATAAAGTCATCTATCTAAAAGCTACACCTATAAATGTAACCATGTCTGAATAAGACTCAATCACTTTCTTATTGGAAATGTTTTCGTAAATTGGAAAACAATCACAGAAGGGAGAGGCCGTAGGCAAAATTTCTTGAAAATGCAGATTCTCTGTGCTCCCAGCCCACTCTTTTCACGGCCTTTTCCTCTAAGTTGCACCTTCACTCCTCCCTTCCCAACATGCCCAAACCAAGTGCCAGTGATTTTATAACCAATGGCCTTTTGAGCTCTTATAACGATATCTTTATGTACATTGTAGTGCAAATGTCTAAAACAATTTAAAGTTAAGTAACTATGTATATTTTAACATGGATGAAAGCTTTAGCCTCTGGATAAAGCTCTACTGTGGAATTCTGGGCATCTACCAGCAAGTGGAGAATGGGTGAACATGGGGTCATGAAAATCATATCCCTAATGGTGATTTTACTGAGAGTAAAGATGGCTCCCGTCACGCACACATTCAAATGAGAACTGTATTAAGAGCTGACTTCCTGCCCTCCGTGCCCCAAGAGAGGAGGAAAGTCTCTGTGCATTTATAAACACGCTCCGCAGTTATCTGGATGTGGAATCACTGAAACAAAAGCAGCTGTGTTTATTCAACGTGCACAGCCTTGCACCTCGGCCATGAAGCTAAAACGTGCTGGTCAGAAACGCTCTGATGCTTATGACTTCATTACTTCCAGACTGAATAATTCCTTCTAGCACGCACAGGAAAACTCCCACCCCAGGGCTCATCTCACATGCTACGTGGAGACTCCTCCGGGAGCCCCGTTAACTGCACAGGAGTTGTGGGAGTGGGAGGAGGACACTGACAATCACAAAGAAAACAGGGTAAGACGGGTTCAGAAGTGGGCCCATGGTTTGCTGCCATTCCAAAACTAAAGTGAGGAAAGGAAGAACCAGTCAGAATGGTAATTACCTCTGTTTCCTGTTACATGTTTGCGTGTTCGCAGAGTGGTCAAACAAGGGCGAGACCTACTATGCTGCTACAGTCTGGATGTATCCCCTTCAGATTCTTAGGCAGAAATTCTAATGCCCAATGTGATGGTACTAGGAGGTGGGGCCTTTGGGAGGTGCTTAGGTCACGAAGGAGGGCAGAGCCTTCATGAATGAGGTTAGTGCCTTATGAAAGAGGCCTGACAGAGTTCCCTAGCCCCTTCCACCAGTGAGGACACAGCCAGAGTCGCCCTGATCTCAGACTTGCAGCCTCCAGAATTGTGACAAATAAACTTGTTTATAAGCTACCTAGTCTGTGGTATTTTGCCATAGTGAGACCTATGCCTTGCAAATTGAGAGGTCAACTAACATTAATGTGCTTGCTCGTCTGCTTAAGGAGGGGCCATCTATGAAGGAAAGCTTGTAGGGGACTGATTCAAACCACATATTTTCTTTCTCTTCAGTTGACTACTATACGCATTTGTCTTTTTGCAGTGGGGTGTAAAGGGGATTATTTTTAGTTTAAAAAAATGTTTCAACTTCCATTACTTTCCACAAGATGACCCCCTTTCAGACTTAGCTATCACCACCAGTGACTGGGGAGAGGCTGCTTCAGGAGAAGTGCACAGGAGGTGGTGAGCCCGCAGCTGCCATAGGTGCGGCTTGATAGGGTGTTTTCCCTATCAAGTGCCTTGATAGGCACTGATCTGGTGACTGGAGGCCAGGGGACCACAGATGTGACGTTTTGGTGGTCACACTTTTATAGGTTTCCCAGGATTACAAAGTCCTCAGGTCTCCAGCAATTCCTCTCCATCTGTTCTCCTTCCTGCACCTGATCTTTTTCAAGACTCCATGTTCTCATTCAACCCAACTTACAGTCGCCACTGCAGGTGAGCAACCCCCTTGCTTTCTTGTGCCGCAAAACCCGAGCCAGACGACTGAGACAGGAAGTGTCCACTATGACTCACTCTCTCTTACACACACACACACACACACAGCCTACCTTATCATTCTGCCACATGGCACAATTACAAAAACCAGGATTCATCAGTCATACTGAACACACGGCACGTCAAAGGAGAATGCTGCTTTGACTCAGACTTCCTGCATGGTCAAAATGGACTGGACTGAATGCAAGTGGCTTTGAGTCAGAAATTCACCACATTTCACCAGAGGTGTTTTGGGTGCAAAATAGGCAAGCTACTTATAAAAGCAAAGATGGTATTTCTCATCAAAGTCCCTTGTAAGTGTGAAATTTTCTATGTGGAGAATATCTGGAGCTGTGTAGAGGGAATCTTCTCACTCATGCACGAGAAAATTAAGCTCCAGCGATGTAAAATGGCTTATCTGATGTCTCACAGCTAGTTGGCAGCAAGCTCTGACCAGCACTCCGCTCTCTTGGCTCTCACTTTCCAGGTCCTTCTCAACATGCTATACTCTTGGCTATAGTTTGTTGTGTTTTGTTATTTTCTGTTGATGTTTGGTTATTCTTTTTGTTTGTCTGTTTGGTTGGTCATTTGGTTACTTATTTAAGACTCCACCATTGTCTTTTCTCCCATGACTCGAATGGAATTCTGAGAGACAGAGGCAAGTCTAGAATGCGCAGCGAGGGGAGAAAGAGGCTAACACAGAAGAAGCCTTCCAAACATTTTCAAGTTTGGAATTATCACTTCCTCCTTTGCAGTTATACAATGATATTAGAGAATTAATGTGTATTTGCGCTTCAGTTCTCATGAATTTTGTATTGATTTCTTGAAGCAAAGGGGGGAAGAAAAGGTGTCAATTGTAGAAATGTTCCTTTTAGACCTAAAATGTCTTCTGAAAGATCTTCTTCTCATTTTTAATTTTAAAGTGCTCCTTTATAGTGAGATATAAAACAATGAAACTATTTTAGTGGTGGTAAAAACATGTTTTAACATCTGGTTTTGATGTCAAACTAAAAATACTCCAAAAGTCTACATCTTTCTTGGTCTAATAGCTGAGCAATAAATATAATAGAAAAAAAAAATTGCTCTCCTTAGTATTTTGCCAGCTTTATTCTGGTCTTGTCTAAAACAAAGAAACATTATGGTGATTTAGGAAATTTAAAATTTTAATACTACTTTTAACTATAACGTATTTTCCTAGTCAGTTTCCTTATCTTTAACAATGATCCAAATAATTGTACTTTTTAAAATAAACTTGCTATATTTAACTGAATTTCCCCTCCATTCAACTCACATTCAGTGATGTCAGTTTAAGCTCAGATTCCCTAGACCACTTGGCTGGTTCCACAACTAGTAACATTATAATGATCCTAAGGGAAAAGGGAATGGATTATCAGAGAGAATGCTTTCAACTAACATTTTATTTAGTGGAACAGAAAAAATGCGGGAAAATGCAGAAACTACATAAACTTTGAATAAAGATTTCCATTTTTGAAAGTTATTTCTTAGGTATATTAAGAATCTAGAATCAAAAAGATATTAAGTCCCCTTCTTTCTAACTCAGCAAGAAGAACATTTTTACACATTCTTGACCCTGTCCCTATTCTGAAACAGTTCTTCAAAATATTTTTAATGGGTTACACATACACACCACACAAAGTAAACATTGTTTCCAACAACCATGTCCTATTAGATTTTTAGTAAGTGTTGGTTTCATCAGCCATTTTCCAATGTCACCTAAAATACGGTAACTGGATGATAGAGGCAAGAAAGAGCATTTCAATTCAAGAGCTGCCACAACCCCCAATGGCTAAACCAAGTTAGAAAAATGATATTTTATTTTAGAACTAGAATAATAATGGGAAAGGAGAAATTACTGACAATTATTGGAAGGAACATTCTTTTATAGCTTTGAAAGTATTTTCAAGTTCTTCTCCAGAGAACACTGCCACTTGGTAAAAATGGGAGGACTATTACAAAAAGGGGGATTGCAGGGTAGAAAGATGGTTACTATCCAAATTTGAAGTTTACTTTTCTAATAAACTTTTTACTTTAGAACAATTTCAGATTTTTTTAAAAGGCAAAAAAAACCACACAGAATTCCCATATACCCCATGTCTAGTTTTCCCTACTAACATACATTAGTATGTTACATTTATCATAGATGATGACCAATACTTATGCATTATTATTAGCTAAAGTCCAAATTTTACTCAGATTTCCTTAATTGTTCTCTAATCTCCTTTTTCTGTTCCAGGATAGTACATTACTTTTCATCATCATTATCTCTTTAGTCTTCTCTTGGCTGTGACAGTTTCTTCAGACTTTATGTTGACTTTCAGAGTTTTGAGGAATACTGGTAAGGTATTTTGTTGACTGTCCCTCAGTTGGGATTTATCTGATGTGTTTCTCTTGGTTAGACTATGGTCATGGGCTTGGGGGGAAAGATCACAAAATGCCATTCTCATCACCTCAAACGCAGGGCTATCGACATGCTGTCAACACGACTCGTCACTGTTGATGTTACTCTTGATCCCCTCACTGAGGTCCTGTTGGTCAGCCTTCTCCAATGTGGCACTTCCCCCTCCCCCATTGTGTCCTCTTTGGAAGGAAGACACTATGTGTAGTCCACACTCAGGGAGTGAGGAGTTATGCTCCACATTGGGAGTATCCACATAACATGGGCCTCTCCTGCACCGTGGGTTTGTCCGTTCTCCTCCATTTGCTTATTTAGCCAGTCACTCATTTACATCAGTATGGACTCATATTTATTTTATACTTTGAGTTATCATCCAAAACTATTTTCTTTATTTCATTGTTCAGCTTTGGCCATCTTGTATATTTCCTGCCCCAGTCCTAGCTATTTTGCCAAGAAGCCTTAGTTCCTTTATTGGAGAACGGTATTAGAAACCCAGGTCTGGGCTCTAGGGTGTCCTCGCTGCTTCCAAACCCGCTCAGCTGACAAGCAAGGAAATATGTGTGTTTATGCTAACCCTTGGAAACACTGTATCTACAATTATTTCTATGTGCAACCATCCTTATCTATATTAAGCTAAATGCTAGCTCACAGTGATGTCTTCAATTCTAACCCATTTGCACATGGATCATTCTAGCCTCTTCCCCTCGCTCATCTGTAACCTCACACTTCAACAGTGAGAAAGCTGGCTCCTACCATCTGCCATCCATTTACTTGATTGTTCAATTCCAGTATACATGTGTAAGTGGTACCAAAACTGTTAACCTGTATGCCCAGGGGAATAAACTTTATTAACTATGGTATTATATACAGTTCCTTTTGCATTTAGCTTTATAGACTCTATGCATTTGCAGTTCTTTCGTTCAGCACCTTTTCCCCCTACCCCCTTTCAGTGAAGCTGTTTCATATATTTTAATATAGTTAAGAGTGTCTCATCACATTGTGCATTCCACCCTGAGTTCCTCTGGATGATTATTTATTTATATGTAATGAAACAAAATAAGTTTTATTCACAAAAAGGGGTAAGGGAGCATGGGAAGGGGAGAAGCCACTAATGGAACTCGAAAGGAAAGAACCAATTTAGACATTTTCTTAAGTTTCTGTCTAATATCTGCTTAAGATACAAATTTATTGAAAGCTGTCATAATTCATTTATTTTTTAAATGTACTGAAATCTTTGCATACCGTAAGGGACATGGTAAAGATCAAAAGCAAGAAACGTAACTCCCTTTCACAATTAGACATGGATTTTTCTGGGAGCTTTAAGTAACTTCATTCCATTTTCCTACTTGTAAAATGAGAAGAAGAAGTTTCTCATTCAGGGTGAGAACTGACGGTAGGTGTGCTGATCGTACTCTGTCATTCAAGGGTAAAAATATAACAACTATTTAGTTTTAACTGGAGGAAATAAGCTCTACCCAGTTATATTTTTCACATACCGGTAATTGTGAAATTTTATATTTTCAAAAAATTATATTCATGAAGCACTGTAACCCTGAAGATTACTATTCACTCATATCACTAAGGAATTATTTCTGTCTATCACCCTGGGATCCTTGGGCATTTTAAAGTCCTTAAAGTTGCCAATAAAGTCTTTACCAGTTCATACCTAGATTTATTCTTAGCACGTAAGAGACTTGACAGAGATTCGGTGGCCATTCACAGAAGATTATCTTGACTACAATAACCCCTTCCCAAAAAAGGGGAGAAAAAAAATCTTTTGATAATTAAAAAAACACATTTATTATCCTTGTAAGACTGTATAAATGCCATTTCTTTCCTGACATATAATCACAAACTTCCAAGGATGTAGTTTAAACTCCTGCCGTGATCATGCACTTTGAGTTATCAGAAAAGGAGACATCAAGAATAAATTCACCAAGTCCGTCTTTGCAGGAGCAAATTGTGCCCAAAGCCCTCTTTAGTTTCTTTATGGAAAACTAAATTTATCCATAACTCATTCCTACTCAACACTTTACATGTAATAGAATTCACGAGTCTACTCTCTTTCTTTGTAGTGAGCACTGCGAAGAAAGCCATGTTTGAGGCCATTAATGAGTATTTCTTCCAAATATTGTCAATAGTTTCTTCTTCCCCATTATTCAATTCAAAAATGAAATACCTGGGAATACAAAAACTACAATTTCCTAGTATTCACAGACAGCATATTGTTAAATCTTATTCAAACCTCATCTTTAAGAATTTCAAAAATTTTTGAAAATACAATAAAGAACCCCTGTTGCCTTCCCCTCTTTGCCTCGCACAAATATCCAGTAAGTTATCCTATCAATGAACCACTATGCTTTTGTACTGATGCAAGTTTGTAGCCAACCTGCATTTTCCTAAAGGTGGCCTCAGACTCTAGCAGAAAGAAGACAGGAAGTGAACTCATGGCAAGCAGGGCAGGAAACCAGAGCAGGAGGTAAGATTAGAAGCAAGGAACAGGATAATTAGAGCTCAAAGTCAAAGTGATGCTTAAAAAAAATCTGGGAGGTGGGCTGGGGAGAGGTGTAAGCAGTTTACCAAGACCACCACCTCCAGGAAGGGAGAACAAGGCTACAAACGAAGGCTCTCAAAACAAGCTCACAGCGATGGGCGCCTCTCCAGCCAGTCTCTGCAATCACTGCCGTACTGATTTGCAGTACATTAGCACAAAGAATCAGGTACAATAATGAGGAATCAATCGAGTCTGATTTAAAAATTCTCCAATTCTAAAAAGCGGTGGAGGAGGAGCCAGAAGAAAAGAACAAATGACTGCCTAAGTATTTCCCCTGGAAACAATGCGCCCTCAGTTCCTTTTTCCTTCACTAAAACCCAGGAGTCTCCCTGCTATCAAATACCAAGAATCACGACCAAAGAATAAGTGTACCCCATCAGCTGGATGGTCACACTCCTCAGAAATAGATCTTTCAAAGGTTTTGGGGGTTCACCTTCTATGACAGCTGATAAAGTCCAGGGAGGCACAGCTGCCAAGAGACAGGTACAGTAAGAAAGTCACGAAGCAGAGCTGGCTTTATTTGGAAGCACTTTGCCAGGCTTCACACCAGCCTCACTTGGCAGCAGTTGCCTGCTCAGTGGGAATGCGAAGGACTTTGAGAAAGTACTCACTCAGAGACCCAGCTCGCTCCCATCGATAGCACTGCAAGTCGCCAGGAGAGCCCTACAGGAGAGCGAGGGTCAGGATTTGATGTTTCCGTAAGGCTTGCCTATCAACCTAACTCAGAAATACGGGGCTTAATGAGGAAATCTTTTCATCCTGACTTAAGGGAAGTAATCCTATTAAGAGGTGAGCATGCTTGGGAATTCATCTGCTTCACTGTGGGTCTCAGAATCTGAGGCTGGATGGGTCATGCACAGAAGAAAGAGGGGCATCTGTGCAGAGTTGGTAACCTGTCAGAGCGTTCCTGCAAAGGCTCATCTCCCAGTGTGTGAGATCAACAGGCAGGGGCTGCAGAGTGCCCGACAACCTACCTGCCACTCTGGTCTGAGGTCCACGTAACGGATCGCCCCTGGGCATTGGTTCTGTACCGTATCCTTACGGCGTGAGGAAAGTCAGTAGCTGTCTGAGCCCCTCTCTTCCTGATCTGTAAGCTCCAAGTGTCAGTGTCAAACAGGAGTTCCCCACAGCCAGGAGCCTGGCTGCAGCGAGCAAAATAGTCTAACTGCTCCCTCCAACGATCTGCAGGCAGAGTCACAAGTTCACGTACAATCTGATTCCTGAGCTCAGAAACAACCGTGAGCTTGGGAGACCTTGTAAATTTTTCAATACCTGGCACAGCAGCAACATCTACCTCCTCAACCTTTAACACAGATAAATCACAGCAGTCCAACACGAGCACAAAATCCTCACTCCCATGATTCCCTGTGTCACAGCAGTACTTTGAGCTAGAAATCCCAGAAGCCTGTTCCCAGTTGTCATGGTTACCATCTTTACCAGAAGTATCTTTTTCACCTTTACCACAGATTACAAAATCACTGTATCCTGTTTTAGATGAGAAGGTCCTTGTACTTGTCCCAGGAACGTGGCAGGGTTCCGGCATTCTAACTGTGCGGGCTTCACTTGACTCTGATTGGCAGGTCTCCTCAGTGGAACTACTCCTTTTCCTGCATCTGTTTTCAGACTCAAAGAAAAGCACTATGCTGCCCTCCATGATTTGACTTTCGAAATCCACATCTAAATCCAGTGCATAGTGCTTCACAAGTATGTGGCTGGTGTTGGCCATGAGAGGCAGGTCATCTTGGGAAGGGTCCAGCTTTCTGTCCATGGTGGAGGCTGTGGACAGCTTTGTTAAACTCTCAGAAGGGGTCTCCAACTTGCCTTAATCATCCGGAATCATACACAACTGCTTACCACAAAAAAAACCTGATGTCACAAATTACGGTTCCACAATTTTCAGTCCCCTAGCAAAGAAGAAAAACATAATTAGACAAAATTCCAGGTGAGACCCTAAATGCTCCTGCAACCACTGCTTCTGCAAGTTGATGACTTCCTTAAATGAGCCCCCAATGTGGTAGCAGCTCAGGGCTGGAAGGCAGACTAATCTTTGTGACTGACATCAGAGAAAGCTGCATTATAGGTTTCTAAAAGTATTTCAATAACCAGTGGAATGAATAGGGCCTCCACAAAGCCAGCAGAACCTGTGCTCCTAACTAGAACAATCCTTGTTTTGGAAAAGAGCAATTGTTATGCAAAAGTGTAACTGAGCATCACTGTACATCTCGTCTTGTTTTAAAAGTTATTAAATGTATCATTTCTAATTTTGTCAAAAGATAAGTAATTGTTTCTCTACTGTGATTCTAAGTAACAAATGTGAATGAAGGCTAAATGGCCTCATACGTTTTATTCTTTGAGAGCAATAATTTAATACATACAATGTAACTCCAGGGATTAATGTACTTTTCACATTAGGACGGCTCTCGTATCAGCACTTCCAGTAAATTACAGGAAAATGAGCCAATTTACCAGGAGTGCATTCCAAGTATTCCTTTGAGATTGTTCATGGAGATTTTTCAAATTTATAGTTAAATACTCAAGGTATATCATTACATCTTAATAGCTGAAAACCCAGTAACATTCTGGATAATAGCCTTCTTGTGGCAAACAAAAAGGTCTTCTCATTTGAAAAAAAGGTATGCAAATACCTATAAAAAACGAAGGAGAGAAATTAAAATGTAGAAACAGATGTGGTAATAAAATGCCCAAGTTCTTCATAAAAGTTCTGAATCAAAATGTAGTCTTATTTTATAATAGCAATCCAGCTAAAAAAAAATTATTTGAAATTATTTCAGTTCCTGTTGTGTACCTAATTTCTTTCAGCATATGCTATTATTTTTTTTATCAAAAATGAAAAATAAAAACTTGCGCTGAGTAGATACACTTAAAACAGTTTTGTATTTATAAACATCAGGAGGTATTCTCCTATCAACTACAAAAATGACTTGCTTGACTTTTCAAGCAAACTTGAGCCCTCCCTGTTTATTCTGCTTAACTCCTCCTCGCTTCCCTTCTGACTGCCTGCATGTCTACTAGACTCTTATTTCCTTTCCTCCTAGAATCTCATTCCAGCAATCAACTCCACTGAATTTTCATTTTCTACCTCTCCATAGGCTATTCCCTCATCAAAAATCTCACCTGGCCTAAACAAACGTGGCTTCCTGCACCTGTACAATCTTTCGTGATGTTTTCCCAGTCGTGGTGACCACACTCCCTTTGCTTCCTTGTCCTCTAGCCAAGGGCCTGCTCAACACTCTGCTCCCTGAAGATGATCTGACACCACACCTCCTTCCTTGCTTTCCAGACTAAGCAATGTGCCATACCGGGGTGCTCCTGGCTCCCACCTCCCACATCCACCTGCCAAAGTCAATTGTCTCTCCACACCCAGTTCAAGTACAATCACCTCCCCAAATCCTTCCATTCCCTGCTCCCTACTCTCCCTCCCCCCACCAAACTGTATGTGGTAATGCACGATGTATGATCTAAAAATACAGTCAATATTTAAATTTAAAAAAATTATTACAGTAAAAGACACATTGCCATTAATCTCCCTCAAAATACTTCCCCTCGCTTTGAACACACTTATCCTACTGTTCTTGCCACTTTCTGAAGCAGTTCTGGAAGTCCTCTTTCCTGAGTGTCTTTAGTTGTGCTGTCGTGGCTGCCTCAATGTCCTGAACCGATTCAAAAAGTTTTCCTTTCATGGTCATTTTGACTTTGGGGAAGAGCCAGAAGTCGCATGGTGCTAGATCCAGTGAATAAGGTGGATGAGGATACACCATAATGTTGCTATTTGACAGAAACTGCCGTACCAGAAGCGATGTGTGACATGGAGCATTGTCATGATAGAGGATGAAGTAAAGAGGACTCCAGAACTGCTTCAGCAAGTGGCAAGAACAATGGGATATGTGTGTTCAAAGCGAGGAGGAGTATTTTGAAGGGGATTAATGGCAATGTGTCTTTTACTGTAATAATTTTTTTTATTTAAACATTATAGTAGTTTTTGATCATACCTCGTACACTTTGACTTTTGAGAGTAATAGGACTTGAGAGAAGTCAGGGACATAAAGAACAGTTTGACATTACTTTATGGAGAAGTTGGCACTCCACCTGGTCCTAGAAAAGTCAGTGGGCAAAGGAAATAAGCCACATATTTTCTTTTCTGCACGATAGTGACTGAACTTGTCATGTAAAGAATACCAAACTTCAATAAAGCCCATGGGCTGTATGTATGTAATGAAAAACAACGGACATTAAAAATTCATCCTGCTGGTGTTTGGGGCTGCTACCATGTAGTATTTTGTTGACTCTTTAAAAAAATTATTTAATAATAATAATAATAAAAGCCCTGAATACACACACACACACACACACACACACACACACACAGACACATGCGTGCGTGAGGAAAATCTGAATCAACTGAGATGAGGGTTAACTTAGTGGCTGTCTAAACTATCATATTCAAAGAAGTATAGTTTAGCATTTGTAACAGTATTGCTATAGCCACTCATTGTCCAACCCTAATAGACTCCTTCATTTACTTGTGAAAATTAATATAACTTAAGTATAAAATATATCCTATAGAGCAGTTTTCACCACTCTGACCCTGGTGGCAGAGAACGAGACTGCCTTAGAGCTCTACCCATCCAAGCCTGTTAACGTCACCTTGTTTGTCACGCTAACTGGCATTCCTTTGGTTCTCTTCAGTGGATTCTTGAATACACTCCCCATAGATGCAATTCTGAATCTGTTCTCCTTTTAACTTTCCAATTCCATGACTGCTGAACTATTCTCAGCTAATTATTTGGCCTCCTGCTTTCCTGAGATGATTTTGAATCTCTGAAGCACCAGGATTCCTCAAGGATCTCTAGTTCTTCACAACTATTGCTTTCTCCTGATTCAGAGGAAACAATATTCCTTCTCACCAAAGCTAGTTCCCTTCCCCTTGAATCCCAGGTTCTGGGGTCTGAGAGGGCCAAATAAACAGCACTCTTCTTGCCCATCTAAATTGTAAACATACTGAGAAATAAGATGAGGATATGGCAGAGGGAGACCAAAATGTCATACTACTGATGAAGGCTAAGCTGGAGAATCTGGTTTAGCATGGGAGCCAAAATTACCTGGAAACCGAATCCCCAAATTCAACAGATTTACCATAGGGTCCCAGGCAATGCTGGCTCATGTCAAAGCTCCCAGAAGAGGAGGTGCCCTCCCCAGATAAGACTTAGGGCCTGGAGAAGCCAGGACAGCAGCTCTCTGTGGTCGGGAATGCTGCCCAAAAGCAACAGGGAGGAGTGGAGCTGAGCTGAGCTGAGCACAGCATGCCCAGTTTATTCTTCCCAAGTTTATCAGAATAAATAAAAGTGACCAGATGTTAAACTAATTAGGAATTAAACAAGAAAGGAAAATGAGAAAGAAGTCTTACCCCAACACCATCCCCTCCCACTAATTTGGAATCTTGTTTCATTTGACATTTTTCTCTAGCCAACATTTTGTCCCTTTCCATGTCTCTATCCTATTCCCAGTGTTTCAAGCACCCCAGGGCTGCCATCTTTAAAAACAAACATTGCATATATATATATGCATTATGCTATATACCTTACACTAATACAATGTTACATGTCAATTATATCTCAATAAAACTGGGAAAAATAAAACCGAGCAAAAATTGTATTTGGCCCCACTGCCCATTTTAACTAGTCTTTATTTCACTGAACTTTGGAGCTGAAAAACTCCTTAGAGCTCACTTAGTCCAACTCTCAGTTTTACAAATGAAGACAATGAGGCCCAGAGAGGCCAAGCAGTTTGCCCAAGGTCACCCATTTCTGATGTTTTTCCTTGGAATTCTCATTTTCCAGCTCTCACAGCCATTTCCTTCACAGTGTCCAAGTCATAAATCAAATGTTACCTTTTAAGACTCTTCCATATCCCCATTCTACTGCTTTTTAAAATCTTCTTTAAGTTGTGTGAACTAGAATCAATTTGTGTTATAATGGCTTTGAGGAAAAAAGGAGACGTTTTAGGCCAGGACCAGAAGATTGAGAAGGTCAGCATCACCTGTGCACGTTTTTCACCCTAAGTTCCATACAATGTGTACGTCTATCATAGCCTGTTGACTACTACACCTACTTCCTGTTTGCCCTGGATCCATGGATGACCTAAATCTCCCCTTGCTGACAGTCCCTAACTCTCACTGACATCAGTCAGGGTCACAGTCCCAGGTTTAGGGAAGAACCGAACTGACTGCGGTTGCAAACACGGGTAGGTGGCCACCTTGAAAAGCCTCTCTCAGCAAATAGTAACCATATTTCTAAGCAATCCGTTGACTTCAGCACTTTTTACTATTATTGTGCTCCAATTTAAAATGCCAACCCATCTCACTAAAGTATTTTTCCGTTCTCTGTCATAAGCCCTAACATAAAATTCCCCTCTTTATCAAACCCAATGGTTAGTTTCCAGTGGCTAACCACTGCCGCCTCTAAAATGTGGTGTGTATTTTAAATGCTTAAATGATTGTCTCAGCAACACTATTAAAGGCTTCAAAAGGTTTACTATTTTTGTTAAGAAAGGGGGAGGAGTGGGTTAGAAGAGGATCAAATACTAAACAGAGCTATGACACAACTAAAAAAACTGCCCTGCCACTTTCAATCACCCCAACAGAAATGCACATTCACAAATGTGTGAACAGCGTCTGCAGCGCCATTCTGGATCTCTCCGAAGCAAATCATTCTCCTTTTCAGCTCCAAAGCGGTGTCTCACTCTCAGGGTCTTTACCTTTTCCTGCCTCGCTTTACAGTTACCTCCAGCTTCCACTAGTCTATAAACAACTGGGGCCTCCTGGTTCACCTTTGTGTTCACGATCCCTTTAAGTAGAGCGCCCTTGCGTAGTAAGTTCTCAATAAATGTCTGTAGAATTGACATCTGAGGGCATTTGTTATTTCAATGTCAAGTACTTTACACAATAGAGATTCCAGCTTGCCTAGGTTCTAGTATAAAGTTATTACTTAACAAATATCTTCTTCCAGACAGCTCTCATTTTTTCTTCTCGGGATATACCTGTACTTCCTTAAGCCACATCTCTTTTCTTGAAGCAACTCAGAAGAAAGGGGAAATTTCTGCATATACGCTTATTGTATAGTACTGAGCTCACTGTGAGGCGTTACAAAATAGTTCTACAGATTCCTTGTTCAGAGGAAGACAGCTTTCTACTCTTCCAAGACTGTTCATTTTTCAGGATACAGCGATTGCTCTTAATGACAGCCAGTTTACTGCTGGAGTTTCCTGTTTCTGGACACAGTTCCTCAGACACTCAAATGCATACAATCATAGGAACATTGCTTATTGCTGTGAAATTCGAGAAAGTAATTTTGGAATTAGAAGGAATCTTAGAAATGCAAATGTATTATTTTGTGTTTAGAAATGTCACACTGACATATTATTCTGTAACATTTCTTTCACTCAATGGTTTTTGAAATACAGCCATGTAGATGCATATAGATCTAGCTGTTCCTTTTAACTGCCACTTAGTATCCCTGTATGAATATCTGACAATTTATATATTTCCCTGCATACATAACATGCCGTTGAGAAGGCTCTGACCCCTGGCGACCCCATGAATGAGCTGTGTCCACAATGTCCTGTCGTCAACAGGTCTGCTCAGCTTCTTTTATGGTGTCAATTCATCTCATACTCATTTGGTCTTCCCCTTTTCCTGCTGCCTTCTATTTTTCCCAGCATTACTGTCTTCTCCAAAGAATGCTATCTTCTCATGATGTGCCTGAGTAGAATAACTTCAGTTTTGTCATTTTCGCCTCCAGCGATGTTTGAGGCTTAATTTGTTCTGGAATTGTCTTTTGGGCCTGCCAGGGCTCTCCTCCAACACCATATTTCAAACAAACCAATGTTTTTCCTATCAGCACTCTTCACTGTCCAGTTTTCACATCCATACAGACTCTGAGGGTGTGGATGAGCTTAGCCTTGGTCACTAATGACACGTCTTTGCCCTTGGTGATCTTTCCTAATTCTTCCATGGCTGCCCTTCCATTCAGCCTTCTTGGGTTTCTTGGCTGCAGTCTGCATTTGAATTGATCACGGAACCAAGGTAAGCAAAATCTTGAACAATTTTCCTACTGATAGATATTTAAGTTCTTTTCAAATTTTCATGATTACAAACCATGCTGCAATGAACATCCTTGTACATGCCTCCTGGTACACATATGCACATGTCTTCTGGGTAAAACATCCAGAAATTCCATTTTGCCGAATAGGAATATTGTCATACCTGCTTTTTCTCGATTTGTTTTTTTCCTGATATATCTTTTCTATCCCTTTGGTTTTATTTTTAACTGCTCTGGGTTGTTTTGCCTTGAGTGTCTTTTTTAAGCAACATATGGCTGCATTTTAAAATATAATTATTATTTTTAATAACTGAAATTAATATACTTACATGTATCATGATTACTGTTGTAACAGCACTGATCTCAGCCTACTTATTTTGTGTTTCTATCTACTATGATTTTCTTTGTTACTTAGCTTTGACTTTTCTGTTTTTGGTTAAATTTTTTTAATTTTCTTTTTTTCCTCTCTATTGTTTCACAAGTGATCCAGTCTGTTTCTTTAACATGTCTATTTAAAGTCAATCTCTAGTAGCCTCTGAGTAACACAACAGACAGTGCTGTCATCAGTCTTCCTCTTCCCCACTCTATACCAGCTTCCACATTATTGTTGCTAATATCTTATTAGTATCACATTGTTTTTAACAACCCTCAAGCAACTTCAAAAAAAAAAAGTCAATACTTTATTTACCAGCTTCCTTACTCACAACTGATTGATACATTCCACTCCTCCCTTCAGGGTCCAATTTTGTTCCAGTTACTATTGCTACATGACAAATTAACCCAAAACATTGTGGCTTTGAACAACCATTTTATTATGTTCTGTGGGTCAGGAACTTGGGTAACACTTAGCTGGGCCGTTTTTCTGCATCTTACGAATTTGACCATGGCTCTCAGTGGTGGTAATCAGCTGGAGGCTGGACTTGTCTGATGACCAGAATGGCTACACAAAGCTTCTTTAGCATGGCGGTCTCAGAAGAGCTGAGCATCTTACATGGCAGCTGGCAGCTACCAAAGCAAGTGTCCCAAAGAACCAGTTGAAAGCTGGATGACCTTTTCCAATTCAGGTTTAATAGTCAATGTAGTATCATTTCCATGACATTCTATTGGTTTCAAAAGAGAGTCACGGCCATTCCAGATGCAAGGAGAGGGAATTCAACTCCTTTTCTTGATGGGAAGGAGCTAGGTCACATTGGAGAAGAGCATGTGATATAGTAGATACTATTATGGCCATTTTTGGAAAATACAATCTGCCACAATATCCTTTTTACTTACGTATGTCTTTAGTAATTCTTTCAGGAGGATTCTGTGAGTAGTGAACTCTTTCAATACTTGTATGTTTGACAATGTCTTTATTATATCCTCACTAGTGAATGATCACTTAACTAAGTGTAGACTTATAGCCTGACAGTTATTTTTACTTAGCACTCTGAATATATTACTCTACCATATTCTGACACCTCTTTTTGATGATAAGAAATTGGCTATTAATCTGAATTTCTTGATATGTAAATGTTTTTTCTCTCTAGTAGTTTTTCTATTTTTCATTATCTTTGATGTTCTACAGTTTCACTCAATGTCTAAATGTGGATTTAGTTTTATTTGACCAGTTCAAGATTCAGTGTGCTCCTTCAGTATGAGGAGTCAGGAATTTTTTACATGTATAGCGCTGAATAAGAAACTAATTTTATTACCTCTATTGGGACAGTATAATGGAACTTTCTTACACCGTTTAATGTAGGAATCACCCCCTCATGGCGTCTGGTTTGATGCATTTAACTGAGTTTCAGTTTTCCACATGTACTAGGTCCATGGCTGGGTACCCCTTCCTTGGAAGAGATCAGGGCCCCATCCCATACCCCCCAGCTCTTAAGGCCTATACCTGCTCCTCTGTGAGAACGTCTCAGGTTAGGCTGTAGTTCATCATACTGACTTTACATTCCTTCTCCATTTTGCTCAATTAGGGTAACTCTTTCTTGGTTTTGAATTTCCAGGTATATGTAAGTGTGTGTGTGTGTGTGTGTGTGTGTGTGTGTGTGTGTGTGTTGTTACAGTCATATTTTATCTAGCATTTCTAAGTACTTGAAGTGGGAAAGAGATTTCCTTAAAACTCAACCATACCATGTTTCCCCGAAAATAAGACTGGGTTTTATATTAATTTTTGCTCCAAAAGACGCATTAGGGCTTATGTTCAGAGGATGTCATCCTGAAAAATCATGCTAGGGCTTACTTTCCGGTGAGGTCTTATTTTTGGGGAAACACAGTATTGACCAGAAGCCCATGGACTCCACTATACCCTTTAAATGGTCCATACCGACAATTCCTTTTGCCCAACAAGTTTTCATGGAGGACATGCTTAATTGTGTAATAATTATATATCCCCTTGTACCACCACAGAAATCTAGAGAGATGATTAAAGACTTAAGGGATAAGAATATGTGCCAAGAAAGAAACCAAGATGTACAGAAAGTTGAATTATATTATTCATTCATTCAATGAATATGTGGACGCCTTTTCTACCCTCTATTAACTCTCTCCCTCGTCCTACCACATCCTCATGGAAAACTTTCCTGACCTCACTGATTAAGTCAAATTCCTCTATTATTAGATCTCATAGTGCCGTGTACTTCTTCATAGCACAAGACAGTTTTAGTTTTACATTTGTTTGTTTATTAATGCCATCCTTCCCCTTAAATGGAGGAGAATACCACTTCTGGTAATCATGTAAAAGCTTATGTAAGACCAACCTTCCCACTGATAGAACTTATAAACTCTAGACAACAACACAAAAATCTGAAGCCACAAGACAGTGAGCAAAAAGCTGGTAGAAACCGTACGGAGCTGACACTTGGGAGAAGGGAATGGCAGTGAATTTCCTGTTTTATAATTTTTCATCTGAAGGCAGCCCTAGTTGGTGCTACACCAAGCAGCTATAATTCAGACAGAAACCTGCAGTCTTACTGGCTGAAGGAAAAGAAAACAGAGTTCAGGATTGACTCAGTACCTGGAAAGTAAAGAAGGAAAACTTCAGAAAAGGCAAGAGCCCCATATTCTGCATATAAACTGCCCAATTCTCTAACTGACCCTGAACCATGCAGGTACAGGACAGACCAAACAGTCCATTCATGGCTAAATGAACTGAACTAAACCAAGATTTATGCTGCTGCTTACTGCAGGGAAGGCAAAATTGGGAGTTTGAGTTCAGCCAAGATAACTGCCTGCTAATACAAAACATTCCTTCAGAGGAACATAAGGAATCCAGAGTTTCTATAAAGTATCAATCACAATGTCCAAGATAAAATCCAAAATTATTAGACATTTAAAAAAACAAAAAAATATGACCCATACTCAAAGAAAAAGTGATCGGTGGAAACTTACTTCAGTGGATCCAAATATTAGAATTAGCAGACAAGGACTATAAAGCAGCTGGTAGTAATATAGTTAAGGGCACACATGCTATAACATAAATTAACTGAAAAGAAAACTCAGCAGAGAAATAGAAATTACTATTAAAAAAAAAAGGAAATTCTAGAACTGAAGAATACTGTACCTTAAAATAAAAATTCACTGAATGGGGTTCAACAGCAGATTAAAGATTATAAAAGAAAGAGTAAGTGAACTTGAAAATATTTTTATAGACATTATACAATCTGAAGAACAGAGAGAGAAAAATGTTGAAAAGAATGAACAGAGTCTCAGGTACTGTGGGGACAAAATAAAAACGTTTAACCTATCTAATTGAAGGCCAAGAAGGACAGGTGAGAAAGAATGCCATGAAAAAAAATACTTTAAAAAGTAATGGACAGTGAGAACAACCAGCACTCAAACTGTGGTGCCTACATACCATTGTCCAGTACAAAGAACCTGGTCTCTTTAAAGAAAGGGCGGATTCCAGGCCTGAGGCAGGGAAAATACAAGATGAGCCAGGGGGAGAGATAGGCCCCCAAAGTAAGAAAGTAAAAAAAAATAAAGTTACAAAGAGCAGGGCCTCTCAAAAGGACACAGGAACCAACCTAAAAGAGCTTCCAATGACCAAAGCTGGAAAAATCTAAGTAAGAAAATAAATAATGGTAGTAATGGATTAGACCCCAAACAACGAAAAAAATATCTATGACTCTATTCTGATATAAATAAATGATTGAATAAATAAATAAACTCTTTCTTACAGGAGAATTCCAAATAATATACCGTGTTTTCCCGAAAATAAGACCAGCCCTTACTTATATTAAGTTTTACTCCAAAAGACACTTTAGGGCTTATGTTCAGGGGATGTCATCCTGAAAAACCATACTAGGGCTTATTTTCCAGTTAGGTCTTATTTTCGGGGAAGCATGGTAGTTACTACCTCTTCCAAGAGGCAGAGCTAACTTTCTCTCCCTTTGAGTATGAGCTGCATTTAGTGCCTTGCTTCCAAAGACTAGAGAATGAGAAAGGAAAAATATTAAGTTTACAGTAGAGAAACCTGGCAGACACAAACTTAACCACATTTTAAGGTAAATATCACCAGCAGTAAATCATACTCATATCGTTATTCCCTGATATGACTCGATGAGAAGGGCACTTTACCTCTACAGTAGTCTTCATAAAATCCATAACCTCAGTCTAAGCATGAGAAAACACCAGAAAAACCCACACCGAGGAGTGTTCTAAAAATTACCTGACAAATACTTTTCAAAAGTGTCAAGACCATGAAAAGCAAGTGAATTCTGAAAAACTGTTACAGATTGGAGGAGACTCAGGGGTTATGAGGATAACATGTAAAGTGGTATCCTAGATTGGATCCTAAAATAGAAAAAAATGAAACAAAACAAAACAATATTAATGGACAATCTATAGTTAATGGTACTGTACCAACGTTACTTTTATCATTTAATAAATATACCATGATTATATATGTAAGATGTTAACATTAGAGGAATCTGGGCGCTGAGTATGTGGGAATTCTATACTATCTTTGCAACTTTTTTGTTAAATTTAAAAGTATTCCAAAGAAACCATTTATTTTTAAAATAGTTAAAAATTTTCCAAATTTGGTGAGAAATATAAACCTAAATATTCAAGAATCTGAACAAATCCAAGCAGGATACATGTAAAGGAAACCATCTACGAACATCTACGAACATCGTCAAACTGCTGAAAAACCAAAGTAAAGGAAAAGATCTTGAAAGCAGCCAGAACAAAATGACAGTACACACAGGGTGACAATGACACAAATGACAGTTGGCTTCCTCTCAGAATGACACTTGACTAGTCATCAGAAATCACAGAGGCCCAGAAAACAATGGAATGATATGTTTTAAGTCCTGAACGAATTAGAGGAGCGCATTTGCCTCAAATATATTAGTTCTAAAATCTTACTTTATTGTTAGGACGTTCTTATTTTTATACTTAGCAAAATGGCAGCCCATTTCTGGTTAAATTATTCAAAATTCTGAATGAATAGAGGCTGAGCTAATTTCGACTTTATTCAAAATTGGTATTTCCTCTTACTTATTTGTTCATCTGTTTCTTTTTTTCTATTTCAAAACAAATATATCCTAAAAAATTAACCCTCCTTCCAAAGTATCTAGCTCTTTCCTTCTTCAGTGGATATTCTCATGAATACTGAACAAACATACATAGCATGCAACTTGTTTTCTAGTCAAAGGTTTGGGCAGCTATTTAACTCCCTGGTCCCTCAGAAGTTTTCTTTCAGCTCCTCATATTCGTATCTCCCCAATTTGATAGAAATCGTTCACTGGTGCCCTTCAACATTTAATAAACTTTCAGAATTGAAGTCATTTTTAAACAGCAAAAATCAGCCAATCAAAAGATCACCATGATCTGTGGTACAATTGTAATCTCTGAGTTTAGATATGCCAATATGCCTTCAGTCATTTCATTTGGTTTCTAGCATTTTAACTTGAAACCTTGCCCCTTTGTTCATGCCTTCTTATTTTTCTTTTACTTCAAGTAAAAATACAGTGTTAAAATAACATTAAGTTATATGTTTTAAGTGAACAAGTACCAGGATATTTAGAGTTTAAAACCCCTCTGGAACCATAACTCTAACACCCCCCACCCCATATAAACATATGCTACAATAGGGTCTTTCATTGAAAAACTCATACCCGCAAGGCAATGTCATTTATCACTGAGTAAATAATACAAGATAACATAATGAAAAGGGGATTTTGCTTTATTCCCTTAACTATAAATAAAAATATGTAGCACTTTGCAGGATTACCACATGCGGTATGATATTAACTTAAATACCAATCTTTAAGCCAAACTGTAAATAAGATAAACTGTGCTCTCTGGTCTCAAGTTTTAAATAGTCTCTCTTTCCTTTAAATTTACTGCTTTCATGAAGCATATACGAGTGACTGCATATAATTTGTGATCATGTAATGAAAGACCCAATTGTCATATGTATATGCAAAAAAACCCCACTGGAGTTCATGCTGCTGTGGGGGTTATAAAAAGTGCCTGTGATGAAGATCAATGCAGTGAAGCCAAGTCACAATCAGAGTCAAAGACCTTTTCCCGGATAAAGAAAGCAAATCACTGTCAGCTGTGCCTTGATTTATACATGAACCCAGTCAAGGAGGGGGTGGAGAGAGGTCTGAATGTGAACACTGAAAACAAAAACTGACTCTACTCACATCAGTGTCACACAGTCATACACTGAATTAGGCTTCCACATGATGTGATAGGACGGAATCAGCTTCCCTGATGGCGCTCACGTTCATTCTGGCTATCTGCTTCCGGATCACATCTTAGCATCCAGAGGCCACTCCTCCCTGGTGCCTACTGTGTTTATGCTCCCATTATCAGCAGGCATTGGGTTGCAAAGATCAGATTGGGAGTGATTTCACTCTATTTTCAAAGAGAAAAGAATTTATCCCTTTGATTGCTACTTGCTTGCTCCAGTTTTCTAGAGTGCCACTTCCACTAAATTACAGCAGAGTGATCGGAAAAGGGTTCCTGGGGGAACACATCACAGTTATGGAGAAAATATTTCAGTTTTCTGCTCCTTTTTCAAGAAATCATACCGTGCAGGCTGACCGGTGAAACGCAGGAAAGGTTATTTCCCTGCTGAGCTGCAACATCTGATTCCTTAGGAGATGTGTCTTAATAAACACTGATTTGTTTCCTGAAACTATCAACAATTAGATTCCATATGAAACATCTAAATCTTAAAACTAGAAAATAACCTTTCTGCATCAAAACTCTTAAAGACACGTTGTCAAAGGAACACAACCAAGAACTAATCAATCACACACAGCCTGTGGTGGGTAGACCTTTCCTACCAGATGTGACTGCCCTCATGTAATCCCTTTACCCCTTCTCGTGGCCTTTGTCAACTTGCTTAAGGCACAAAGCTTTCATATACCCACAGCTGTCCGTTATCCAAGGGCAAATAACTTGATTTATCAATTTAAAAAGAAAAGTGCATTTATGAAAAACTTAAAACTAGCAAAAAGCTGTAAAAACACCTATGAGAAATAATCCACCTATTTAGAAGAAGCAATAATTGATATTCATTGAGTGCTTACTATGTCTCTGACACTCCCTTAATCTCTTGCAATCTTTCTTATTCTTCCTATTCCTTTTTACAAATGAGGAAATGATGCTCAGACAGGCTAAGTACCCAAGATCACTCAGAGCTGAACTCAAGCAGCTGGACTCCAGAGCGTTCTTAACCTCTATACCCATGGCCTCTTTTGCATGGCAGTCCTACAGAGTAACCCACGACCGGGTACCTTGTGTCAATGTCAGTTGGAAAAATCAAACAAGGCCCATCACAGACAACAGCAAAGGTGAGGGGTGGGTTCAAGACCGTGCAGGAGAACAATTAGGTCAGAGAAGTGAGGGGTGGGCACAAACAACAGACAACGCATCTCTGCCCAGCTCTTTCCCCATTCTAATACTTAAAAGAAGACAGAGCTGAATGAAAAGGAGAAATTAGTAACACATTCTGATGGGTAGGAGTTTTGAGTCACGTTTAAAATTTTACAATGTTCAGAGCACCTAAAACATGGTATTTGTATTCTTTTCATGCTTTTGATGAATGATTGTTTATAAATACAGAGGGTGCCAGAAAAATGTATGCACATGTTAAAAAAGGGAAAAAAAACTGTATTAAAATTGTAATACAATGAATGGCGTTAGCATTCATTTGATTACCGCCATCTTTTGAGCAAACATTTGAGCAAATATCATACTACACATTGCTACTATAATTCAACTTCAAAAATGATACATAGATACCATCTCTTAAAATGTGTACATTTTTTTGGCACCCCTGGTGTATAGTATTACATATAAATTTAAATAATTTTATCTTAAGTCCATTTTGTACCATATTTTTATTCTTCATTTAACCACGATTAGGGATTAAGCAACCGCACTCCAGGACTTCCCGCATTATTTTGTTATTCAGGACTCAAATCTACTGAGCATTGACTAGAGTAAGAAGTTGAATTTCCAAGGTCGGACCCATGGTCACACTTCCGAGCCATTTCATCAGCGCTCTCACTAAGGCTTCTGAGACCCTGTCACTTAACTAGGGGTTCCACGCATCAGTGCTGGACCCCACTCATGCCCCACTTCGCACTTCTCCGTTTGAATCCACTGAGATTTGCAAATTCCCATCCCTTCCCCCTCGTAACTTCCCTCAGTTTGCTACCACCAGCAGTTACCTGGGTTACTGCACCAATCCTCTTCAGGCAGCCCCCACTCTTACCCCAGGTTCACTCCCATGGCCTCTGTTCTCCATCCTGCTCCTGGTTGTGGGACAGTGTCATCTCCTCCCTTCCCACGTCTGCTTTCCCACCTCTCAGCTGATAGGTGCCTTTAAAGTCGCTCAGGCTTTCCTATTGGAACACACACACACACACACACGCACACACATGCACAGATACACACGTGTGCACGTGTGCACACAGATACACACGTGCACACACAAATATACATGCACACACATGCAGATACACACGTGCACGCACACGCATGCACATACAGATACACATGCACACACACAGACACATACACACAGAGATACACACACGCCTACAGACGTATACACACAAACACACACACACACACACACACACACACAAAATGTGCTTTCCCTGGTTTGGTCCAATAGCTACCATTCTAGCATTTGTTTTGCCATCAAATTTCCCCAACTGGCAGTTTATACCCTCTTCTATTTTATGATCACATATTTCTTATCACTGTTGAAATCTAGTATCTGACCACAGCACTTTGCTCCACTTTACTTTTAAACACTCACAATTGCTTACTTCTTGCATATCCAGCTTGACTTCAGTCCTTATCTTCCTGACTCTCGGGGGCATCTGACACCACAAACCTCCCACCACCTCTGATGATTCCTAGGACGGGGTACTGCCTACATCCCTCTTACATTTTTGCCCCCAGAACCCCGGGTGCACCTTACGGCTCAGTCCTGGGTCCTCATCACATGTTGGAGTCTTTCTTTTGCTCACATCTCAGGTACTCAACTCATTCTATGGAAAGGACTCAATTCCTTGTCACTTTGATCTTTTAAGTCCCTGTCAACTATCTCCAAAGTAATGCTTCTCGAATTACCTGTGGTAAAGGGCTAATTATTTTCCCCCATCTGTTATAGGTCAATGCCTTTGTAAAGTACAAGAAAAACAAATCACACACACAAAAAGAAATAAGACATGAAATACAAGACCCAATTTTTTTATTATTAAATTTAACATAAATATAATCAGAACAAACACAGAGTAGGAAAAAAGAAAATAACTCCTATAAAAGTTTCTAAACGATTACTCTTTCTGTACTTATCTCCATGTAGACCAACGATAGCTTGTGGGCAGGCACGGGCTGGGGACTGCTAAAGACGCATCTCCAGAGCCCTGCAGGGCCTCTGACTGGTCTCCTAACACTCCCTATCATACACCAGCTTCCTGTTTCTGTTACGACAACAGCACCTTCACTGGGCCCAAAAGTTGTGCATCATCTTGACTCCTCTCTCCTTTGTAACTCTATCCAATTACCAGCTTTCAAATTCTATTCCTTCAAGTTCTTCCTTTCACCCCACTCTTCTCCACACTGACTGAACAACCCTGATCCACAAACTAAGACCACCTACATGAACTAATATTATCAACAATATTCTAAACACGTCTGTGTGGTGAGCAGCTTTTAGTGACTACCGTCTTTATGAATATGGTCAGGCACACTTCATGACGGGTACATTCTGAGAAATGCTTTGCTGGGTGATTTCGTTGTGGTATGAACATCATAGAGGAACTTATACAAACCTAGCCCGCCACACACCCAGGCCGTGTGGTCCAGCCTACGGCTCCTAGACTACACACCTGTGCGGCATGTTACTGTACTGAATACTGTAGGCAACTGTAACACGATGGTAAGTATTTATGTATCTAAACATAGAAAGAGGATACTTAAAATATGTTATAAAAGATGAAAAACAAAATGGTACACCTGTGTAGGGCGCCTACCATGAATGGAGCTGGCAGGACCAGAAGTTGCTCTGGGTGAGTCAGCGAGTGAGTGGGGAGTGAGTGTGAAGGCCTCGGCCATACAGTACCACTGTAGACCTTATAAACACTGGACACAGGCTACACTAAATTTACACAACAACACGAGGTTAAATCAAAAAGAAGAGAAAGTGATGCACTCGAGAGACAGGCAAGCACAAGGTGTATGCCGCTGCTGCCGCTGCTGGTGAAACACAGCATCCTGTTTCATAGCAAACTTTTCTTTTTTTTTTTAATAAGTAGAAAGAGAACATGATAATGATAAAAGTATCATACAGTAAATATAGCAACCAGTAACAGAGTCCTTCATTAGCATTGTCAAGTATTATGTACTGTACACAAAAGTATGTGCTATACTTTTATAAAACCGTAGGTGCGGTGGGTTTGTCTACACCAGCATCACCACACATGAGAGTAATGCCTTGTGCTACAACATCAGGAAGGCCACAATGTCAGGATGGCTAGGTAACTAGCTGATAGGATTCTTTCAGCTCCATTCAATCTTATGGACCACAGTCGTATATGCAGTCCACCCTTGACCGAGACATCGCTATGCGGTACAAGGATTGCTAGGCAGCAAACCCATCAAAGACAGACCACACATACCCCAGGGTGGTCCCATAAGGTGATGCAATTCTAGTTCTGCCTCCCCTTACACACAGAAGGACTGCAATTTCTGGAACCCTTGTGATTGGTGACTGCCATGTGACTAGTTCTAGCCAATGAGTTGTAAATGGAAGTGTGAGTGTCACTTCCAGGCCCAATATTCAATTGCTGGCGCATGACCCTCCAGAGCGCTATTTTCTGTCTCTTAAGCCAACAAATCTGACACATTGGCTACTGTATCAGCCTGGGTCTCTAAATGATTATGATAAGCAGAGAACGAGATGAGTTGTAATGAACATGTAGCATACGACCAAGAACATACCTTTTATCTTTCTTTAAACCACAAAGATTTTAGAGTTGTTACTATTACTAACTTAATCTACCCTGATTTAGACACTCTGTACCAAGCTTCTCCTCTCCCAAGACTGATTCCTGAAGCACTAATGCTATGTCCCTACTTAAAAAAAAAAAGTCTCAAATACATTTCTATGGTTAAAAATATGCATACTCCTCACCATTGAAAGCTCTTACCAACCTTGTTTTTCAGCTTTATCCTACCAGAGCAACCTCCTATTACCTGACTTTACCAGCCTCATTTCCAACCACCACCTCATACCCTTCCCTGCCCCAACAAAGGAACACCTCTGCTCTCTTCTCTTTCAAGATCAATTCCACACACTCCACTAAACTTTCTTCCTCAGCCCTAATAACAGCTAACACTTACTGAATACTTACTAAGTGCTTGGTTTCGTTCTAAGCACTTTCAAGGTATTAACTCATTTAGTCCTCACAATAACTCTAGGAGGCGGGTACTATTATTGTTGAACTCCTTTACAGACAAGGAAACTAAAACACGGGATTAAATACCTGCCCAAGGTTCCACAGCTAACAAGTGGAGCCGGATGAACCCAGCAGTCTGACTCCAAGGACTGTGCTCTTCACGCTGCCCTGTTGTTTCTCAGAGGCTGTGATCTCCCTTCATTGAACTTCCCTACACTGTGTAGATGTTTCTGGCACATGACAACCTGGTGCCTGCACAGCTGGTCATCATTTCATGGGTGCAGCTTTATCTACTAAGACAGACTGGAAGCTCAACTCCTAGAATGCAGGGAGCCACTTTACCATTCTTTGTATCATTCAATTAGAAGACGCCACTAAAAACATCACTTCTGTGATCAGTACAGGCCCACTGGAAAGGGTATGTATTGATCATGTTTTTTATTTTATTTATTTTATGACTCTTTGACATCATGTGGCCTTGCTGACCCTGGACACACAATCCCTTCCCGGGCTGGTTAATTGCAAGCCAACCAACCCAGAGTTCATAGCTCCAACCCCCTCCTTTATCTAACTCTTACAGAGCAAGCTAATATTCCCCCGCCCTAAATCACTCCAGGGCAAGATACCAGACAACTAGAGACTACCCCTATAGCCCAGGGCCGTCCGAAATTATTCCAACTAGCCAATCCTAAATCTGCTTACCCTGCCCTGCTTTGCCTTCCCCCAGAAACCACAATCAAGGCTCGTGCCTACGCCTCCCTCCACTCCTTCTGCCTCCTGACAGATGCCGCTGATTCTATGTGTGGACCAAGAGGCATGCCCCCTCCTCTTAGGAACTGTAAATAATGAACTCTCTTTCAAAAGCAGTTTGTCTCCATGTCTGTCACCTTATCATACCTGATTAAAACAAATCTCAGGTACATTTTAAGAGACAGTATCATCTTATCCGGAGGCCCTTGGAAATGCAAACCACATACTGGAGACCAGAGAGAATTCTTATGGCTCTTGCTTGATTTCATCAATCTCCACTGGTGCTCAAAAGGACTTTCAGGAGAGACAGAGGAGATGGAGGAGCAGTCCACAGAACAGAACAGGTTTGGTGAGCTTCGTGCTCAGCGTAAGGAAGACAGCGCCCACCTTGCCTTCCAGTTACAACGTCAGCAGTTACTATCTTAGCACTGAGTTAGTAACTATAATTGTAACACTCCAAATCTTTAAACGACCCGACATTTTTTTCCATAAGGATTAGCAGTAAAATCTCTAATCCCAAAAGGGTCTTAAAATAACCATGGGGGCAACAAGGAAAGGTGAAAGCTAAGGAAAGTCTAGCTAATCTGGGGGAAAACAAAATTCCAGGAGAGGAGTGGGTGGAGGCAGATCTGAGAGGACAGAAACCCAGGAGGAGCCCCTGCATCCAGCACCAGGAGAAGAGCATGAAGGTCCTGACTTGGATTTGAGAAGCAGTGTCAGTAAGAAAACCTAAGGGGTTTCTTCACTCTCTCCTGGACAAAGCTAACCAGTGTAAGCACAGTGTGAATAAATGCTTAACAGACACTTGTTGAATGGATACCTTAATCATATGAAATTGAATACAGTTTTGTGACACTCATGGGGATTTAGGTATAGTCCACTTTGTCATCTATTAATTTAAATCTTTTTTCTTGTCCTTCTCTCTATCTCCCTTGAGATAAACACACTGCTTTTCTTCGACAGCATAAGGTGGTGCAATTTTGCAAAGTGCTCTGATATTCCAGTGTTTCTATGAAATATGTGCACATTCAGCCCTGCTCCTCTGAGAAGTGCCAAAGAACTCCCATCTCACAAACATTCCACGTTTCAGAGGTTCAGGGAACAGGAGTGGAACACATCCAGACTATGGCAAGCCAGGAGCATGACATTCACCCAAAACTTCCCGTGAATCTAGAATACCTCTAAGAGATCAGGAAGACCACAGACCCCAATCCCTTTGGAGATTCAGTCAGTTCAGAACTCTGGACTATTTAGCAGTCTTTGAGATTGGACCTTCACACACTAGTGTTAACATTTTACCTCTATTATACACTAGTATTAACAATCAACAGCTGCATCTAACATCTGTTGGGTGCTGCTATGATTCAGGGAGGCACAGTAAGTACAGTTGCATTCACTCCTCACTACCCAGTGAGGTAGGTCTCTCAGCTCCATTTTACAGATGAGTAAATTGAGGTCCAGAGAGATTAAGATACTTTCCTAAATTCACAGTTATTAGATGGGAGAGTTAGAATTTAGATTCATATGCTATGGTTCCAGATTCTAGACTCTTAGCACAACGCTTTATTGCCTGAAGCACAGACTGTGCCTAGATCACAAGTGCCCATTTAAAGCACCGCACAGTGCATTAGATCTTAAAGCCATAAGTTGAATGAGACAGGCAACACTCAAGCAGGTCAAGAACCATCCTCACATGCCATACAAACATGAATACAAACATCACCAGAGTCTTCCCCACCATATTCTTGAACAACACCATAGTCTGCTGCTTGTTGGCAAAGTGATTTATACTGTTATAACTCCTGCATTTTAAGGAGTTGACAAAATCTTACACATATACCAAATGAAAGGTATATTTCAATCCTGGCCTTATAAAGCTTAACTATATAAAACTGCATAATACCAAACACTTTACATGTTTATATTCTATTTGTTAAAGATAAATCCTGTGTTAATGATGGTGTACTAATGTAACATTTCATATATCCCTGAATAAGCAAAATACTATACAGAAACCATTCTTACCATCAGACACTGGACTAGATGTTCTAGAAATTAGAAGATGGTGGAAAAGTATATAAAGATGGAAAATTAGAAAGCAAATTCATGTCTTAGACCTAATTCTACACTGGCAAGAATACTGGCATTGTCTATATATGCATCTTTCACTCAGATTTCTCCCCATCACTTTCCACAGGAACAAAACTTCAACAGACAAGCTCTGAGTGGCTCAGAGGACGGCCATGACACTGCCCAAAATCTTCTCTTCAAAATCTGAGCAACCTCAGTTCTTTCACCTGATTCTCACATGACACAGTTTCTAAAACCTTCCTAATCCCAGGTCACACTCAAGTTCACTCATTGTTCTCACTGAAGAATGTGAGTACAACAGCTGAAATAAGGTATGATTACAGCAGATGGAACAGGAAGGGCAATTATTCCATGAAGTGCTTTGCACACCAGTGACCCAAGATAAATTAACTATTGAATACTTCTGTGGATATAATTCAATTAATGGAGCTTTTAAAAATAAAAAGAACTGGCTTAATATTTAAAGATAAGGGCTTTATCAGACCACCCAGGGATTTTTGTTATGCTAGGATAAAAATTAACAAAACTTTTAAAATTCCATTAGGAGAATTAATATAATTTATTATTGTCTATAAATATTCGTATACTCAAAACAGGATCAGGATTAACAGAGCTGGGTTACAGGGGTCAGTAGGGTAAAAATAAAGAAATTGGAAAAGAAAATATGGACAAAAATATCAGCTTTTTCAGTAAGATTTCCTCTTCTAGAAATGTTAAAATACACTATTTGTAATAGAAGCTATTTTTGAAATTCAGTCCTTAAAGAAGTAATGTGAAAATAGTTCCTTTATTAATAACGAATGTTCTGCACCAGCTCTTAGGAGGATATTTTTTACTAGCACAAAGAGATGACAGATAGAGACTCGTCAAATCCATGATGATAACAAGGGACTTGAAATCCAGTTCCCACTTTACATGAATCTCCTCTACAATACATCTACAGAATCTATTTCCAAAGCTCTAGGCATTTTTAAATATTGTTAAAAACAAAAAAAACAAACAAAAACAACAACAACAACAACCCCAGCAAAACAATCCAAATGTAGTATCAAGTGACAAATGAATAAACAAAAGCTGGTATACCCATGTAATGGAATATTACTCAGCCATAAAAAGGAATGAAGTACTGAGACAAACTACAACATGGATGAAACTTGAAAACATTATGCTAAGTGAAAGGAAGACACAAAAGGCCACATATTATATGACTGCATTTATACAAAATGTCCAGAGTAGGCAGATCCACAGGGATAGAAAGTAGATTAGTGGTTTCCAGGGGCTGGGGAAAGGTGATAATGGGGAGTGACAGCTAATAGCGCATGGGATTCCTTTTGGAGTGATAACAATGTTCTAAAATTAGAAAGTGGTGATGGCTGCAGACCTCTGCTAATATACTAAAAACCACTGATTTAGACACTTCTAAGGAGTGAAATTTATGGTATGAAAATTATATCTCAATAAAGCTGTTATAGTTAAGAACAGGAAAAAAGAACAGCAAACTATTGAAACAAAGTTTTAGAGAGGTTTTCTCACCTGTGTCCTATAGAAGACAGAAATTCTTACATAATTTGGAACAAAAGACTCAGTAAAGACATATAAATCATATTAACAAAGATTATTATAAGCTTAGTTTTAAAAGGACTATTTAAAGAGATGCATATTGAGATTTCCGGTCAAGATGGTAGGGTAGATAAATACTGTGTTTGCCTCCTCTTATGACCACATCAAAATTACAACTGAATTACATAACAACCACCATTGAGACCCACCTGAAATCTAGCTGAAATGAAGTTCTACTTCTAAGGACATAAAGAAGCCACCCTGAGACTGGTAGGAAGGGCTAAGACATTTCCAGGAATAGGCTGATCCCACACCCATGCGTGACCTTTAAAAACTGGGAGGGCTATCTCAAGTGTGGAGGTCCACCCCCCAGAGGAACAAGGGGTCCTAGACCCTCACAAGGATCCTTAGTCCAGGGTCTCAGTGCCGGGGAGAGAAGTCCCCATAACTTCTGGCTGTGAAAACCAGTGGAGATTGTGGTTGAGTGAGATGGAGGGCGCCTGGAGTCCCAAGCACTCTTCTTAAAGGGGCCACACACACACTGACTCGCTGACCTACTCACTCGCTCTGAGCTCCAGCTTTGGGGCAGCAGCTCAAAAGGCACGACGGACATTTTGTCTGGAGGAACTGAATTGTTTGGTTTCAGGGCAAGGGCTGGAGGAGCAGCTTTCTCCCACACAAAAGTGCTGAAAAGCCATTGCATGTTTATTGAGCCCTCCCCACTCCTGACGTGCAGATCTGGTTGGCCACCATATCTGAGTCTCCAACCTGACTAACACTGTTTGCCCCACCCTGGTAATTCCCTGAGACCCCACCCCACCCAACATTTGGGCCCACCCAAGCAGCTTTTCCATACAAACAGCCTGTCATGGCTCATGCTGTAGACTTCCCTAAAATGTCTCAAAGGTTCACAAACCCAAACAAGCACCATCTGGCCTCAGCATGTCCCATACCTCTGGCTGAGCAGCCCCAAGCCTGGCACTACAGGCAGCTGGCCCTGATTAGCAGCTTGGCCTCTTAAGTCACCTCTAATCCCAGTGCAGGCAGGGGCCATCTGTGGATTGTTTTGTGGCTCCTTCTGGGTGGGCCCAGGCAGGGGACAAGCTGCATCTGAACTTGTGTTGGGATCCCTCTCAGGAGGCCCCAAGGCTGACACGCCAAGTGGCCAGCTTTGGACAGAGCCAGAGCATCATCCAGATGTCTCTCAAGACTATACACCCTAAGGACACACTGGGCAGGCACCAGAGCCCCGCTGAAGTGAATCCTGCTCCACAGGGTCAGCCCCTGAACAGCAGCTCCTCCACTGTGGTCATTGCCAGTCCTCACAACGAATCAGGCCAAGGATCAATCTCTCCCACTGACATGCAAACAGCAGCCAAGCTGCAACTACAACAGGAGGGCACACACAACCCACACTAAGGACACACCTGGGGCACCCACTCAGGTGACCAGGAAGACTGTGCCACTGGGCCCCACAGCACACCTACTATATAATGCCACCTTACTAAGACCAGGAGACATAACAGCCCTACTGAATACATAGAAACAAACACAAGGAGGCAGCTAAGATGGGAAGACAAAGAAACATGTCCCAAACAGAACAAAGCTCCAGAAAAGGAACTAAACAAAATAGAGACAAGCAATCTATCAGATGCAGAGTTCAAAACACTGGTTGTAAGGATGCTCAATGATCTAAGGGAGAACTTCAACAAAGAGATAGGAAACATGAAAATGGAGATAGATAACATAGAAAAGAACAGGTCAGAAATGAAGAATAACGGAAATGAAGAATACATTAGAGGGAATCAACAGATTAAGTGAAGCAGAAGATAGAATTGGCGATTTAGGAGATAAGGTAGCAGAAAACACCCAATCAGAACAGCAAAAAGAATAAAAAAAAAAATGAGGATAGTTTAAGGGGCCTCTGTACAACATCAAGTGTACCAACAGTTGCATCATAGGGGTACCAAAAGGAGAAGAGAGAGTAAATAATTGAAAATCTATCTGAAGAAATAATGATGGAAAACTTCCCTAACCTGGTGAAAGAAATAGAAATACAAGCCCAGGAAGTGCAGAGAGTCCCAAACAAGATAAACCCAAAGAGGCCCACACTAAGACACACCATAATCAGAATGACAAAAATTAAAGACGAAGTGAGAATCTTAAAAACAGCAAGAGAAAAGCAGTTAGTTACCTAATAGGGAGCTCCCATAAGACTGTCAGCTGATTTCTCAACAAAATTTTGCAAGCCTGAAGGGACTGGCATGAAATATTCAAAGTGATGAAAGCCAGGACATACAACCAAGATTAACTCTACCCAGGGACCCTATCATTTAGAATCAAAGGACAGATAAAGAACATCTCTGACAAGAAAAAGCTAAAGTAGTTCATCATCATCAAACCAGTATTATGAGAAATATTAAAGGGACATCTTTAAGATGAAAAAAAAAAAGATAAAAAAATGTGAATTAAAAAATGGCAATAACTACATATCAACAATTACTTTAAATGTAAATGGATTAAATGTTCCAATCAAAACAAAGGGTAGCTGAATGGATAAGAAAACAAGACCCTTACATATGCTGCCTACAAGAGACTCACTTCAGATTGAAAGACACACACAGAATGAAAGTAAAGGGATGGAAAAAGATATTTCATGAAAATGGTAACAAACAAACAAAAAGCTGTGGTAGCAATACTTATATCAGACAAAATAGACTTTAAAACAAAGACTATAATAAGAGACAAAGAAGGACCCAATAATCCCACTTCTGGGAATTTATCCAAACAAACCCAAAAGGCTACTTCGAGGAGCTGTGTGCATCCATATGTCCATTGCAGATGTGGGGGCAGCCTAGGTGTCTGTCGATGGATAAAGAAGAGGTGGTACACACATACAACGGACTATTGCTTGGCCATGGAAGGGAATGGGTTCTTGCCATCTGTGGCAGCATAGATGGACCTGGAGATTACTGTGCTGAGTGGAGTATGTCAGACAAAGATAGATGCAATGTAATTTGACTTACGTGTAGAATCTAAAGAACAAAATAAACAAACAAAACAGAAACAAACTCATAAATATAGAAAACATTTTGATGGTTGCCAGATAGATGGGTTTTGGAGGGGGGAAAGGGAAAGGGATTAAGAAGTGAATTAAGAAGTACAAATTGGCTGTTACAAAGTAGTCATGGGGAAGTAGAAATAGCATAAGAAATACAGTCAACAATATTGCGATAACTATGTATGGTGTCAGATGGATACTATATTTATCGGGGTGATAGATGGGAGAAAGGTTGAGGAGCAGGGTGAAAAGGTGAAGGGATTCAGAAGTACAAATTGGCAGTTACAAAATAGTTATGGGGATGAAAAGTAATACATAGGGAATATAGTCAATAATATGGTAATAACTATGTATGGTGCCAGGTAGGTACTAGACTAGTCAGGGGGATCTATATAAATGACTATATAAATTACATAAATGTCCAACCTCTATGCTGTACACCTGAAATTAATATAAAACTGTATTGAATGTCAACTGTAATTAAATTAAAAGGGGGGGAGGAAAGGTGAAAGGAAATAAGAGGTCCAGATTTCCAGTATAAAACAAGTAAGTCATGGGGATGTAATATACAGCATGGGGAATATTGTCAATAATAGTGTGATAGCGTGGTACGGTGTCAGATGGTTGCTGGACTTACCATGGCGATCACTTGTTTAGGTCTATAAATGTTTAATAACTATGTTGAACCCCTGAAAATAATATAATATTGTATGTTAGCTGTATTTTAATAAAAGTCTTAAAAAAGAATCCCCAAAAAAGAGATGCATATTAATCTGAATAGGAACTTGCAGATAAAAGAGCTATGCTACGCCGAGTACACATCCTCTTCCAACATGGCACAGCATTTAAATCTTGGAAGCCATTTTGTATATTATTTTATAGACTATTTCAAAAAGTATAGCCTTGAGTATTCATTGAAAACAGTATTCCCCAAACTTCAGCCATGTATGACCTTCAGTATTCTTGCCATCCTCACACCATTTGTGTGATTATTAAATATTTTTTGCAATACACTTCACCATCGACTCACCTTTTATAATAGCCATAAAATCATGGTTTGATTTGCTAATTTACATTTTTCTACCTTATATTAAAATAGATACATAACTGTTAAGATTCAAAAGTGGTACATGCTTATCCATGTGCCACTTTAACTCATCTTGCTCACAAATCAAGAAAACACTGGTTTGAAAAAAATACCAGCTTAGCCTGGTAATATATTTATATCTACACTTTAAAAATGATGAGGAAATGAGAATGTTCAGGAAACAGAACACTTTTTCTATTCTATGAAGTTCTATTTTATAACGTTCTACAAAGGCACATGTTCAGTGGGAGCAACAGGGCCAGCACTTTGCCGAGAAAAAGTACTTGACAATAACACTGGAGTGGATAGTGGAGGAAAATGGTGGGCAGCAGGCCTCCATGAGGGAAGCAGCTGCTAGAACAAAGATGCCAGGTCTTCTCTACAAGCTCTTGGGTATGGTGCAGTACAGTCTGGGTGCTACTGCCATGCTCTGCTGTCAAACAGAGCTGAACTTGGCAGAAGGGTAACTGTCCTATGATCATCTGGGTGGGGCTTGTCACGCAGGGTGTCAGGCGGGGTCTCTGGTCCCGCTCCCCACATAAGAACGCAGGATATGGTGAGGCCAAAAAGGAACACCCACGGAGCCATAAATAGGGGAGTCATAACACTACAGTCTCGCCGGAGGCTGGGTTGGAGACACAGGGAGCAGGAGCCACACTATCCGCAATCTGCCATCCACTTCTCTCTACCAACCAACCTCACTTGCTAACTGCAATCCGCACTTGCCAGCCACCATCTTCTTGCTAGCCCCCATTTTCTGCTAGTGTAGCCACGGCAGTTATACTAGTGGCCAATGGCTCACTAGTCACAGCTGATGGCCATCCAATCACAGTTGATGGCCATTTACTACCTGAGCCAGCACCTTTCCATGTGAGGGCGAGAGCCTGGAAACTGCTCTCCTGGCTCTATCCCCACACGGCTTTTTTTGACCCTGCTTCCTTCCTGCCAACAGCAATCCTGAAAGCCTGCAAAAGGGCCCACTTTTAAAGTAGCGTCTCTAGTGACTAAAGAGTCTGAACTCTACCACACCTATTCCTCCTAAAGAAGGAAATATGGGTTAGATTTCATTTTGAAAAATTACTACTGTGGGTGGTTTCAAACAGCTTCCTAACAGGAGCTGTTCTGCAGGGTCTCTAGTCCCACTCCCCACATAAGAACGCAGGATATGGTGAGGCCAAAAAGGAACACCAACAGAGCCTTAGGTAGGGGAGTCACACCACTATAGTCTCACTGGCGGCTGGGTTGGAGACACAGGAAGCAGGAGCCACACGATCTGCAGCCTGCCATCTTCTTTTCTGCCAACCAACCGACCAACCAACCAACCCCCCAGAGTAGCCACGGCAGTTATATTAGTGGCTAACGGCTAAGCGGTAACAGCTGATGGCCACCCAGCCACAGCGGATGGCCATCTGATTACAGCTGGTGGCCATCTAATAAACGAGCCAGCACCTTTCCACGTGAGGCCGAGAGCCTGGAAACAGCTCTCTGGGACTCTGTCCCCACAGGAGCTTACCCCATTCCTGACAGGGGATGTCATTATATATACCCACCCCCAACTCTCTGTCAAAAACTAAGAAAAACCAACATTGAAGATGCTAGAATTTTAATCCCCGTGTCTTTTATTCCCTTTTCCCATTGCAAAGAGAGAACACCTACATCTGTTTGTAGTTATCCATCGTAAGTAGGTGAAACAAGAACACACCACTGTCTTTATTCTTACCCTTTTCAGGAAGCCCTACCTGAATCATGGAAGTGAGACACAGAGTAAGACAGTAACAGGAGACTTTCTCCAAAGAGAACAGAAAAGAGAGAGAAATGCTTCCTGCCCCATTCTTGTTCATTAATCACCTTTCTGGAAGCTACAGACAACAACATTTTATAAAATTCCACGCAGAAAAAAATCATACATGATGTTAGATAAAGCTACTCCTGCCCCTGACAGTGAACTGCAGGCTCATTAACACCGTATTTTCTTAACACTTGTGATGCCTTTTAGGCTCCTAATACATGGTTTCAAGACTGAAAAGTTAATAGAGTTAATAGAGTTTGTTACTGTGTAAATTTCTGATACGTAGCCCCATAAGTGTAAAGGTAGGCCTCCTCAGATTATTCAGAAATATTAATTATAGAACTACAAAATTTTTAAGTCTGATTGGTTTTGTGTTATAATATTACACTATCAAAGTGGACTTTGGGGGCATTTTTAACCTAGGAAGACTACTCATGATCTCTCAAAGAATTTTATCCCAAGCATCTTTACGATTTCCCAGTGAATAGTAACATTCAGGTAGCTTCGTTACTAGCAATTAAGATTCATATCTGTAAATATTCTCAGAAACTTATGAGAACATTTGTATCTCAGACATCTCCCACAATAAAATTATAATCAGATAAATCACCACTCTTCTTGGAGATCTGTTTTTTCAAAGTGTGGTCAAAGGATCACATATACTAGAATCAATTGGGGAGGGGCAGGCTGGTGGGAGTGGTGCTTGTTAAAAATGCAGATTCCTGGACACTATGTCACATCTACTAAGTCAGGATCTCTAGGGATAGGGGAGGGGCCATTAACCCACATTTTAAATAAGATGTCCAGGTAATTCTTATATACCCTAATGCTTCTGAACTACTTAGCTACTGGAACCAACTCTTGCTATCACAAAGTCATGAAAATAAGATTCTGACAGGTCACTGCATCTATAAAATGCAAAAACAAAAAGAATAATCATCAAGGAATATTTAAAATGAAAAAGGAGCAAGGTGAAAGCTCTCTTCCATTACAGCCTCGCAGAATTTAGATTCCAGTGTGGACTGCAGCTATGAACAGGGGGTATTCTGCACCTACAAGCACGGCGTCACCTGTTATATATCTACAGTGAAAACACCAGTACCTTTTCTGTCCTTCAGCTTAGCTTGAAACACAGCAAACTCTGTAAGAGGAGTGCCATTCCCATATAAAGATAAAAGGATGTTGCAGCATGCAATGAAGGTTTCACTCATTTTCTTTTCTCAACCTTGTGACTTTGCCACCACAATTAGGAAAGTGGCTCTCCACCACTTTGAATTGCCTGGGCCAGTGGTTTTCAAACTTGACGTGCATTTAGAATCCCCCACAGATCTTGTTAAAACAAACTACTGGGCTCCAAGAATTTGTATTTCTAACAAGTTCCAGGTGACACTGGCACTGCTGGCCCAGAGACCTGTCTTTAAGAACCATGGGCTTAATTGAACTGTGGCCTTCTCCCAGCCAGCACTATTTATGGTTCACTGTGGAGTTCAATGATGCTAAAAAATGGCTCCATCTGGCCAATGCTCTAACCACATGCTCTAGGGCATCCTGTGTAGGATTCTTGCTGCTCAGTATCTTCAAGAAGTTCCCACCACGCAAAAGTTGGAGTACGAGTGATAAGCTTGTCCTCTGTTGGCAACTCCAGGGATAAATGCCTTTCCTACCCTTCCCTCAGTTCCTGGCCTCTGTCTGACCTTACAGCACCCACTTCATATGCTGCATGGACAGCCTCTCTGTCTCTGTAGGAAACTAAATACTTAGGAAGAAGGGCAAGAGATCCCTCTGCTCCTGTCTTAGGGAACTACACTTCCTTTGGCTGGAAATCCAGACAGGCTCCTAACATTTAGTGATTTATTTGGTCATTGTCACAGGGCTACAGCTGTACAGACAAACTCAAAAGGAGTACTGCATCCAGAGGCAAAATCAGGTCAAGTACAAACTCAAAGATTCTTAGAAATCTAGGAAGCCTTCAGTTCTCAATATTTACATTCTGGCCTTTCATGAATAAATACAAAGGTTTCTCCATTCAGACAGGTCCAATTTACACACTACAATTGGGTGCCCCATTCTCTCTAAATGGCTTTCAAATCCAACTCATCAAATTTTAAAATATACTCCCAATATCAGGTTCTAAGTGATGAACTGCTCATGTATGTAGTTCATCCTTCCCAAGGAAAGTGACTTCAATAAATTCCTAGAAACTGAAAAGCATTTGAGAGCAAGATAAGAAAATGCAATGGATGTAGCTTAAATAGCTTCAGAAGATCTTCAAGAGCTCACTTTTATTTTTATTTTATTTATTTATTTTAAATTTTAAACTTTTATTTATTTTAAGTGTGTTTTTCCAGGACCCATCAGCTGCAAGGCAAGTCGTTGTTTCAATCTAGTTGTGGAGGGCGCAGCTCACAGTGGCCCATGTGGGGATTGAACCAGTAACCTTGTTGTTAAGATCACCGCTCTCTAACCAACTGAGCTAAGTCACTTATCTTTTAAATTTGAACATGTAAGTGACAGTTTGGGACCATGTTAATTAGAAAGTTTTAAAAATAAGGTTAAACAGTTTTTTGGGGGGTTTTTTTGAGACTTTGCTATATGCTTAAGGAAAAAGTATAAACCTGGGGCACGGATACAGAATTACACCAATAGGGAAGGATGTTTTTAAGTGTTAGCCACAAACTGGTTACATGTTGCAAATACTGCAAAACATTAATCATTTACCATGTAGTGTAAAATATACGACTTTCTGAAATTGTTGTAAGAAAATGACTAAACACTGCATAAAATGTATGTAACCATGGTATCTCCAGAAACTAAGAGTCTCTTTATCTGAATCAAAAGTGTTGTTGTACATGATGGTCGAAGTCCTTCGGCAGCCATTCGCTCCAGCGTGAGCACTGACGAATCCTGGGTTTGTCCACGTACTGGGCATTGTTGCAGCCTGAGCACACACATCATTTAGTGTCACGTATAGAGAGCAACGATGGGATGTACTGCTGCCACCTTTTAAAGTGCGACTTCTCCAACCAAATGTGTCTTCTGACATGTTTTCCTGTTTAATATGAATGTCCATTTTCATGGTTTGGAAAGAGCAACCCATTTCTCTTTTAAGATTCTAGATCCTAAACAGCCAAACAAAGCAGCTCCAAATGAAAATGTGGTTATCACTCTTTACTGAGGTAATAAACTAACTTTTTTCTTAGAAATCCTCATACCTATGTATGGAAATGAGGTCATAAAATATCTCTGCTAATCACCAATGGGGGATTTAGCTATCATAGGGTATTCCTTGATAGAAGCTGCTTTTTATACTATATCAAATTGGCCAGCTTCCATGAAATATAATTTGTGTGAGAATCAAGTAAAAATATCAAAGCTTTTAATGCCACCTACCTACTTCCTATTTTGCAATGACAACACTTGTGATATAATAACAAATCCTAGGTCAGCTTTTATCTGTGTAAGATTTTTTTTTAATGCTCTGTAAAAGAGGTGGCAGTTAATAGCCATTACTTATTTTTTAATTCTTTTATTTTTCAATTACAGTTGACATGCAATATTATATTAGTTTCAGGTGTACAGCATAGTGGTTAGACATTTCTATAACTTACAAAGTGATCCCCCAATAAGTCTAGTACCCACATGACACCATACATAGTTATTACCATATTATTGACTATATTCCTGTGCTGCACTCTACATTCCCATGACTACTTTGTAACAACCAATTTGTACTTAATCCCTTCCCCTTTTTCACCCAGGCCCCCAACCCACTCCCATCTGACAACTATCAGTTTGTTCTCCGTATCTATGAGTTTCTGTCTGTTTTGTTCGATGAATAATGAATAACGAAGCTCATTAAACAAGGTAAAAGAGCAAGTTCCACTAAAAGTATAAATTAATCAAACACAGGAAATAGCGTTTAAAGGCACCTTCTACAAGTAGTTTGTGTCCTGCTCAGAGCCCACTGTAATCACTTCTCAGTCAACATTATACATGTATATAATTATGTTAAAAATAAATATGAAACAATAGAGAGCAAAAGAAACAAACAAACAAAAAACCTACTCACTTAATAAAAACAAGTTGGATCAATTCCATGATTTTTAAAAACACTACAGGAGGAAGAGACAAATTCAGGGAACTCATCATGTTAGAAAAGCAGCTGAGAAACGCTCAGTGGACGGAGTAAGGAAATAAACATCCAAAAAGTCTCAGTTCTAGTTTCACTTCAGAAACTCTTGGGCTGTTCTGTCCGCTACTGTTCCAACTTGCTCCGTAACTACAGGCTATTTTCTCTCTCTCCCAAAATTACCTACTCAGTGCCAACAACCTTCACTCCACTTAGCAAACCAATGGTCCATTCTTGACATTTTCATTACTTGGGTCAGCAACACCTCTGAAATATTTAATGTCCACGTCTAACCTCAGAACACGACCTCTTGTCCTCCCTGCTCTTTCTCTTGCTTATTCCCCAACTCTTACTTATTTCATTGAAACTCCAGTCATTTGGCTTTTCCATTGTCTCCAAGCTACCTGTTCCTTCTGACTCTAGTGCTTCCAGTCGGGGATGAGTTTGCCCCTCACAGGACATTCGGCAATGTCTGGAGACATTTTTGATTGTCACAATTGGAGGGACCAGCTACTGGCATCCAGTAAGTAGAGGCCAGGGACGCTAATCCTACACTGCAAAGGACAGTACCCACAGCAGAGAATTATAGATGTTTCTGAAGTTAAGAATCCCTGCTCTGTGGCCTTCCTTATGTAATGTGGTTCATTTCTGCCTTCACTTTTAGAATATTTAACCTCAACTCTCTTGCCCTTTCATCCTCTGACACACCTGTTCTATAAAACCTAACCCTCAACTAACTGAATCATCCAAATTTTCTACTTCTAAACTTGGTGTACTGAGCTCAACAAAGGTAAACAAATATCACACAGCCACGAAAATTGCTGTCACTACATATTCAGATTCCAACCTCAGGGGGACTCTCAGCATTACCAGGCAGGCAACCCTTCATGTCTCTCTCTAGTCACCCCCTCATCTCCTGTCCCTTCCCCTTAGTGACTATTTGAAACTTCTCCCACTCCCCTCAATCCCCACCCCACCAAATCAACACTCAATATCAACAAATTGACCTGCTTCACTTAAGACGATTTGCTACCATCAGACAAGAACTCCCATATATTCCTTCCGCATACTATGAACTTATTTACATCTATTCTTACCCTTCTCCCCAGCCCTCCTCTGGGACCTTACGTCATCAACCATCCAGCCCTCTAAATCCTCTGCCTCAACTTCTTCCTCTTTCTCAGCTCATTTTACCTCAGAAATAAATGAATGCTCCAATCTCTTCTTAGCAGGAAAACAAAAACAAAAACACCCACAAATGGATCAAAACCCTTCCCTACTTCCACATCTCCCTCTCACTCTTCTCCCTCTCCTCATAGCCAAATTCCTTTAAAGAGCTGTCTTCACTTCCTAGCCCCATCACACTCCACCTCACTGTCAGGCCGCTGAGGGCTCACATCGCTACAACGCCACTGAAACTCCACATGGGGGCAAATGACTTCCTAGTTATCAACTTCAGTAGATTCTCTCAGCCCTTAATTTTGGAGCATTAATGCAAGTTACTAAACCCTTCTTAAAAGTCTCTCCTCTTTTGGTGTTTGCAACACCATTCTCTCCTCTGTATCTTCCTACATTTTTGGCAACTTCCTTCTCCCACTCCTTAGATGTTGGTGTGTCCTGTAACTCGACCTTCAATATTTCCCACTTGTCCATGCAATCATGCTCTGTCCACTTCAAATCCATATGCTCTGCCCTGATTTCTATGTTCTTCTAGTGAATGACAGCACCATCTACCCAGTTACCCAAGCTATAATCCTGGGGATCATCCCAGATCTTATTCTCACCTACACATAACTATCAATTTAAACTAAGTATCTCTTGGACCCATCGTATCAGGTCATTCTCTCTGCAGCCTGTCTAATTCAGGCCATTACCTCTCACCCAGAACACATTATTATAAGCATGATAATAAGTACATATGAGTAAAAAACTTGGGAGTCCCGTCTTAAAGTAAGGATGCTACACAAGTACAATGAGGTACGATCCCAAAGCACACAGAACACTGGTAGTCTTTTCTTAATGGATTATAATACCATATGAATATAAACAAATCATTTAATCATCCCAGGCTTCAGATGCTCAACTGCTGAATGAAGGATAAAAGACATATATCTAAAGATGCTTAGAACCCTAACACTCATTCTATAGCTCTATTTCTACCAGACATTACTCAAACAGTACATACCTCCAAATATGCACCATACTTGCTACAAACACAAGATATTGCTGATGCCAAATAAATGGGCTGATATATCTCCTTTGTGGCCAAAATATATCAAGCATATCCTGATTCCCATCAGTTTCAAAAACTAAACCCTCAGTTGCAAGTATCAAAGAAATAAATTTGTAAGCAAAAATAAGCCAAGAAAAAATCATAATGAAATTGATTATATATATAAAAATGCTCTTTCAAAGTAATTTCTTCAGAAATCAAGCAATGCAGAGTAATGAGTTAGCAACAAAATGAGTGTGCCATAAACTATTGTGACAGTCAATAACAATATTATGAACAAAAAGCTCTTTCGACGCACAAAACAGTAGTGTGAGAACTGTACAATGTCTAAAGTCAAACACCCACACAATATAGATGCAATATGAGATCATAAAAAGTTTCAAGTTCTGCTTTTCAAAGACAAGTCTCTCAGAGAAAGATAATATGAACTAAGCTGTGGGAATGCAGTCTGAATGCCATTAAAATGCTATCACCCGAATCAAATGAGAGGCACCTGTTTCCTTTTGAGTTTGGGTTCAGTTGCTCTTCCATTGCCTAAACTCAGAAGTAATGTTCTGTTTTAAAGATCATATGAAATGAGAGGATAGTGGAAGAGTGTAGGAGGGAAACAATTTACATTGCAAAGTTGATATTGACCTAAGGGTCAACCCAAAACTTAGGATAAATCAAATTTGGAGCCACACAGCCTGGGTTCAAATCCCAATTTCACCATCTACTAGCCTCATAATTTTAACAACGCATTTAATTTCTCTGTGCCTCAGTTTCTTCATCTGTGAAACAGAACGATAGTACCTACTTCACAGGTAAAGCACTTGGAACAATGCCTGGCATACTGTAAATACTATATAAATACTAGGTAATGTTATCATTATTTTTGTCCTTCCTATTTTTAGACAAAATATTACGTGAAAATAAAAATAACACCATAATGTATGTTCAAGTTCCAGTTTAACATTGTTACCAGGTATTTTGTTCTTAGTTTACTAACAATGTTATTTCGGTTGAGATTTCCATTCCTATTTTCTAGTAGCTCACAGTCAAATCAAATCACCAAGTATTAAGTTCATACCACATGAAATGAGAAGCATAAAGAGGCATAATTCACCTAAAAACAGACACGCAGATGAATGGAATAGAATACCAGTAGAGAGCACAGAAGTAAACACGCACACATATATGGTCAGTTAATTTACAACAAAGGAGCCGTAATATACAATGGGGAAAGGACAGTCTCTTCAATAAATGGTGCTGCGAAAATTAGACAGCCACAGACAAAAAAATGAAACTGGACCATTATCTTATATCATATACAAAAATTTACTTGAAATAAAGACTTGAACATAAGACCTAAGATGCTAAGCCTCCTAGAAAACATTGGTGGTAAGCTCCTTGACACAGGTCTTGGCGATTTTTTTTAAACTGACACCAAAAGCAAAAGCAAAAATGAACAAATGAACTACAACAAATTAAAAAGCTTCTGCACAGCAAAGAAAACCATCAACACAATGAAAAGACAACCTACTGAATGGGAGACAATATTTGTGAATCATATATCTGGTAAGGGGTTAATATCCAAAATATATAAACAACTCATACAACTCAATAGCAAAATAAACAAACAATCTGATTAAAAAGTGGGCAGAACATCTGAACATTTTTCCAAAGAAGACACGTAGATGCCAACAGGTACATGAAAAGATGCTCAACATCATTAATCATCAGGGAAATACAAATCAAGCCACCATGAGATATCACCTCACACCTGTTGGAATGGCTATCATCAAAAAGACTAGAAATAATAAGTGCATGCGGGTGAGCATGTGGAGAAAAGGGAACCCCCTTGCACACTGTTGGTGGGAATGTAAATTGGAACAGCCACTATGGAGGTTCCTCATAAAATTAAAAATACAACTACCATATGATCCAGCAATTCCACTTCTGATTTATCCAAAGAAGAGGAAAACAGTGCCATGTTCATTGCAGCATTATTTACAATAGCCAAGATGTGGAAACAACCTAAGTGTCCATCAATAGACGAATGAATAAAGAAATTGTGATACATGTGGTCACACACACACACACACACACACGATGGAATATTATTCAGTCATAAAACAATAATGAATTCTTGCCATTTGCAACAACATGGATGGACCTCAAGGGAATTATGTTAAGTGAGATTAGTCAGATAGAGAAAGACAAAAATATGATCTCTCTTATAATATGTGGAATCTAAAAATAAATTTTTTTCAAAAATCAAGCACATAGATACAGAGAAGAGATTGGCAGTTGCCAGTGACAGAGAGTGGGGGCTAGGAGAAGTAAAATAGGTGAACGATTTTTTTTCAGTTTAAATAAATTTTAAAAGAAAGAAAAATAAAAAATAAGAGGATAATTCAATTTGCACCAAAAGTATAGCATATGCAGACATACTATGAAATATTATTGAGTCATAAAAAGACATAATAAATGCTACAATATGAACTGTGAAAACATGCCAAGTAAAATAAACCAGACACAAAAGGATAGTGTATAATTCCATCTAGATAAGATACCTAGAATAGATAAATTCAGAGGCAGAAAGTAGAATAGGGGTCACCAGGGCTGAAACAGGGAAGGGGTATAGGGGAAGGTGATGGAACAGGGAGTTATTGTTTAATGAGTACAGAGTTTCTATTTGGGATGATTAAAAATGCTGGAAATGGATAATGGTGATAATTAAATGGTGTGAATGTTCTTAATGCCAACGAACTGTACACTTAAAAATGGCTAAAATAGTAAATAAATTACCACACCAACAACAAAAAATCTTTACAAAATATAGCCTATATTTTCAACAGGAAATTTTAACACGAGTACCAGCCTTAATGGTATTAAAATAAAGAACAGATCACTTATTCTCGAGTTCCTAGCTATGGATACCAAAGGAGTCCGTATCAATTCTTAGCTGGACTTGGTTTAAAATGTGCACCTGAAATGGAGACGTCTTATAATTTTCATAAGGTACATCATTTCACTTTATTGATAGAGCCCATTTTCTTTAGCTCCTTAAAGGGAGAGAGAAGGAAAGAACTATACTGAGTACAGCCTATACTATGTGCGGCCTATCCATAATGGTGTTTATATAAGGAGATATTTGTCCACAAAGAATCATGACAACATGAGTGCAAAAGCACACCTGTGCAGGGCACTATAAATGGACGTGTAACAACAGCTATTCAGTTCAAAAGTAGAGAGGGTTCCCATGTATTGGTAAACCATAATTTAAACCACTGAAATATGCCCCAAATTCAAACAGAAATTAAAAGTCCATTATTTTGATACATAGAAAATGAAATATTTGAACTCTCAACTCCAAACATCCCAAGCAAAAGGTATAACGCATTACAAAAAACACAATAAAAGTGAATTTAACAGTGAATAAATTAACATTTTCCCAGAATGGCTTAGGATAAGGGATTCCAGTTAGGATAATTTAATTTTCTAGTAAACTGGTAATTACCATGTATTAAATATCATTCAAGTAATAACAATTTTCAAAGAACTAGAATGCACTTTTCAAAGAAACTAAGGTCAAAACCAGACTGATAATAGTATCAGCAAACACTCAATATGGCTCTCACAATATTGAGCCTGATTTGTTCTAAGCTCTTTACATATACTAACTCATTTTATCCTCAGAACAATCTTCTGAGAAAAGTATTATTATTCACATTTTACAAATGAGGAAACTGCGGTGCACAGGGGTCAACTACCTTGCCCTAGCCCACTGTCTTGCTAGCACATGGGAGAGCTAGGACTTGAAACCTGGAAGTGTGATGCCCCAGTCCCTAGTTTTAATTGCAATGGTCTACCATTTCTTGGTGACATTAAGAAATGAACACCACAAAATACAGGCAAACTCTAAATGCAAAACAGTTTGGGGGTCAAATACAATAAAAGCTCTGAGGAAATCATATTACAACACAGGAGGACAATAAATGACATTCATAATGACTACTCTGAGACATAGGGAAGGTTAAAATATGTTCAATAAACTTAGTGTTTAAAAAGGAATTGTTTAGTGCACTTAAAATTTTTCCATCCAAAATAGTCAAAATATGATTTTCATTTCTAAAGAGGGAAAACTTTCAATTATCCAAAATTATTCATTCCCTGAGGGCTCCAAACAGAAGGGTTGGACAGAGCAATCTTATTTGCCATTTATCTCATTCTTAAAGATAAAGATGGTGCATGCACACGTGTGTGCGCGCGCGTGTGTGTATCACAAATTAAGTTTTCCAGGTATTTGAATTCCAGGTATGAGAACTTAATACTAAAGATATTAGAAAGTGTCAAATAATTTGGATAGCTGAGTGAACAAACTCATAGAATTATGTGTGACTATTGTAAAAAGCCTAGAATTTTATCATTAACAGTAGTTATTTATTTTTTTCAAAGTACAGGCTTTGAAGTCATACACAAACCTGAATTTAAAGCCTGGCTCCACCATGTAGTTACTATGAATGTTTGGCAAGTTAATTTCACATCACTGAACCGACTCAGCTTCCTTCTCTGTAAATTGAGGGTAATTCCTAACTCACAAGGTTGCTGTGTGAGCGAAGGAGAAAACACAGGCAAAGTGCTGAACAGTCCCTGGGATATAGCACATCGTCAACAATAAGTGATTACTACTATTCCCTAAACTTACTCTACTTTGTCCTCCAAATCTAAGAATCAAATCTTACCAATTAGCAAGTCATTTGTTAGGCTTCTCAGAATTATATGAATAATGGAACGTACTAAAGGTACAATACAAAACCAAACCATCAAGATCAAAGGTTTCAGAATCCTGCTTGCTGCTTCTTCCATATCTATTCTGGTTGGTTTTGTGATAACCTGTATTCCTTTACCAACAATATGAATCCTATTATTTTTTGGCGGTCTCAACCTTCCTACTGGGTTTCTGTTGCTTATTTATTTTATGGTTACCTTTGCAAGGGTAACTGTCATTATTGGCTGAATACCAAAAAGAAATCCAGGAACAACGTACATTTTAATGAAATGTTGTAACTGTTCCATCCATCTCAACAGTGGATTGGATCCCATGTGAATCATTTATTATCACAACATATTTTGACATTACTGCGCCACCCCCTTACCCAACAAACACATGCAGTACTGAGCAAAACTCCCGACTGACAAAGAACAAATGCTCTTTAGGTCACCAAGTTTTGATCCTCGGGGGCGGGGAAGCGGGGTGGTGGATGGGTTTTGCTGCAAGTGGAAATGAACAGAATCTGAAACTGTTTTGTCTGCTTAAACAAGACTGGAGTTGAGCCCTGCGGAGCTAGGAGGCAGGAGGAGAGGGTGAGATGGGCCTGGAGGCAAGAGAGGAAGGAGGTGGCAACTGCAGGATAAAGGAGGGTCTGTGCCACCGGAGAGAGGTGAGTCAGAGTCCATCACCACCCCGAGAGCGAGGGCGGAGGGAAGTGGCCGCTCAGCCCAGTACCCAGGACGGGTTCAGCCTCTAGGAGTCTGGGACGACTGAGAGGGAACAGGGACCCCAAGACCGAAGAAAGACCGCGGTAGGAGCGGGCTCCCGATCGCCTTCAGAACGGGATGCTACTGTCCCCACCGCCGTTGTGGCGCAGGAGTTGAGGAAAGCAGGGACCCAACAAGGAGCACACAGGTTACCTGTCTCAGCTGCCTGCCCAACGGTCTCCACTTCCGCAGACTCGGGGTTACTACGGGCTACCGGGCCACGCGCCCGTGACGTCATCCACGCGCGCCGGGATCGTCGCGGGCCTAGTCCAGCCCCTTGAGAAGAGCTGGATGGCAACGCCGCGGTGAGGTCTGCGCAGGCGCGGGCAGGGACGCCGCGAGCAGTTTGGTTAATTGGGGGGGTTGTAGGGTTGCCCTGTTACCCAATAAACTACTCCTAATTATAAAATCTTGTGGGCACTTAAGAAAAAGTGTTATTGAAATTCAAAAGTCCAATTTTTATTCCGTTTTTTCACTCTGCTTCTACTGTATATGACTGTTGTTTACATACTCATTCATTCCACCATAATTTATTAAAGTCCTGCTATGTACCAGTCAAGCACCTGACGGAATCTGGCACACAGTGGAGAGCAAAACAGACACTGTGCTGAACCTCATGTAGATTACTTTCTGGTAGAGAAAGCAAACACTGAGTCTCAACAAATCCATATGCCTTCTTAGAGATCATTAGTGTGTGAAAGGAAAATAAGTTGCTGAAAAACTAAAGAAGGGAGGCTGCCTTTTTAGTTTGAGATGTCAAAGAAGAGCCCTCTGAGGAGGCTCTGAACTGAGGAGAGAAGCAGTCAACTCTGCAACGACCTGGAGGAAGATGAACCAAGAGAAGGACCAACATGTTTGCGAGCTTTGGGGAGAAGACAGAATGTGATGCCTTTGAGAAAGTGAGAAAATAGGCTAGGGGCAGAATAGATGATGAGATCAACAAGGCAAGGAGAGACTTTCTAGGTCATTGTAAGGGGCATGATTTTTTTTGAAGTGTAATGAGAAGCCAGGGAAGAGTTTAAAACACGTGAATGACAGGATCTGGTTTTATAAGATCACCCTGGCTGCTGTGTATAAAATGAACTATTGGAAGGCAAGAAAGGATGCAGAGAAAATAGTTGCTTTTGTAATGGTCAGGTAGGAAATGATGGAAATAAATGGACCAATATGAGGAATAATCTGGAGGTGGATATGACAGACTTGTTGATGTATTTAATAAGGGGGATAAGGAAAAGAAAGGTGTGAAAAACGCCTCCTCCTAAATTTTGGGCCTGAGCAAATAGCTGGATAACATAGTTAAAACAGTTTCTAATACTTCACAAGATTTGCTACTTCTCTTTTCAACCCTGGCCCGTTTTCTTCTTTGTTACCAAGCCCTCTTGGTTCTCCTCTTACCTTCCTGACCATCTCCCCTCAGTTTCCATTAGGGAGCTCCTCTTTCTTTTTCCTTAACTTTTTCACCCTTGATCTTCTTATGCTACATTATAAGCTGCAAATCCAAAAGGCTACGTGCCCAGGCAATGAACACAAAGGAGTGAAGCTAGTGGATAGAAAATATGGTCTCCCTACGCAGCTCCAGTTTGTTTTTGCCTACCAGGAATGCGAGCTCAGTGATGTCATATCCCCTCATTTTTAAAGAGAAATCAATATACAGCTAATTACATAAAATCTCCCAAATATTAAATGTTGGTCACTAAATCAAATTTTGTAAAACTTTTGAACAACAACAACAAAAAATGAAAACAGCCCTATATATGTGTAGGCCACAACTTTCCCTCCTTGGTGGATATTTTCCCAGGGTGGTGACTTGTCTACTTTCGTGTGACTACCACCTGTAAGCTGATAACTCTCATGTCTAACTCTGTGCAAAGCTTTAAAAATTTTCTTATTGAAATACGCAAATTCCGCTTAGGTGTCTAGTTGAAATCTCAAAGTTGACATCTAAAACTGAACTCATTATTTCCCCTCTTCCTTAAACCTAACCTACTCAAATATTCCCTGTCTCAGTAAACGGCATCAATACCCACCTAGTCACCCAAGCTTCAAATCCAGGATTATCTTAGATTTGTCCCTCTTCCTTGTCCCACTGTCCAACTAAACATGTCCTGACCTTGATCGCAATATTTTCACATCTGCCTGTAGACGCCATCCTTACTGATCACTTTGCTCAAGCATTCATTATTTCTCTTCCAACAAGTCACTTAACTTTTCCACACCTGTTTTCTCACTTGTAAAATGAGAGGATTCAATAAAGTGATTCCTAAGATCCATTCCATTTGTAATATTCTGTTTTATAAAGTCACTAAACATGTGAGAATAGTTGCCTAGAATTGTTCGTGAGTTTTTTGCCTTGCTATTTTAATACCAAGGATATTGTAACTAGATTGACAGGGAAAACTGGATTTGATGAAAGTAATCAATACAAAATGAAATTAACAGTGGCTAAAAACAGACATAGTTTTGTTAAAACTGTAAAAACTAACTGAAAAATAACTGCTGATTAGTAACATTGAAAACAGGGAAAATTGAGAAAAATAGACAGTAAAATTTATCATTTCTTAAAACTTAATGGAAAAAAATCTAATTTCCTTGACAAAATTTGATCTACAAAGTTTTTGTAGGAAAAAAATTGGTTTTGGATAATTAACACAAAAGAAAGCTCATAATGTCAGAAGCTCTAATGGCTATAATTTGTCATGGAGAGAAAAAAATAATACTGAATTATAACATCAGTGTAAGGTTTATATGTAAAAGAACAGGAATTGATTCCAGTGAAAATAATTTTAGTAAAATGATAAAAATGAGAAACAGTTGAACTGTAGTATAAATTTGATTTTTTAAAATGGCATTAAATTGGCGCGATGAAATTTCCTCCAGAAAAAACAAAAACCCTCTTTTTCACATTAAAGATTTCAAATAGAATTTTAAAGCTTGGATTGACATCAAGAGCATGGTAATTTCTGATATTTACAAGTTATAAAAAGTTGGTTTATATACAAGAGTTTTCTCATTTTGATGATCCAGGGTAAAAAGAACTCAGAAAACTGGAAAAGCATGCACTTAAAATTCCATATGTGGCAGTTAAAACAAACAACTAGAGCCAAGACAATAAACTTCTTGATATGAGCTAGCAGGGTTTTCTGAGTCATTCATATAGTACCAATGATGACCATGCTTCAGCTGACACTTTGCGTTGTTATGTTTGTGCTCATAAGAATATAGATCCCCTTCCATTGTCTTTTTTTCTTTCCACCTGTTCTCATGGTTATGTAGGAAGAGTTACATTTTACAAAGTAAATTATTATGAATAATTGTAATTTTTTAAACGAGAAATTGATTTCTAGGATTTGACTCTGGTTTATGTCAAATACGGTGTGTTTTCTGTGAAGGATTCTGCGCAACAGTTAAAACTATAATTACGTAAGTTCCATCTTTCCTTTAGTGTAGATGCTTTAGTTTAAATCTGAAATATTAACAAATCCTGATATTTTTATGTCAATTTTTCATATCTCAAAATACATAGAAAAAGGTAAATTTTAAGTCATTTTATATTCTTGATACACAAACACAGCAATGTCATAAATGCTTCATTTTCAAATATAATTTGTTAATTACCACTCTGCATAGAAAAATAGGTTAAAATGAAAATTAAATAAAACTCGTCTGACCCCTCCCACCCCTGCTTTTGGCTTACCCTAATTTGTGAATTACTTCTTAAAGATAAATCTCAAAGGTCTATTAAGAAAATTATCACAAAAGAAAAGTATTTTGATTGGGTCCCAAGAGTTCAGGATGCTGTCATAATACATTCAAAAAATAATTTTCTAGAAAATAATTTTTTGATGAAAATTATTGATGAAGTTTTAATTTTTATTTAAATATTTGTTTATATATACAAATATCACAGACACAAAATGACAGAGTTAACACCTTGCATTCATTCAATAGCTCCTGAAAATCCTTAGCTAGTCTTTCAGTTCTAAAACTCATATTTATGAGTATTTATTCATGCCACAAGTATAAGTACTTTCCTAAGGTCTACATAATTGGAGTATGTATATCCTAGTTTCAAACATGCTTTTAATTAGTGACTATTTTTCCCTTTGATGCTGTCAGCTCCATGAAATCTGTTTATATCTCCTCTGAGATTTAGTGCACTTTCAATTTCAAAAGAATTTCTGACTTGGCTCAGGTGAACTAAGTAAATAGAGGAGGGGAAAACAGACACTGCTGGCTGTCCTTCAATATCCAGTCACTTTTCTTCATACGAATAGAACCCTCACCTTTTAGATAATAGAATATCCTATCCTAGCTGGACACATGGCTACTCAGAATAGACAATATTTTTCAGCTTCCCTTGCAACTAGATGTGGCCCTGTGACCAAGTGGTGGTTAATTGTAGTAAGTATAATGTGGCAACCATCCTTATAAAACTGATGGGACATATGTTTGTCTTTTTCTAACCTCTTTCCTATTGATTGGAATGCAGATGTGTTGGATTCTCCTAGAGTAGCCATCTTGATTAAAATTCAACTTTCAGAGCCTTATGTGAAAGCACCAAAATCTGAATCTCTGAGGAGTTTGTGGACAGAGCCACAATACCAGCTCTGAACTATCCACCTCTGCACTTGTACTGAGAGAAATAAGCTGCTCTATTTTTTTAAGTCACTTTATTTTGGGTCTGTTTCTTCTACCAAACTTAACTGATATAAGGAGTAGGAGTCAGAAGAAAAATACACAGTAAAGGCATTTGCAGATTTCACGCAGGCCTGAACAGCAAGAAGAAAAGTCCTCTCAGAGGACGTGGAGGCTCACTTCAGTGACACCAAACCACTGAGACCAGAAAAAGCAAAGGCCTGTAAGAGGTATTGTCTGAAGGCAGTAACTCCTAAATTCAGTTTCATAACAAAGCCAAGTGCTGCACATTTTTAGCCTCACTTGTTGTATCCTACCTAATATCCATCTTTTCCCTTATTAACAGAACATTGATTTGTGGAGGAAAACCTGCTGACCTCAGAGAAGGTAGGCCCCTCTTCCAGTCCCAATGGATGAATAGTTGTAAATATAAACCAGTTATGGAATCCCTTTCCTCTCTGGCCCTTATTTATGGTCCCAGCTCTCCTTATAGCTAAGGGCAACCATGTTGCCCAATCTGGCCAATGAGATGGAAGGGGAAGCCTGCTAAGGGCTCCTGGGACTGATTTTCCCTCTTAATAAAATACAGTCATAAAAGGAGAGCTAGCGGGCATAGTACTGTTCCTTTCTTTATTGCTTGTGATACTAACATGAGGAAAAAGATGTCTGGGGTGCCTAGCAGCCATCTTGACCATGTGTGGTAAGCATAAGGATGAAAAGTCAACATGCTGAGGAAGGATGGGGAGAAAGAGGATGGGGAGCCTGAGTCATTGCTGACATTGTTGACATGCTGACCCAGCCACTGATATCTCCATCTGGAGTTCTTAGTAAACAACGTTGCTTCTGGTTTAACACCTTATTTTAATAAAGGTTTGGGGTTTTTGTTCTTGTTACTGCTGCCGCTTGCAATTAATTTTTGTTGTTTGCAGTTAGAAAAGAAAAAGAAAGAATTCCAGCATTGTTTTGTGTGTGTTGCAGATTTCCCTCTTCACTCTTTTCTATACCAAGCCTTGTTTTCAATGCTTAAATAGTACTCACTGTTGATACTTCTGATTTTACTCCTATTCTTCTTGCTGCTGTTGCTCCTCCTATCTTTCTCTTTTGAATGTATGAAGTTCTGACAATTAAGGTCACAAACTTGTTGCAACAATGTTGCTAACCTTTTTTGCTATCTGAGGGATTATTCATTGTGAATTTGTAGCAACTGGACAAACAGTTAACCAAGTTTACTGTTAGGAAGTGCTGAAAAGGCTGCATGAAAAAGTTTAACAAAAATGACCTGAACTTTTCATTAACAATTCATGGCTCTTGCGTCACGACAATGCACCAGCTCACAGGGCACTGTCTGTGAGGGAGGTTTTAGCCAGTAAACAAATAACTGTATTGGAACACCCTCCCTACTCACCTGATCTGGCCCCCATGACTTCTTTCTTTACCCGAAGATAAAGGAAATATTGAAAGGAAAACATTTTGATGACGTTCAGGACATCAAGGGTAATACAATGACAGCTCTGATGGCCATTCCAGAAAAAGAGTTCCAAAATTGCTTTGAAGGGTGGACTAGGCCCTGGCCTCGGTGCATAGCTCCCCAAGGGGAGTACTTCAAAGGCTACCATAGTGATATTCAGCTATGAGATATGTAGCACTTTTTCTAGGATGAGTTCACGAACTTAATTGTCAGACCTTGCATACCTGACATCAAAGACCTTCCAGGCTACTGTGAAGGTAAACGTGGTTTATTACCCAGGCCAGAAGTCAGAGCTCTGGATTTGTGTCCTAAGTGGGTTCTGAATAACAAAGCCAAGATGGCAAGAGAAGACAAATGAGGATAAAATTGGGGAGTGGAGATGGATGTTGACAAACCAAGAGAGATGAAGACGGGGAAGAGTGGAAGAGGTGAAAGGGAGATGGTCTGGGGGATCCCCATGATGGCCATTCTGGCAGACTGAACCAAAGGACTAAGTGGTTGGCCAGCCTCAACACCTAGCTTGGACTGGTTAAGAACATGCTCAGTACATATTGATTTATTGATTGAAAGAATGGATGAATGAAAGATAAGACTGTTGTCTGACTTTTGTGCCCATGTTTTTGGGATGCAGGAAAGTAGGTACATGAGAAGATAAACCTTCCCTATGGATGGCTCTGGAGGGAAGCATATTTTATCTGCATAGCACAGTGGAACACTTCACCCTAGCACAAACCCAACAGCATAGCTTTGGGAAGATGCCAGTAAAGCTTTCTCTGGTGGGAACCTCTCACAAGGGACTGGGTCCTGGCTACTGAAGCAATCCCCCTGTAGGAGGACTCCTCTTACCCATCATGTTTAGGCAGATGAAGCAAGTTGCACTGATCACCAATGATAGGGAGAATTGGAGTCCATTTGCCCACCAATAAGACCACAATGATCTCACAAATAGTAAGAACTTCTCCCAGCCTAGAGAGAAGATTTTTTTAAACATTTTTTATTAGTTTCAGGTGCACAAAACAATGTAATAAACATTTATCATTTATATCCCTCACACAGTGACAACCGCCCTCCCCCCATCTACTACCCCTCTGACATCGCACACAGCCATTACATTTCCACTGTAGAGAGAAGATTATACACACATGTGCAATATGACAATTAAGTTTGCAAACTCATCCTAGAAAAAGTGCTACATACCTCATTGCTGAATATCACTACAGTCACCTGCGAAGTTCTCCCCTTGGGAAGCTATGCACCGATGCCAGCGCCTAGTCCACCCTTCAAAGCAATTTTGGAACTCTTTTTCTGGGATGGCCATCAGAGCTGTCGTCATATTACCCTTGATGTCCTAAATGTCATCAAAACGTCTTCCTTTCAATATTTCCTTTATCTTCGGGTAAAGAAAGAAGTCATTGGGTCCAGTTCAGGTGAGTAGGGAGGGTGTTCCAATACAGTTATTTGTTTACTGGCTAAAATCTCCCTCACAGACAGTGCCGTGTGAGCTGGTGCATTGTCGTAATGCAAGAGCCATGAATTGTTGGTGAAAAGTTCAGGTTGTTTTCATCTAACATTTTCACGCAGACTTTTCAGCACTTACCAAATAGAAAACTTGGTTAACTGTTTGTCCAGCTGGTACAAATTCATAATGAATAATTCCTCTGATATGAAAAAAGTTTAACAACATCATTTTGACTCTTGATTTGGACTGATGGGATATTTTTGGTCGTGGAGAATTGGCTGATTTCCATTGTGCACTTTGACACTTTGTTTCAGGGTCATATTGGCACACCCAAGTTTCTTCACCAGTGATAACACAGCCCAAAACATCATCCTGCCTCTCAAAAAGGTCTTGGCAAACTCCAACTTTCTTTTGCTTTTGTGAGCAGCTTCGGGACCTTTTTTGCACACACCTTTCTCATGCCAAGATTTTCAGTTAAGATTTTCCTATTTCTCTATTGATGTTTACTTCTCACAGTCAGCCAACAATTTTGACGCACAATTCGATGAATTTTTGCCATGTTTTCTTAAGTTCTGCTCGTTACTGGCTGCCCTGACTTCTCTTCATCAGTGACGTGTTCTCTCCCCTCAGAAAACGTTTAATCCATTTGTACACTGCTGTTTTCTTCATGGCATTATCCCCATAAACCTGGACTAATATGTGCTTATTTCACTTCCACTCTTGCCAAGTTTAAGAAGAAATTTAATGTTTGTTCATTGCTCTAATTCAAGCTCAGACATTCTCATGACGGCACACAAAAACACAAAATAACAATAATGAACACCACTCAGTGAGACACTGCCACACATTGACACAAACAGCCGTGAGACACTCATATACCAAGTTATGAAACCTTACTGAGCTGTTTGTACAGTGCTGCCAATGTAAGCTCATGGTGGCAAGTTTGCAAACTGAATTGTCAGACCTTGAGTATATATGTGAGTATATTTCTAGGAATCTGTGGGATTCAACTTGATTGGAGGCCTTTGAGAAGTCACTAAATTTTTCTAATTCCATCACTGCCAATAATAACAATACTTGAAGGATTCTGATTTTAAAACCCACCTAAAATACAGACACTTCTGTAAAAGGGTTGATAAACACTAATCTCTTGTCTCCTAAGAAAAGGTTACCACTGAATGGATGCTTGTACTAGTTGGAACTCTGGTTTCAAGTATAATGTAAGGGAATTTATTATAAAAACACAGTAGTGAGTCACAGAATCCAAGTGCAGGGAGGCAGTTGGGTCAGAGGAAACACGGGAAACCTGCAGAACTCTCTCTCCTTCTCCTTTCCCTTTTTTGTTTTCAAGCATTTCGGCTGCACTCTTTTCTCCCTTCCTCTGTTTACTTTCTCTGAATCTCTAGTCGTGCAATGGGTTAAGATGATCGTCTAAGAATACTCAAGCTTATACCTCCTCCTTCTAAGAGATACTAGATCTCTTCATTCTAAATCACTGAGAGAAGGAACATGACTAAGACCACAGCGTCCCCCCCAATCCAGTCATCTCCAGCCAGAGGGCAAGTCATGTGACACAAACATAGCTGTCGAGTATCCTTCTGGGAGGGGGTGGGAGGAAGGTGATGCCCAAGACTAGTGCTTTATTGCCAGGAGTGTGAGAATACCCCACCCAGCAGATAAAGAAATTCCTATCGTAATCATGCAGACATTCCAGACACCTGGCTCTAGGTAATTGTTGGCCTAGCCTATGTGAAAATGTTGGCTTACAGATTGACAAAGATAAATCTTGGCAGCTCAGCAGTATTGTTGCCTCCTACTCTCTTCTGCATCCCTGGAAAAGCTTCATTAAGATCTGCAGATTACCAGATGAGATCCCAAGTTAAATGTCTGCATACCTCTTGGCTGTATATAGCTGCGGCGTTTAGTGTTAAGTAAGAATGACTACAGCAAGATCGTTTCAATAAGCACTATTTTACTACTGCTGCCAGAAAACTAATGTGATTAATGACATCATGGAGATCCATCAACACTATACAGTCTGGGCTATTTTGATGTTGTTTCTCACGAACTTCAATCTCTTTTAAGTTATTGTGGGTGAGGAAGAAACTTTACCCTCAAGTTTCTTCCAGCTGGTCTAATAATTAAATCTACATGAGACAAATTAATAAGAGAAAATGACCAAATCCAATTACATACATATGTATGGGAACCCCACATACATGAAAGAGTCAGAGACCCCACATGCTTTAGAGGTTCAAAGACAGAAAGGGAAAATGACATGTATGTGACATTCTAAGCTAAGACTCACCATGGGGCCTCAGAGGGGTGGAAGGTCATTACAGGACAATAAAGAAGAGTGGATATTTTTATTAGTAGTTTGCCCTGCCATATAGATAGGTAAAAAAAAATGTTACCTCTGATAATCTCTTGTTATGGGCAAGGCCCCTAATTCAAATTTTTCTAGGTAGTTAAGAGGAGGTGGTGCAGAAGTTTCTTTTGAGCCCCAGGGTCTAGGTTTCCTTTAGCTCAGAACCATCTGTATACCACAGAGGCACATCTTGGGGCGACTTGTTCTGAACCCCTACATTATTAAAACCCAATGTGAGAGAGAGAAAACTTTTCTTTTTCTCAAGAACTGAAGAGATAGAATCAGTTGAGGAGAATCATAACCATTCTTTCTTTCTGTATTCTACATATGGCCTTTTCAGAGCAATGACCCCTATGATAAAGTTTCATGTGGGACAACGTGAACATTCCTCAACATTCTGATCATCAGTATATATATATATTTTTTTTTTTAATTAATTTTTTTTTTTTTTTTAAATCATGTAGCTCCTTATTGCCAACTGAGTTTTAGAGAGCTGGAGGCAGGAGGTGACATCACACTGCAGAAGCTCTGGGGAGATTCTTTTGAACACAGAAAAAAACATTATTGTATTCTGCCATAATGTCTCCTGTTTTCCAATTGATTTTGGTTTTCATTCAGAGAAACTGATAATACAATATTTTCTTCTAGATAAATTAAAAACAGACATTAGTAAATGCAAGCATTTTTTTTCATTGAAATTTGCTTTATTGTGCTTCGCAGATATTAGGTTTTTATCAACATCGAGGCAAAACCTCTACCAGCAAAAAAGACGACTCACTCAAGGCTCAGACAATGGTTAGAATTTTTTAGCAATAAAGTATTTTTAAACTAAGGTATGCACATTGATTTGTTTAGACATAATGCTATTACACACTCAGACTACAGTATAGTGTAAACATAATTTTATATACACTGGGAAAACAAAAACCTGTGTGATTCACTTTATTTCTACACTTACTTTGTTTCAGTGGTTCCAAACTGAACCCACAATATCTCTGAAGTATGCCTGTATAGTTTCATTGGTTGAAATGTTCTCAGAAATGGTGCCTGGTCAAAGCCCTATGGTCAAAGAAGTGTGAAGTTTTTCACTGAAGGGAGGCATAGTAATATTTTGCAAAGATAATACATGCGATTTTGCAAAGATAATACCGTGTGCTTACACTGTGGAAAGTTCACGAACTTAATTGTCCAATCGCGTATATAAAAGGAATCTCAAACAAAAATTAAATAACTTTTATTGCATTACTAACGAATTGATATGGATGAGATGTGGAACCAGCTTTTGATGAGATAATTATGGCAGGATATTAATTTGTGTTTTTTTCTTAGTGCTGTACAAGTGAATGAGGAGTAGTCATCTTCCCCCATCCCAAGAAGCCTTTATGTTCTGCTTTTTATCTCCCTGGCCAAGGAATGGCTTTTGTGTTGGGAGCTGTAGTTTAAGGCACCTGGAAATCAACTCCCTGCTTGTGAGGATATGGGAGATGGGAGCGTGGGGTTAGTAGTGGGGTGAAGGCAGAGCTGGTCCAAGAAGGGAGAAGAGCGGGAGCCTTACTCTAAAGAGGGACGATCCTAGTGGCGGAAGGTCAGGTTAGCCTGTGAATGTGAGTGCTGAGGGGCATTCTAGGAGGGACAGCACATGCAAAGGTCCCTTGGCAGATGGTATATAATATATCTGAGGAACTTGCAGAAGAGAGGAGGATAAAAGTAGGAAAGGATGTTTGAGTGATAGGAGGGACCGGGATTTACAGGGTCTTGTACCTTATGTTAAAAGATGTTGGTCTTTCTCCTGAGAGCAATGGGAAACCATCGAAGAGTTTTGAGCAGGGAAGTGATAGAATCACATTTGCCTCACAGGCATTTTATCTTTACAGCAGTTCTATAAAGTAAGTCCAAGAACAGCCTCATAGAGCGAGCGTGGGGGAAGTTTAGCAATCTTGTACATATGCTCCATCAGTCACCCCACATAAACATGCATTCTTGTAAGACCAAAAAACCCCATTGTGTTTAATATGGAAATGCAGCTTCTAGACAAGTCCTCGGCACTCCTTTCTAACACCTCTGGACCTGGAACTGCTATTAGGTGTGCATGGTTAGTATTATTCTCTCCGATGAAGAAACTGAGGTTTAGAGGACTAACTTGTCCCGGACCAAACAGCTAGCAAGTTTCAGAGTGAAGATTTGAAGCAAGTCTAAGTTCTTGTAGCAGATAGGGTTAGTGTCCCACCCATATCCCCTTGTCTCACTCAGGAAGTCACCTGCAGATAGTCTCCATAGATGCCCATTTAGGGGGGAGGGGTTCCCTGCAGACAGTTTCTCAACATGCCTACTGACTTCTTGCATATATCTGCATGAGGGCCTTGTCTAGCCACTGACATCTATTTGACCTGTGCACAGGGACTTAACCTCATAGAAGTGACACTCAGTCAATGAGGACAGGAGTTGGGAAACAAAGAGCCCTCTTCCTCACCCCTCACTCAGATGGTTCTGAGCTGTACTCCACAAAGTCTTTCAGAGGGTCCCCAGCAAGAATGAGCCTCAGCTGCCCACAGAGGTAACTGATCACTAATTTACCCTTTATTGGCTTTCTCTGTTTCCTAACTCCCTCTCTGTTTCCTAACTCTCCCTCAGTGCTTCCTGGGATCAACTTCTATGTAAATTACTTGCACCTAAACCTTTGTCTCAGGGTCTTCTCTGCAGGAACCCAAACTAAGACAGCTCTTAACCAGTACAGTCTACTGCATCTCTTAATAGCAGTTGGAGAATTTCCAAAAAAATTCTCTTATTATGAGATCAATTTAATGAACACTTAATGGGTACATGGCTCTGTACCAGTGGCTACAAAGGAGCCATTTATGTCACCTATTTGGTCATTACTTTGGGCAGAAGGGAACAACTCCAAAGATGAAAATGAATAAATAATGGAAAGAGAAAGATGTATGTAGGTGGCCCTGTATGGGGGTATGATAGAGCAATGGCACTTAATATTAAATGTCTCAATCAGGGAAAGTAATGTCATGCTATTAGGAATTAATAATATACAACTTTTGGATGACATTGCCTTATTAATTCTAGTTCTTTCTTAGTTGAACACAAATGCTGTTCAGTGTTTGGATGATTTATCAAGATATGAAGAACTTGCCAAGTCTCCAGCTACAGTCGTAAATAATTCCACCATCTTTTATTTCACATTTTCCTTTTAGAAGGCCATATACTGGCAAACTTGTCATGGGTGGACTTTATGCCTCAACTTATATTTTTGAGCATGAACTGTAATCTTCAAACATGGCACGCATTTCATGGCTTTTCTAAAAATGTAAGTCCAATGGCATGACATAGAATCCTACATGACTCTTCCATAGGGTTTGCAATCCGCTTTTCTAGCCACAGTGAGGGTGGCTGTAGCTGTTTTGGAGGAAACACCAGATGGCGTCGCTTCAGGCATGCTGGCTTCCAGAAGGAGTCGCGTTTACTTCACAGTTGATTGAAGACACTTCGACTAATCCACTCCTGGGTTTCCACTGATTTCTGAGCTTTGTTCAAATAAGCCCATGGCTTTAATTAGAATAGCATTTGTGTGAATCTGTCTGTGGGTGAACATACGGAACTCTAGAATGTCCCCACATATTGTCACCATTTCTAGTGTGCTGAGATCCTAGGGTTCTGAGGAGTTGACATGCAAATCAAGGAGTTCAACTCACTGGAATTCTCTGAACATGGGCAGGTTTTGTGAGACATTCGGAAGTGGAAGAAAATTGTTGTCATCTCAAACTACCCCCAAAATAGCTGTGGTAAGGGAGTCTTTGGTTTTAGTGTTTTTTAAAATTTATTTTTCAGTTATAGTTGACATGTAATATTATATTAGTTTCAGGTGTACAACATAGTGATTAGACATTTATATACCTCATGAAGTGATCACCGCAATAAGTGTAAGAGAGTCTTTGGAATGTTAAGTGTCCCATGAACATCCAAATCACTCACAATCACACTGAGGAGACTTTTTCTGGAATCACTTTCTTTATATTGCAAGAAACCTAGGGTTAAAGTAGACATTCTGGAGTCACATGAAGGGTGGGGTGGAACGAGGGCTCAAAGTCACAGGTTCAGTGGTTCTGAACCAGCCTATCCAATCTTTCCTAGATATCTTGAATCATTTGGGGCAAGAGTTAATGGTAGAAAAGAAGAGAGATACAGAATTCATGGAGATGCTTGAGAGGTAGAGGCACTGAAAGATTGCATATAAAGGATTCTCTGTTGACATTATATTCAACAGATGGATATTTCCAAGAAAGAAACTACAGGTTTCTTTTGATTTGATTATGGTTCAAATTTCAAACAAACAAACGAAAAAATGAAGAACAATAAATAACTGCACTGGGCAATGAAAAACTGTACAAATGACAACATACACCAAGAAATCAATATGAGAGGAGAAGTGGAACAGGAGCTAGACAGGCGGTCAGACTGTCACCACCAACTGAACACACACACAGCTTGCAGCATTATTTTTCTATTTTGATGAAAAATTTGTAATTTTTGCATTGCTGCAGACCAAATAAATCAGCAATAAACATTTCTCAATTTACATTGCCCTTTCCATGAACATTTTTTGACAGTATAATCATTCTTCCAATATTTACAAAAACAATCTCTTCTCTGCTGTGAATCTGCCTAAGAGAAACACTTGCCATCATTCCCTTCAATCCGTGTGACACCATCTTATCAGTCACAATTTATTTTTTAACAGGTTTATCAAGGAATAATTGACATACAATGAACTGCACAAATTTAAAAATGTAAAATCTGATACTTTTTGACATTGCATACACTTGTGATATCTTAACATCACTCCAGAAACTTTTTTCTTGTTCCTTTGTGATCCTTCTCCCACACTCCTCCCTCTACCTAGGCAACAATTAATTTTCTCCTGGCCCTATAGGTTAGCATGCATTTTCTAGAATGTATATAAATAGAAGCCTACAATACTTACTCTTTTTTGATATGGCTTCTATGATAGAATGATTATTTTGAGATTCACTCATGTTGTAGTGTGTATCAGTAGTTCACTCTTTTTTATTGCTAAGTAGGATTCCATTCTGCGGAACCACACTCTGTTTATCCATTCATCTACTGATGAATATTTGGGTTGTTTCCAGTTTGGGATTATTAGAAATAGGTCTGTTACAAGCATTCATATACAAGGCCGGACAATTAAGTTCCTGAATTCTTCCTAGAAAAAGTGCTACATACTTCATTGCTGAATAACACTATGGTCACCTTTGAAGCACTCCCCTTGGGAAACTATGCACTGATGCCTGTGCATAGTTCCCTTAAAAGCAATTTTGGAACTTTTTCTGGAATGACCATCATCATATTAAAGAGCTGTCATCATATTACCCTTGATGTCCTGAATGTCATCAAAATGTCTTCCTTTCAATGTTTCCTTTATCTTCAGGTAAAGAAAGAAGTCACTGGGACCAAATCGGGTGAGTAGGGAGGGTGTTCCAATACAGTTATTTGTTTACTGGCTAAAAACTCCCTCACAGACAGTGCCATGTGAGCTGGTGCATTGTCGTGATGCAAGAGCCATAAATTGTTGGTGAAAAGTTCAGGTCATTTTCATCTAACTTTTTCATGCAGCTTTTTCAGCACTTCCAAATAGTAAACTTGGTTAATTGTTTGTCCAGTATGTAAAAATTCATAATGAATAATCCCTCAGATATCAAAAAAGGTTAGCAACATCGTTTTGACTCTTTTGGTGGTAGAGAATTGTCTGGCTTCCATTGTGTACTTTGACACTTTGTTTCAGGGTCATATTGGTACACCCGTGTTTCATCACCAGTGATAACACAGCCCAACACATCGTCTTGCCTCTCCAAAAGGTCTTGGCAAACTTCAACTCTCCTTTGCTTTTTGTTCATCGATGAGCTCCTTCAGGACCATTTTTGCCCACAGCTTTCTCGTGCCAAAGATTTTCCTCTTGGAAAATCGATAGTTTCTCTATCGATGTTTACTTGGTCTGCTATGCTTCTCACAGTCAGCTGACGATTTTGACATACAATTTGACTAATTTTAACAATGTTTTTATCAGTTCTGCTCATTACTGGCTGCCCTAACCTCTCTTCATCAGTAATATATTCTCTCCCCTCAGAAAAATGTTTAATCCATTTTATACTGCCATTTTCTTCATGGCATTCTCCACATAAACTTGGACTAACATGTCCCTGATTTCACTTCCACTCTTGCCAAGTTTAACAAGAAATTTTTAATGTTTGTTCATTGCTCTAATTCAAGCTCAGACATTCTCGCGACAGCCACAAAAACACACAACAACAGTAATGAATGCCACTCAGCAAGACTCCGCCACACGTCAACATGAACACAGCTGTGAGACACTGATATACCAAGGTTACAAAACCTTTCTGAGCTGTTTGTACAGTAAGAACATGGTGGCAAGTTCACGAACTTACTTGTCAGACCTCATACAAGTCTCTCTATGAACCTAAGCTTTCTTTTCTCTTGGGCAAATACCTAGGAATGGAAAGACTGGATCACATGTTTAACTTTCTAAGGAACTGCCAAGCTGTTCTCCAAAGTGGTTGTTCTAGGAGGAAATTTTAACCATTTTAAACGCTCATCAACAGTGTATGAATTCCCGCTGCTCCACATCCTTCCCAATATTTTGTATGGTCAGTCTTTTTCATTTTAGCCCTTTTAGCAAATTTGTAGAGGTATCATGTTTTAATTGTAATTTGCATGTCCCTAATGACTAATATTATCAAGCATCTTTTCATGTGCTTGTTTGCGATGCAGATATCTTCTTTAGTGAGTTTCTGTTGAAATCCTTTGCCCATTTTTTACTGGGCTGTTTTCTTATTACTTAGTTTTGAAAGTTCTTTATATATTCTGTGTATGTCTTTATATATGCTATAAAAATATCTCCAGTGTGTGACTTGTTTTTTCATTAGTTTAAAGTATTTTTCAAACAGTATAACTTACTAATTTCAGTAAAGTCCAATATGTCAAATGTTTTTTGTTTATAGATCATGCTTTTGAGGTTGTATCTAAGAAATCTTTATGTAACCCATGGTCACAGAGATTTTAATCCTATCTCTTCTTCTGGAAGCTTTATTGTTTTAGCCTTTACATTTAAGTCTATGATACATTTAAAGTTGATTTTTGTAAAGGGTGTGAGGTATGGATTGAACTTCTTTTTTTCCTTCTTCCCTTTCTCCTCCTCCTCCTCCTCCTCCTCCTCCTCCTCCTCCTCCTCCTCCTCCTCCTTCTTCTTCTTCTTCTTCTTTTTTTTGCATATAGATTTTCAATTGGTCTAGCATTTATAAGTGTCTTGGTGATATTGATACTGTTGGTCCGTGAGGCCATACTTTGAACTGCAGTAATAAAAACATATGCAAATAATTAAGGATATGCAAGTGAAAAAAGAACAAGAAATTCTTAATTCTAAAAAAAAATGAATAGAAGAAAGGAAATGCAATCATAATATGTTACTTGGCTTTGAAGTGAGTATATGTACAGTTGTCTTATCCTACTTAGGCTGCTATAACAAAATACCATAGACTGTATAATTTAAGCAACAGACATTTATTTCTCACAGTTCTGGAGGCTGGGAAGTCCAAGATCAAGGTGCTGACAAATTCTGTTCTTGGTGAGGACTCTCTTCCTGGCTTACAGACAGCTGCTTTCTCACTCTGTCCCCATATAACAGAGAGTAGTAGTAGCAGTAGTAGTAGCAGTAGTAGTAGAGAGAGAGAGAGAGAGAGAGAGAGAGAGAGAGAATACCCTGGTCTCTCTTCCTCTTCTTATAAGTGCACTAATCCCATTACAAAGGCCCCATCTTCATGACCTCATCTAAACCTAATTACTACCCAAAGGTCCCCTTTCTAAATACTGTCACATTGGGTGGTAGGACTTCAACATATAAATTTGGTAGGGGACGCAATTTAGTTCATAGCAATGGTCATAATGATGCAAACACTTGCTTAGTGATTAAAATAAACTAAATCTACATGTATCAGAAGAAACTTAACATATAATGCCAAAAACTGATAGCTCAAGGCATAACAACATACAGCTACTTTTTAGTGATACAAAGGTAACTACAGAGCTGGGGGCCTCTCCTTACTATTGGTTTTAAGAAGTGAGTGGGAAAAGCCTGCTGTTTTTTTATTATCAGCCTTTTAGTATTTGATTTGATTTTAACAATGTGTATGTTATGCTAAACAAAATACAAATAATTAAATTTGAAAATACAGTCATTCTATACAGAGTTTGGTATTTTTGAGTAAAGTTGGGCCTTTTTTGGCTCAATATTACTGTGAAGGGCAGAACTGAATGAAGCGTTTCAGGATAATCAAACCAACTATGAAAAATAGTCTTTTCATTAATTAATCAACTAATCTAACTGTTGGAATTATAAGCACCACATAGACCTAACAATAAAGCTGTCAGACATAGCAAATAAATATGCGTATGTCCCATGAAGTATTTGAGACATACTAAAACTAAAATGTTATTTTTTGTTTATCTGAAATTCAAATTTCACTTGGTGTCATGTCTTTTCCCTACCCGAGAAATAAATGATTCATGAAAACTGCTAGCATGGAATACAGTGGGGATGGAACACAGTGGGGCTGGAACACAGTGGGGGTGGGAGTTGGGAGATACTCCATTTACTCATGGTGGATGGAGGTGGCCCAGGATTGAGCTCAAGGTATTTCTGGGCTGAGGTCCTGGTGTTGCAGTACATTTTTTTTCTTTGTCCACTCCAGTCCTCAGAGTCTGCCATAAACAGACACAGCAAATGCTTATAATAAGAAATGATCAAATTTTAATCCTTGAAAATAAATCTTGCTCCCAGAAAGATAACAATTTCTAAGGGCTAAGAAATAGAATGGTCAGAAATGGAATGAGTGTGCATGTCGGCCACGTTTCCTTTGTGTTGTGGGCATTCTAAGCAGGAGAAACTTAGGTCTGTGGTTTTATATGGATTGTCCAGTGGTGACCTTTATACCAGATTCTCCTCTTCTGTAAATGTAAAAAAAAAAAAGTTATCATTATGGAAAATTTAGAACATACGTAAAGGTAGAGGGGATAGTTTAATGAATTGCCATGTATCCACCACCCCAACAACGATCAACTCACAACTGCTCTTTCTTCATTTCTATTCTTATTCTTTATCCTTCCCCAGTCATTGTGAAGCAAATTCCAGACATCATCTAATTTTATCTCTAAATATTTCAGTATGTATTTCTGACATACAAGGACTCTCCCTTTTAAACATAACCACAATACCCTCATCACACACACTCCAAAATCAACAATAATTCCCCAAAAAAGGCATTTAAAATAAAATTTGATAGATGAAAAAGAAATGCTCTCCCAGGATTTAAGCCAACACAAACCTTTCTGGTATTAATTAAGACGTGGACCAATTTAAATACCATTCTGGTACCACTTCAGAGGAGGTAAATTCAAACACTTCAATGGGTATTAAAATAGCTTGCCATTTTTCAGAGAAATATTACTATTGTTCATTCATTCATCGATACAACAGACATTTATTAGATATCTATCTTGCTAGCACAGAATACACAGATCAACAAGATCTGACTTTGTCCTTGAGACATTGTGAAACATGTAGGTTTACATCCAAGTACACGTGATTCAAAGCAGAAAGAATTAGGCACAAACAGGGGTACAAGGCAGAACTAGCAACCGAAATGAGTTCTAAAGTTTGTGTGCCTATTCTGAAGTCGAAGAGGAGGGCTTTTCACTTTTGGAATCAGCATGAGGATAAGGAAGGCATAAGGAAGATCAAACTCCTAAATTATTCGTTCTTTAAGAGCAAAGACCAGGCCTTCCACATCTTTGCAAATCTTCAACCTTGGCCTGTGACCTACACAGTGGTTACCCAATGAACATTCACTGAAGAAATGAATGCAGAATTTTTACCCAAGTGATTATTAACATTAATTCTCAGCCAGTTCTAAAACTCCTCGCTTATACTGCATTGTTTTCATATGACTATGCCATAGAACCCTTGCAACTGCTATCAGAAAGAGGTAAGTGTTGATGTATTTTACAATGAGGGATCTGTTGTGCTGAACATTTTCAGAAAGATGCTGCTCCCCTTATGCTCTAATTTCTTTCATATGCCTAAGCAGTTAGTTGGTGAGTCTTTGCTCTTCTTTCATGAGTTTAAAAGATGATCAAACCATCTGTGGTCCCCCAGTTATCATGACCTGCCCATTGGCCTTCTAATGGGCCGACGTGAAATTTGCTTCACTGACCATTTTCTTTGGAAATAAAAGCCAGAGTGGAGCTTGCTAACCACATGATTGAAATTTATTGCCACTGAAAGGATATTTCGTGTGTGTGTGTGCGTGTGTGCGTGTGTGTAGGGTCTGCATGGGACTCTAAATTTAAGCTTAAATAGCTCTCTGTAATCATTACATGGACTGTACTGCCCTGAGTAAGATTTAATCCTAGCTGCTCTATAGGAGAGAAGGTCTGCATATTTACCAGCTGGCCAGCAGTGTAGTAGATTTATATGGAGTTATTTTCCATACCATTTTGTTTATTTATATAGGCCTGATTAGACCCTTTTAAAAGCTTAACTTAGTGTAGCTGCTGCGGACAACTAGTTTACACCAAGTCTTTCTTGGCAAGACTTGAAAGCAAACGGTAAATGGTGTAAACAATTGTATGTGATTATACACTGCCAAATAATGTGCATCTGGGAAGACAAACAAAACTTATTAAACAGACAACAAATAGCCAAGGTAAATATCAAATATGTTAACTCTGCAAACTACAGGGCTGGATCTCGTCAAAGTCTTATTAACTCAGCACAGCTGGATTAAAATAAAAAGAGCCATTTAGACTTAAAAGCAGGGGATCCCCAAGTTAGAAAGTCTGGATTCTGTTCCTGTCTCCATCACTAATTCACTAAGTGACATTGATTATTACTTTGATTTTTGTTTGAGTTTTCCCATCAATGGCAAGGGAATTTTAGGGCTGCTCCTGAGAGCATAGGAGAATGGTTGCCATATGCCTTCCCTGGAAAGGAACAAAAGAGAACTGCTGTCTGGTCACTTCCCAATTCCTCCTGCAACCTCCAAGACCTTGATGTCCCTGGAAACAGAGTTGGCTTAGGCAAAAATTGGTGAAGAAGATGACGTTTCCAAGTTAGGTCACCAACATGGCCATGGCAGACTTTGGGGACTAGGCATCAGTATCGCGACACAGTTATTGATGACCAGTTCTGTTTCTGAGTGCACACGGGAGAGGGGAGCACACAGGGGGAAAAACATGTCATCCCCAAAGTATATAGTCATGCGGGACACTTTCCTATCTCTTAGAACCACAGGCACTTGGAACCACACATGTTCATGGCCGTCTTTGATGCTCTTAATACAACTTGCTTTGAAAGCAAAGCATTGTCAATGAATTCGTGAACCTCATTTTACCTACCATTGTTCCTGAAATGTCATCTACCTCACACCCTAGGGTTCCCATTATTCTTTAGGTCAGAAATGTTCAACTTAGCTGCACATAAGCTGCATCCAAGAAGATATTTTAAATCCTGATTTCCAGGCTTACAATCCTAGATTCTCTGCGGGTGAGACTGAAGCATCAGTATTGTCTAAGTCTACTGAGTGGTTACAAAGTACACCTACATTGAAAAGCACTGAATTAATGGTCTGAAGGGATGATCATAATTTAAAGCAGTGGTGCTCCTTAATCTTGGAGATTCACTTGAGTCACATGTGGGGATTGAAAATGTCACATTTGCCTGGTCCCCACTATCTGAATATATCCCAAATGCAACACTCCCCTTTTCTACTGTTTTCATCTTAATCAGGCCACTAGCATCTCTCTCCTCTACTTCTGCATCAGTATCTCTGTTTCCACAGCACCCAGAATGAGGCCGTGAAGCATAATCTGATCATCTATCATCCTGCTCACAATCTTTAACACTTAGAATAAAATCCAATGTTCTGACCACAGCCAAATGGCCCTAAGTGACTAACTCCTGCCTCTGTCTCTCTAGCCTGATCACCTCCCACTCTCCAATATACTCAGTAGCCTCTAGCCTCTGATGTGCCCAGCACATTCTCATCTCTGGGCCTTTGCACTTGCTGTTCCCTCTGTCTAGCACCTCTCCTCCCAGATACACATATGGCTTTGCTTCCTCCATTCAAGATTTTGTTCCTCACCAGATATCTTCCCTTGACTATATCTATCTCAAATAATACTGCCCTATGTTATGTCCCCTTACCCTACTGTATTTTCTATCACAACTTTTACCAGAAACATATTACTTGCTAATTTATCTCTTTAGTGCCAATTTTCCACCTAGAAAATGTAAGCTCTATGAGGGCTAGAACTTTGTTTTGTCTCGCTATAACCCAGTATCTGGAATAGTGCCTGGAACAGAGTAGGCATTCAGCACATGGTGAATGAGTGAATATATGTCCCCTACTTTCATTTCACTCTCATACTCAAATATATCATAACTATAAGGCTATCTCAGAAAAAGTCTATTTAGATCAACCATGTATCTCAAACGAAGCAACCCTTGGGCATATTTTTGCTCTACCTTATTTGACTTCCTTTAATTTGAAACCTGAGCTTCCCTAGATCGTACCAGCCAAGCAATATATTGGGTTACATAGAACATCAATGAAAATTTATTTTTATTGGAAAAGATGATCTCTCCAAATTAGGGCTATCTGATTTAGCAAATAAAAATATAAGCTGTCTAGTTAAATTTGAATTTCAGATAAACAATGAATAATTTCTTAGTATCCGAATATCCCATGCAATTGGGACATACATTACACAATTATTCATTGCTTATCTGAAATTTAAATTTGATTGGGTGCCCTTTGTTTTGTCTGACAATCTTCATCCAAAAAGCAATGGAATTTGTTTTCATACAGGAGCAAGTATGCAGTCAGATAACCTGGGTTTGAATCTTAGCTCAGCCCTCTTATTGGTTTTGTGAACTTTGGGAAGTTACTTAACTTTGGGAAGCTGTAGTTTTCCTATCTCTCAAATGAGGATAATATCTACTCTGCATGACTATTGTGAAGATTAGATTGGAGAACCAGCTAAGTCACTTAGTGTGGCACCCGGCCCATAAGGAGCACAAGTAATATTACTGTCATCATTGTTACTAGATGTAGGTTGGTCATCTCTCTCGGATCGTCTCTCTCATCTGTCCAGGACTGAGGGGTTTCCTGGGATATGGGACTTACAATGATAAAACTGGGAAAGTCCCAGGCAAACTGAGACAGTTGGTCATCTTAGCAGCTACTTAGACAAAGTTTAGTGCTGCTGTACTGCTGCACTGTGTATGAGGATTGTTTTCCATCAATTATCAAGGAATTATCTGGTTGCAATGGAAATGTTTCTAGCTTTTATTTTAAAAAGCACATTTATTCCCATTAACCCTAGTCACATTTAGATCTCCATTACTGGAAAGAAGTCTGTTTAGGTTCTATATATTTGGAAAATCATTCACGTAGCACCATTAAATGTTGATTAATACATTTTTAAATCATTAACCATCAAAATGGGACATTTGACTGCCTGTTGTTCTGTGCATTTGTTGTTTGGCCCTTTGTTCTCTGCATCCAAAAGAGCTCTTAAGAAACAATTTGTTTCACAGATGAAATGCTATTAATTTATGTAAATACAATGAATGAAGCAGCAAGGTTCAAAGAGTTTATACCTTAAATCTCTCAGGCAGGGGAAATGAATAGGATGATTTTGTCTCACAGGTGCCTCTGTGAGCTGGTACTTGGTGCAGTGATGGAACTGGAGAGGGAAACACCCCTTTGGCCATGACCAAGGGTAGCAGACTGGTTATACGGCCTCTGTGTATTGGGTTTCCACTTTCAGAGTTGGTCTCAGTAGACACAGCACAGAAGACTTGGTTGAACTTCGGGTAGCATTTTAGTGATAAAATGGTGAGGGCGTAACCAACAGACAGGTGGAGCAGGAGGCGGGAGATAAGAGAGGACGAGCCCCAATCAGGCACCATCCTCAGCTTATGAAAGAGGGAGTTGCTGGCAGAAAAACTAGAGAGTCAAGTATATTATGTATTTTATTATAGTAATAAGTATAGTATATTATTTATAGTTGCAAAGATCACCCATTGAGGATCTAATAATTATCATCTAACTCAAGCACTAGAAGTAGGAAGAGATGGGATAGACAAAAGTAAACTAAGCAGCATCTTTCATACCAGAGTTAGTAAATACTCTAGAGACAAGTCAAGAAATTGAGGAAATAAGCATAAAATATAAACTATAGAGATGAGATGCTACCTGGAAGAACTAATCTTGTTTCCTTTGTTTAATGACTAGAACTGAATGGGGAGGGCTGAGGTGATTGCATCAGAAGCTGCTTTACTTGAGTCATTGTCATGGGCACAGGCCACTTTCATAAAAAAAAAAATCAGTACAAAGATGACAATGTTGTAGTACAAAGATGTGGTCATACTGTTCTTTTGAGGCAAGTGAGAGATAGTCTCAGTGTTGTTTGTTTAATGAGCTTTCAGAAAATTGAGTTTAAGTTGTTTCCACTTATTTTGTGCTTCAAGGGCCTCAGGAACTACTTGGCAAAATTCAAACAACAAAGCAAAGAAATACTTTAGAAAAGGGAATGAGGGGAAGAGAGAGAAGAAAAGAAGTTCAAGATCATATCCTTGATGCCATCAGTAGCAGAACTAACACCCATCAGCTTTAAAAGGCAAGGACCTCAGCACCGCCCTAAGCACTCGACGGAGAAAAACACCCTATCACCTCTCATACCCATCCCAGTCCTCCTGGCTTCCTCCTGTTTCTTTGCCTCTCTGTACCTTGGGCACTAAGCAAGTTACCATTTTTTCATTTCTCTTCACTTTCCATCTGTATTAAGTTTTTTTCTGACATGCGATGTTATCTTCAATGGGACATTTATCGCCTGCTGCAGTTAAGAAGGGTGTGCCATCTGCAGGGGGGGCAGGGGAGGGACAATTAAATAAAACAACAACAACAAAACACGGAGCCTTTGGTCTTAGCAGTAAATCAACATTTCTCCTTTCGAGTACGTTCACTGCCAGGGAGGATAAGAGTAAATCCCCCTCAGTCCGTCTGTTGAACGAGTACAAATAAGCATAGGCTGGGAGTGGAAGACTTCTGCTTTGGTCTTTATTTTTCTTTCGGACTTGAGCTTACATTTTCCTTTCCAATCAAGACCTGTTGTGGCCCAGCCTGCTCCTGTGAATTAAAAGCCTTCCAAGCACAAAGAAGCCCTTCTTAGGGTTAGAGAATCATGTCAAGCTCAGATGCTCTGTATAAGGGACAGGTCTCCAATCACTGCCAAATGTTTCCTTTTGAATTCACTGTCTTTCCTCAGCCAACCCTTCTCTGTCAAGCCTCTCCCCCCAGCACTGCCTAGTTTCACGCCATCCTAGGACTGCCTTCATTTGCAAAGGCTCTGGCCCAGGGGCAGAGAAGTGAGGGTGGCAAGGAGGGTAGGAAGCCCAGTGGGAAACACCTGTTTCTCTCCTCCTATCCCTGGAAACTTTGAGCAACACAGAGTCTAAGCCCTCACCATTGTTGTTGTGACATTGAATTGTGGTGGCAAACGACAGTTGTGACTTCACTGAAGAAAGCAAAACAGCTGGCAAGGCCTGGTGGGTGTGCTCCTAATTTGTGCCCAGATAACTTTGTAGTTCACAATGGGTTCCGGCCAGCAGTGACTGGAGCCAGACAAAAAAAAAAAAAAAAAAAAAAAAGCCCCTCTATTGAAAATGTGGCTTCCTTCTCCGCATTGAAGCCAATGTCAAATTTTGCTTCTGTGAGGGCCAAACGGTTGAACCCAACAGTTTTAAAAAAGGCACACACACACACACAAAGGCAGACTTCAAGGCTGACCACACTTTTCTCGTGAATTCTGAACGCCTGCTGCCTTCTCCTGGCTGGTCAGTGTACAGAATAAACTTGTAACCTAAAAATGTGATTTCTGAAAAATGTTGGCATCCTATAAAGATAATTCCTTCATTTACAAATAAAAGTGTAAGAATTCTTTCCAGGGCCAGGTGGAGATGGGGGAGATAGTTAGCTCATATTTCTTCAGTTTCAGAGCTTAATAAACTGGTCTCGCCTATCATGTACCTGAATACTCCCTCAGGAAGTCCTCCTTCCTCTTTCTGGGCCCTGTGGCTTAGCAGGGATTGGCCCCATCTCCTGCCCCAGGGGGGGACCCTGGTCGGTTTAAACAGAAGAGCTTTCCCATTTATCTACTCACCTCCTTCCCTGGTTCTCAGATAAGTCAGTGACCCAATCAGATCCACTGAAACACAAGAAGACGTTTGACACCTGAGAAAGACAGCATCCTCTTTCTTCCACAAGTGCTAACAGAAAAGAGGCTCACTTTTCCTTTGGAAAGTGAAGGAGGAGACCTGAGGTCTGGAGTTGCTGCAGCCATTTTGCTACCACAAGTGGCGAGCCTGGAGCTGCCAATGAGGAGGATGGGTTGTGAAGGAAGGACAAATGCATGTGAGGATGAAGCTGAGACAGAGAGGAACCAGTCCCCTGGTGTGCTTGTGGGGACTGCTGGGTCAATCCTCACCTGGGGCCAGTATCACCTGTGCACATTTCCATTATGTAAGCCAAGAGACCCCTGTGTGGTTTAAACCAGATCAAGTTGGTTTGTCTGTTGCTTGTGATAAAGTAGTCCCAAATGATGTAAGTTTCTTGTTGAGAACCTTCAATATCCCCCCATTGTCCATAAAAATGGGCTTAAATTTCTTAGCTTTTGAGATAGTCCACAAATAGAACACAGCCAGTCCTTTTCTCCTGGTCAAACTCATCTTCTAACAGTTCCCACTTGCCCCTTTTCTCGCTATTCTGCTTTAAAATGTCACTGCCCTTAAATATGACACCTTCCCTTATCTTCCCAAGCTATACTTATCTCTCTTGACCTCTGTTTCCCCTCCCATTCTTCCAGTGATTGTTTGAACTGCTGTATTTTCTCTACCCTTTTCATATAGGCTGTCTTATGTAGCTGTTAATCATTTTAATGTACATTTAGCTTATCTTTCTGAGAGCAAGTATGGTAGCATTCTGGTAAATGGCTACCTCCTAGCACATAGAACCACACCTTACATGTAGTAGGTATTAACAATACATGCTGGGTAGCTGGTAATAGTCATATTTTTTGATCACCGCCAACACAAATGGTATGTCCGGGTAAGGTTAAGGACTCAAACACTACCTAGACACATGAAAACAGTAAAACCAGAGAAGTCTGGCCAAATAATTTTCACTTGAGAATAAAATGGGGTTATTCCATTAAGAACAACATTTATATGAAACAAACTGGACTATAACCTAACTTCTAACTCTTCAAATTACAGGGCTCATGGAAACCAATGAGGTAAACTGATTTGACTAATACATCTCTATTATGAAAGCCCACTGGAGCTTGCTGAAGCATAAGCAAGTATCAAGTGGCCATATAATATAGCCCCATCACTCAAGAGCTGCCTGTGGTCAAACATGTCTGCCAAAAAGGTGTGTAATTTGGCAGTCCCAGTTCCAAGTGCTGTGTAAAGCCTCTGAGTGATGACTGGATGACTGGCCATTCAGGAGGCCCCCAGACCAAAAAGCCTGCAGAGAGCCTATGTCACGCTGTTCACTTCATCATTTCCTGCATGACTTCCCACCTACAATCCCTCTGGCTTCATGGAGTCTGTTTACAAAGAGAAGTAAATGCCCATATTCTGCCTGGCCTCCACATAGGTTTTATTGTAACTCTTTAAAGCTTTATGACATTCTGGGGCGTATTTCCCTGGCATTCCAGCATGACCCATAGTACAGTGGAAACAGGCTGCCCTTCGCATTTCATAGCCTGAACATTTAATGACATCATTCTGTGAGATGAAGGGAAAGCTTTAAGAAAAATCCAATTTGGACTGCTCTAGCCACAGTTGCCTTAATTAGCCTCTGTTTTCAACATAATGAAAGGAATAAACCTGAAGATGGCTGGCCAGGAAAATTATGAGCTTTCAGGTACACTCGGTTACTATAATTTTTCTGCTAGCAGAAAACGTCGTTAAACTGTGGATTTGCTCTCTGTCTTGAGAACAGAGACAGGAAGAAGAAAGAAAGGTACACACATTAATTTTTAAAAAGACATTAAGTCATGCTCTCTTGTGCCATCACCATCTTGGCATCTTATTGCTTCCAGACAGCATAAGCACTTCCTCTCTGTATTGGTTCTTCCCCCCTTTTGCTGTGAGCCATATCATTTTGTGAAACATAAAGATGTAGTATTGAGCAGGATTGGGTCCACCCTTCACTAAAAAGCTCCATTGTCTCCATTGACAACCCTTTGGAGTAATCTTTAAGCAAAGAAGCATTTGGAACGTCATACAGAATAAGGCACATTTTCTCCTAAGTATGGGTTTTATTCTTCTGAGTAAATAGATACTTTATATGCAGCCAAGTCTCCATTTGGTGTATCTGAGTAGGAGTTTGATATTTGCACTGAGAAATATCGAATTCCTAGAATTCAAGAATTTTCTTACAAGTCAGTTAGACTTTAAATCTATTATTTGCATATTCATGAGTAGATATATTTCTCTAGTACATTCTAATCATAAAGAAAAAGAGCATCAACCACTGACTCTACTTTATGTAGGGGCTTGTCTTGTGATACACAAGAATCAAGTGATACAGTTGAAAAAGAAGCACATTAGACAGAAGGTCCTCAGGGCAATTAACTACCTAGACCTTTAGTGTCTGTGGAATTACAACAGTCCCAGCCTTGTTAAAGTGCCTGATATGTTGTGATCTGTGGATTTCAATCATATGCTGTAAACCACTTGCTGGTTGGTGGGCCTAGCCAGTCACCTGCATCCACTCCCAAAGCAACTTTATTTATTTTATTTTATTTTACTTTTTCATTAAAGTTTATTGGGATGACAATCATTAGTAAAATTACATAGGTTTCAAGTGTACAATTCTGTAATATATTGTCTATATATCACATTGTGTGTTCACCACCCAGAGTCAGTTCTTCCACCACCATATATTTGATCCCCTTTTCCCTCCTCTACCACCCCCTTCCTCTTTACCCTCTGGTAATCACTAAACTATTGTCTGTGTCCATCAGTTTTTGTTTCTTTGTTTGTTTGTCTTGTTCCTTTGTTGCTTTCAGTTTTATATCCCACATATCAGTGAAATCATATGGTTCTCTATTTTTTCTGTCTGACTTATTTTGCTTAGCATAATGATCTCAAGACTCATGCATGTTGTCGCAAATGGTCCTATTTACTGCTCTCTTCCTCAGGTAGGATACGCAGTAACTCTAATGACTTGTTAAAAGTGTTTGTTAAAAGATTGGCAACTTCTGTCTTCTTTCACCCCTATGCCCTCATAAAGAGCATGAATGCTGCCGATGGAAATGAAGCAAAAGTGAAAAGGTTTAACAAAGGGGTGGCATTTGTGATCAATCTCTCTTGAATACCCATGTTACTGTGGTTATGGGGCTTCCTCAAGCCACTTAGTTGAGCCTTATTCCTTCCTTCCTTTTTTCATTCTTTCATTTCTTTATCCCTTCATTTATTCAATCAGCATTTATAGACCACCTACTCTGTGTCAGGCACTGGGTAGGCACAAGGCATATATTGGCGAACTAAACAAAATCACTCCCCTCACGGAGCTTATATTCTGATGGGGGAAGGACAGAAGAAGACAGACAACAGGCCATAATACCTGATTACTTTTAGTTAGTTTGCTGGGGCAAATGAAGCAACTTTACTCTGATTTTACCTAAAAGACTTTATATTTAATTACTTTTAAATCAGACCCTACCTTTTACCTAAGTTTTATTAAATACTCTGAAGGGCTCATTCTGGTACTCTTCTTAGGGCAGCTTTCAGGATAAACTGGAGGTGGAAGAGGAAAAGAGGCAAGGCCTCCTCCACTTACTAACTGCATTACCTGCAGAATTCATTTAGCCTCTTAAATGCCTCAGCGTGACAATAACACTCCCTAATCACCTTCTGCGTTAATCTAAGAACCAAATTGGGGTGAGCTCTGAGACCCAGCACTGTGAAATGCAGGGCCAATCCTGGGGATTCTGATGACAGTGCAGTGATGTCAGTGGTGAGAATCAAGGGGGGCAGCATAAGGTCATTTCTCCCTGTGTGTCTCTTCAGCTTTGGAGGGAGTCCAGATGCAACTTGACATGGCACCAGTTACAGAACATGTGTCAGACGCTTGCCTAACCATATACCTAACCCCATAGATTGTTGACACTGTTCCCTATGGGCGCCTCCACTTCCTTGGGGGCACATCATCTCCAGCAATGGGCACTACCAGACAAAACTGATGAATTTAAGAAACCCCACCTTACCTGCCCCTCCACAGAAATTCTTACCCAATTTGGACTCCAAACGTTGTATCCGTCTTGTGTTCTTCAGCACCAGTGTTAATACTTAAAGATATGGAAATGATTGCCCGCAGTGGAAATTGAACAGAGTATTGGTGAAATAAAACTATGGATAGAAGTTATCTTTCTCAATTCTCAATCTGTTTTGGATTGAAGACAAGAGAAGACCATATTAGCAAAAGAAAAATTGGCCTAAATGTGAGAACAGTTGGCTTTAAAAAATATATATATCGTTAAGTAGTCACAGAATGGCAAGGAGCCAGGAAAGCACTCAGTGGAGTTTTCCACTCCACTCTCCATATCTTGCTTGCAGAGTGTGTACTTTTTGTCTTAAAGCGCCATGCTCCCAGGCTGAGAGAGGCAGTCTGTCTTGCTTATTTCTTGTAAACAAAACAGTTAAATATGAAACAAGCAGAATTTTGATTTGAAGAACAGATAAGTAGGTCAATAAATGTTAAGCTAATAGAAGTCTTTCCCCTCAAAGACCGTGTCCTTGTTAGGGATGACAGTCTGTCTGGTCCTATCCTAACGCAGCTGAAGGCTAATTGACTCAATCATTCCCTAAGCATTGGAGGCAGGCTGGTGCAAAGACCAGGATCAGAACTCATGTTAGGGATGGAATGGAATGATTCTATTCCATCTGCTGTAAGTGTGAGAATAAAAAATTTCTTTCAAACAAAAAAAGATGTATGTTATGATACAGCAATAAAAAGGGATGAGCTACTAATATAAGCAACAACATGGCTCAATCTCAAAAGAAGACACAAAAGAGCATATACTGTATGATTCTGTCTATATGAAGTTCAAGAATAGACAAGACTAATCTCTGGAGAGTTCAGAACAGTGGTTGCCTGTAGCGGGTGAGGGTACTGACTGGAAAGGGACATGAGGAAACAAACTTTCTGAGTGGATGGAAACATCTTATATCTTGATCTAGGTGGAAAAGAGGTGTGTACAAATATATGAAAAGTCATTGAGCTATACCTTAAGATTTGTGCACTTTCCTGCATGTAAGTTATATCTCATTCATTTTTTTAAAAAGGGCACAACATTTATTAGCCATCTGAGCATACATTTGTAACAGTAATAATGATTGATATATTTATAATATTCATATGCATTGTCTCTGGATTCTCAAACACATCTTCGAGATTAGATGAGGAAGGTGAGGTTCACTGGAGTTCAAGTTTACAAGGGTGTCCCTCCCCTCCCCATTTCAACAGCTCAGGGACACCAGAGTCCCTCTCAATGAGGGCACCGATCATGGTATTTGGTCAGAACGTGTTTCCATTGCGTGAGACTGTTCCATGAATTGTGGGACATGTACGATCCCTGCCAAATGCCTTTCCCTAAAGGTCAATGAGCCAACCAGAAACACCTTTGCACATTTCCAGACGCTCCCATGAGGTCACTACCAACCTCAGTTGAGAGCCCTTGTGCTTACTGCATCCCTGGATAATGGGGCTTGCATGCCAGTTAAATCCTAATTCCAAAGGACCTGGACCCCTGATGAGGGCACCTTTGTTTGGGCACCAATGCAGAATGGGTTGCTGGTCTAGGTCCTCTTGTTGAGCCAGCATTCCTGCTTTGGCTTGAGGTCCACCACACAGGTCCCTTTACTTTATCCGACACACATCCATAAATGTGGTGTTGGGGTGCGGCTCAAGCTTCCAGTCTGTTCCCTGGAGGTCCAGTCCTCTAACCATGTTCCTTTCCCTCTTGCTTCATTAGGATCATGTTTATGGAACTCCCTGGGGCCCAGAACACAGGAGGTTAGCCAGGATCAGTGACTCTGCCCTATCCCTTCAGAAGTAGGTACATTATTGTAGGACCTTCTGCAATAGATGAGACTCCTGGAGGTCACGTGATAATACGTGACAAGTAAGGGCTTGAGCCCTCCTCTCCTCATCTCAAATCTCTCTCACTCCCCTACACCCTCTGTTGGCAAATCAAGACCTTGGTTTGAATCTGACCCACTGCTTGCCAGCTCAAGGATGTTTTTAAAACGTTTCAATAATTACATTTAAAATAGTTACATAAGTATCTACCCGAAATATCCTTGATTTTGCCTCTTGGCCCACAAACTCTAAAATGTTTACTCTGTCCTTTTACAGAAAAATTTTGCAGACCCCTCCACTGCTATTATGCTTTATTCCAATGTGCATTCAGTAGAATTCTGACAGGGTTTATGAACGAAAGCTCCCCCGTTGGGAGCAATTGTGACTTATTTTATATGACAAGAACAGGACAAGTGACAAGAAAAAGATCAGCTTTATTAAGATATCATCCATGCCTATGAGGGAACAAGGAGAGTTAAATGAGGGTGTAGAGATAATCAATCACATGTATTGTCCCATCCTTTTAAATCAAATGGTTGCATTTTATCATGTTCTCACTTGTCTCCCTTTCCCCCATGACAGTTTGATGACCAGCTCCTACACTAAGCTGGTTGACATTAAGAAAATCACTCAAGGAATGTCAGGACAACACTGATGTAATCTGCTTAATGGATTTGATTTTTGCCTTGGGGTTCTTAGGGCTACAGACGTTCATCCATTCATCAACAGACATGAGGATACAGAGATAGAGGAAAGAGAGGCCCCCTCTCCTGAGGAACTCACTGACAAATAAACAGATGTTTACCTCACAGGTGAGACAATAGCAAGAGGAGAGGCACATAACTTTGCTGGAATGGAGACGGCGAAGCCCAGTCTAGGTGGAAGGATGAATTCACCTGCCAGGTGAGCAAAAATCAGGGAGAAGGGCGTTCTAGGCAGAGAAGAGCATGAATATCTATTGTGTGGAATCTATTTTGTGCGTGTGTGTTTACTTTACATATAAAGAATCAATAAAGTCATAGAAGCAAGATGGAACATTTGGTGTTAGACATCAGTGAGGGGCCTGGGACAACAGGCCCCAAAGGTGAATGTGAGGGCAGAGACGCCTCTAGAGAGAGTCAGGGGCCAGATCCTGCAGGCTCTTGTAGGCCATTGTCTTAGGTTGGGTTACCCTGGAAGCAGACCCTGAGACAAGGTGCGGTAGATTAGAGATGGCCACAACTCTTTGTTACTTCTCCCACTGAGAAGTGGAGACTTATTCCCGACCCCTTGAATCTGGGCCGAACTTAGTGACTTGCTTGAGCAATAGAATAGGATAGAAGTGATATTCTGGAACTTCTGAGACTAAGTCACAAGAAGCCTTGCTGCTTGTGTTCAGGTATCTTGGAAAACCTTCTTTCTGGGGTCCCTGAGCCATCACATAAGAACTCTGATGCCCCTAAAACTGCCATGGTCGAGGGGCCATGTGCAGGCTCTCTGGACAACTGTCCCAGCTGAGTCCAGCCTTCTAGCCAGCCCTGAACTCCCTGCCACATGCCAGACACATGAACAAAGCTGTCCTGGATACTCTGGCCTTGCCCAGCTGTCAGATGAATACCAATGAGTAACCTCAGTCAACACATCCTGGGACAGAAGACTTGCCCGGCTGAGCCCTGCCCAAATTTCCAACCCAGAAAGTTGTGAGAAAAAACAAATGGTTGTTGTTTTTGTCACTAAGTCTTGAGACAGTTGTTATTTATAGCAATAGAAAACTGTATTAGTTTCCTAGGGCTGCTGGAGCAAAGCACCACACACTGGAGGGCTTAAAACAACAGAAATGTATTGTCTCACAGTTCTAGAGGCCGGAAGCCTGAAAGCGAGGTGGTGGCCATGCTTCCTCGGAGGCCCTGGGGGAGCATGTGTCCACGCTTTCCGGTTAGCTCGTGGTGTTGCTGGCCATCCTCGAAACTCCTTGGCTTGTGAGACACATCACTCCAAGTTCTGCCTCTGTTGTCACATGGCACGTTCCCTGAGTGCCTCTCCTCTTCTAAGAAAACAAGTCCTTGCACTAAGGCCCACCCTACTGACTGTGATCTCATCTGAATTTAATTACATCTATAAAGGCCCTCTTTCCAAATAAGACCCCAGAAACAGGTACCTGGGGTTAGGAATTCAACATATCTTTTTTTTGGGGGGGACACAATTCAACCTACAGCAGTAACCCAAATACGAAGATTGAATACAAGTATTTTATTTGGGGGATGATTCTAGGAAGCATTGGCAGAGGAGTGAAGTTAAACAGAGAAGGGACTAAATTCAAAATAATGTGCATCATGGAGCAAAGCAGATGGCTACTGTGGGCAACTGGAGTCAATTCCACTGGGAACCTGGGACACGGCAGGGAAAAGACCTCCAAGCTATTCTCTCCTTGTTCCCCACCGAGGAGCCAGGAAAATGGAGAATTTATCCTTCAATTCCCATCCATCACTGGCTGAGGGCTGCTCCCTAGGAGCATTAATTTCCTGGCACTTATGGCCCATTGCCCACAACTAAGAGAACAACGCAGGTAAAGGGAAGCAGGGGCTTGCACAGGGTGCTGTGGGACGGCAATGCTGGAGCCTATGAGTGGGGCTCTGACGGCCTGTGATACAGCCGTGCTGAGGAGGTTACATTTTATTCTGAGGCGATGGAGGCTGGAGGGAGTGAGGAGTTGAGTGATTTAACGCAGAAGAGTCATGTGTTCAGATTGGAATTATAAATCACTCTGATGGGAATGGATGAGGGCTGGATGTTCCCGTTAGGAAGCTGTGTCTGTAATCCAGGGGAGAAATCAGGAATGCACAAACACATGCAATGGGAGGGCAGATGGAAGGGAAAGGATAGACTCAAGATATATGAGTATCTAGAAGGTAGTAGAATCAACAGGACATACAAAAGGTAAGGGTAAATCTGAGGAGCTTCTGGGACCCTAAAGGAACTTTCAATATTGAGCTAAGCTAAAGGTGAAATCTTATCTTTCATACAGATAGAATAGAGACATAATAGCAACCTGCCTCCAGGTCCTTGCACGGGCTGTTTCCCCTGCCTGCCCAATCTCCCCCTCCCCCTACGGTCACATGATCCCCTCCCAGGCAGGTCGCAGCTTTCTGCTACAATGACTCCTTCTCAAAGAGGCCTTTCCTGACTACTTTACTTAAAATTGCAAGCTACCTCCCTCCTGTCATTTCACCCTATTGTCCTATCCTGCTTTATCTTTCTCCACTTGTCACACCCTGACATACATTCATTTTAATTATGTATTTGTCTACTATGTGTTCCCCGCTCTAGACTACAAGCTCCACAATGGTGGATTTTTGTCTGTTGTGGTTGCATCTCAGCGTCTAGGGGAAGACCTGGCACACTAAATGAGGTGAACTGTTGAATGAATGAACAATTCGAAAACTTGTTGGTAAACACAAATGGACTCTAGCTGCTTCTGTCTTCTAAACGGGGAGGAGTGATGGTGATACAATTTATATTCCAGAGGAAATAAAATTTCTACATCACTCCCTTTCCCCTGCAAGGACTGGGGGATGAAGAAGAAAGGGAGAGGCCTGGCAATGGCGCCTCGCTTGGGCAGAGTGTAGGTAGCACTTTTAAATATGCAAAAGGAGGCGTTGTTAGACAGGGAGCACAGCAAGAGAAAAGGGACAGTGAAGGCACCTATGCTTTATTGGTTCTGAGAGGGAAATAGTGTAAGGAGAGCAGGGAGGGGACCGTGACTCAATGTCATATAATAGGTAGAATGGCCAAATAGCTTTTCAGAGCAGGTGAGTCTCAGATTAGGTTTTATGGTTTGGAGTTTGTGCTGTGTAAATCCACTCTGTCTCCTCAAAAACCTGCTATAAGCACAGGCCTTGTGTGGAGTTTTGGGGGATAGGGGAAAGGGCCCAAGTTTCACCTCTGAGTCCACACGTTATGGAGCAGGGACAGTGAGCAGAGAACCTGAGATGATACAAAAATGGGATTCAGAGGAAGCAGAAGGATGGAGCAGGGGGGTGAGGGTGGGGCCTGAGAATACAGGGCCCCAGGACTGTGGGAAATGCTTTGGAGTGAACGCTGTCACTTATCAGACCAGTCACGTGGATTGCCATGATACATTGCATTCATATGGCACTTTATAATTCACATAACGTTTTCATAGACATTATGTCATTTTTATTTGCACCCTGTACAGCAGAGAGGTTACCCAAGACCACCTGAGCATCAGAGCTCAAGATGAAATTGGATCTTCGGACTGGAAGTCAAGTACATTACTACATTACTCCTGGCTTTTGCAGATTCAATATTGAGCTTTCAGCTATTTGAGAAGTTCAAGAGATGCAGTAACTTAATGCTTTTGCCTCGGCACAGCCTGGAATCTTCTGTTCTGGGAGGCTCGTCGGCAGAAAGGAGCCCCGAGCTAGTGAGTGAGCCTGGCCACTTGCTCAGTGACCACAGATCAACTCAGCTGTCTCTGTTGTTCCATCCGTTGGTGCATGCCGGAGGTTTTGCAGAGCTGGAAGGTCTTGGGATCTAACGAAGGCAAAGGGAAAAGGGCTAAAACTGTCCTCGTCCCATGTGTTTTCAGAAGGGGAACTTAGGGGGTGATTTGAAAGAAAAAAGCAATTTCAATTTCTTATGCCGCATTTGGGTCTTCTGTGGTTTAAAGCATGAATGGAGCATAAGTCTGGGTTTGGAAAGTTTGAGAAGATGTATTTTCACAGTCCTTTCTTTAGTTTAAGCCCCTGCAATGACATCTTACCCAAAGTATCCTGACTCTTTTCCCAAGAGATTTCTCTTCTGGGAAAAAATGCAATGATACTCAAGTTAGAAATGGAGTGTGCCACAAATTACTCTTCACTCTGTTTCTTTGGGTTGAGGAAGGGCGATATTTGTAGTTCTGGTTATAATTGGAGCAAAGATATTTTCTATGGACCCAAATAAAATGAGTGAGGAATGCCACTTAAATTTTTCTGTTAACGTTATATGCGTATGAATCAGGTTTGTGGAAGGGGAAATAAGCACACCTATTTTTTAATCCAAAAAACAATCCACAAATAGAATCCAGGGTGGCAGTGGCATGAAATTTAATTATTTACTCAGATCCATTACAACTGTTTTCTACTCCTTCCTGGGAATGGCTTTAGTGTGCTCTGAATCCCAAAGGTAAATCTGTGGAAAATTAACACTACATCTATTTCTGGTTAAGTGAGACTGAGTAAGTAGGATTTAGGGGTGATTTCTTTACTTTCTTCTTTGTAGTTTTCTGTTTTGCTCAATTAAAAAAAAATATGAGTGTGTATTAAATGTCTAAACAATAAAGCTATTACAAATTAAATTCTTACTGTTTCTGTCAGGGTGCCAGTGGGAAGGCAGAACCAGTATGAGTTATGGACTGTGGGATCTGTTACAGGAAGTACAGCTTACACCATGGCAGGAGGTGATGGGGAGGTGAAGGCCTGAAAGGAGGGTGGGGGAATCAGAGGAGTCAGCATTTAGTCAGAAGCCATGCACATCCAGCGAGATCACCAAGAAGGAGCTGACAGAGAAGCTGCTGTTTTCCTGGCCCCATAGTGGGGCACTGGTGATGGGCCAGAAGTCAGGAAGAAGAATTAAATATGGAGCACAGGAGATGGAACAACGTGGAACCTTCCAGCACTTCTAGGAATGTCTGTCACTACATCTAACCTAGTGACCTTCCCAAGATTATGGCTGTTGCTTCACTTCCTCATGAAAATTCTTCTTTTGGAAGAGTCTAACCTGGAACCACATGGGGAGAAGATTCTTGGAAACAAGCTTCCATCTTAAGCAAGTTGAAACTGGATATCATGGAGACCATGAAGCATCATGTGTATTTGATTCTGATCAACATCCTTAATTAAATTAAGTTGGGTATAAGAACTCCCACACATAATCAGTTTGCCCTATTCTTTATAAACAACAACTTGTCACAATGGAAAGAGCCAGTTTTGGAGACAGGCTATTTGTACCGGGAAATAGAAGTATTTTCTACTCATTGTGTGTAGATGAGGAAAACCTAAACTGACATTCTCAACGTTTTTACCCCTCTTAATGCTGTAGAGTCAAAATCTCATGAACTCCATGAGATTTTTTTGTTTCTGTTCTTTTCATACGTCATCTACCAATCAGTGTCAGATCACAGGAATTTCATACTAAGAAATACAATGTAAGCGTCCAGAAAAAAATGTCTAACCACTGCTTCACTTTCATCCCAGTGTTTAGAACAATGATTACCCAAGTGTCTGATAAAACGATACAAAGATGTTGGTCTTTCTATATCACTCATTTGTTCCATATTTATTAAGCTTCTACTGGGTGCCATGCAAGTGTGTGCACTTAGGATTAAACAGCCCATGATAAGGGAAAACTTTCAACAATGATACCAGAACACAAAAGAAGGGAAAACCCCAATGATTCATCTTGGTTGTGTGTAAAAGCCATTCCCATCACAGTCACTTCAGAAATCACCAACACTGTTATGATATAATTAAGAGTGTCATTAATATGTACCAGATAAATTTTGTTCATGGTTTGTTTAGTTCCTTACTTATACTTAACTTTGTGCTTTTATCTACTCTTGTTTGAGAAAGTATTGTTATGTGCTTAGGATTTTTAAACATTTAGAGGATTCTGAGTATTGCCACAAAGAGGGACTGGCTTTTGTTCATCAAAACCCAGTTCATTTTGAAACGAGTCTTATTATTTTATAATCACATAATGAGTTCTTGGAACATTCTCTTTAAAAAGATAGATGCAGCATTGCAACAAAATAATGTTATTAAAATTTCATAACCTGAAAACAGCCATTTGTGGTTCTTTTAGTACTTAGGGCTCCTTCAAGATAGTACTTGCTGCCCTCCTGAAGTGCATTATTTATGACTATAAAAGAAGAGTAAAGAAATGTAAGTTATTAAAAGAAATGTTGACCAGTACAATACAAACAGTACGATTGCTTATGGATTTTCCTAAGCTTCACCTTTCTGGCCCCATTTATATAGTGGAAAAAGAGCGGGCTTTGGAGTCACCAGATTTGGGTTCAAAATCTTCTACTCTATCATTTTCTAGCCAAATGACTGACAGTGGGTTATTCATCCACTCCGAGGCTCGGATTCCTTATCTATAAAATGGGAATGATCATTTTTAGTTAGAAACAGATTATTTTGCTGCTACACAACCATTTTTGACGTATAAAATGACAAGTTCATATGGTTCAGCCTAGTATATACTTTACAGGTTAGGAGGGGATTAAATGTTCCTGAAGAGGAAGCACTTGCCTCCCAACTGCAACCTGGTCATTGCTTGGATGTTAACCCTACTCATGCTGCCTTTGAATTGGCGGGACTTGGGAACCCTCATTTGGGTGTCTGCATCTGGTTCCTTCAGATGATGCCTTCTCCGAGCTTCTTTAGAGGAGGTTCCTCTGAACCCCACTTGAACATCTTCCTAGTCTGTTGAGGCCTCAGTGCAGAACCTTAATCACCATCTTGAACCAACCTTTCTAAATCTATGATCAGTTTCATTCCAAAACCCAAATCACAAGTTATAGGATTAGAAAAAGCAGAATGTCAAACTGGTGAGAGCAGCTAGCTACACAGTTTCGACCTCGGGATGTGTAAAGCAGAGAGGACATAGGAGCATCGTAACATCTAACTACAGCACAGCCCATTGCACATTCTAAGTGTGAACGGAAACATTTCGTTGTGCAGCATGCAGGCTGCTATTTGGAGGGCAACAAAGTGAAAGCCTCTGGACAAGATCTGAGCGGCTCTCCAAGTCCTCACCAGTCTCACCATTTGCATTCTGTCACTTGTGGTTACTAAGAGGGAGCCATTAGGGGTTCACTCTACGGGATGTCCAGCAGAAACTCCGGCCTAGGAGAGGAGACCTGGGCCTTCATTCCTCATCTGCTCCTCAACCAGCTGTGGGAGGGGGACTTCCTATTTCTCACCTGTGAAGTGCTGGGAGTTAGATTCTCGTAGCCCCTTCCAGCACTAACACCTTTGGTTCTATTAATATAATTCCATGTTCTTTGATATTGAGGCTTCCTCTCCAAATACCTAGGTTTTATAATTCATTATGGTTAGTATGCATCTTGCTGAAACAATGTAGCAGTCCTTATGGTCATTCTGGAAGGTAGTAATTAAGTAAGTAAGTAGGTAAGTAAGGCTCAAATGTGCCTCCTGGTTGGGGAAGGCAGGGCACTGCCAATATTTAGCCATTCATTTAATGAAATGTTTGTATGCTTGTTATTTGTCAGCCACTGTTCTTGGGACATATAAAAGTGAACCAAATTCCTTGCTCTTTATATTGGGGGCGAGGGGTGGTGCTGTGTAAAAAGAAAGATGATAAGCAAGATAAAACCAAATAAACAAAAGGAAAATATATTAGATGATGTTGGGTACCATGGTGAAAATGGATCAGGGTAAGGGCCTGGAAGGCCAGCACTGACCCAAACACTTCCAGCCACTCCTTGCAGCATTCCCAAGACTGGTCCTGCTTGTCACTCATCTTCCCTGCAGGCCGTGTTGACCCACTTTGCATTCAGCGGCCACCAGCTACTGGTGAGTGGGCTATGCAGTCACCACAGGCACCAGATATTCACTGGTGCAAACTATACACCCGTTGGAAACAACATGACCCACAAGGTAGTGATACATTTGGTTCCATCTAGGCATTGAGTGTGCACATGAGCACACAATAAAGACTAGGACATTTCCTAATTTTGTGAAAAGAATTTCCTTAATTGTGGGTGAAAAACAGCCTAGGAGGTTCCTAGAAATGTAGAAGGCCTCAGAAGTATTGAATTCTCTTAGCCCTGCTCTAGCCGGTGCTTCTCAGTGTCCTCCTTACACCAGCAGCATCAGCGTCCCCTGGGAATTGGTTTGGGCTGCAAATTCTCAGGCTCACCCCAGACTTACCGAATCAGAAACTCTCAGGTGGGGCCCAGAAATCCATGGTTCAGTAAGCCCTTCAGGTGATTTTGATCCAACATAATGTTTGAGAATCACTGCTAGACCACACTTATAAAAATAGATAATAAGAATGTTTTATAGTTTTAATAGTCATTTTCTCATTTGAACTGTATTATGACAGTGCAGAATCAGCATGGCAGACATTATACTCATGAAAATAAAAATTGAAACAAGGCAAAGAGGATACTTAGGCTCAGAGAGGTTAAATGAGTAAGTACCCCAGGATCACACAGCTAGTAAGCATTGAAGAAGTAGTGTTCTGGTGTTCTGTTTCCTTGTTCCTTCCAAGCTCTCTCCATTTCTTTCTTTCTCAACCCTCCCTTCTTTTATCTACAACCTATATATACTGGAACTGAGGTGCCTGCCTTAAACCCTCATATCAGTAGGGGACAGAATATAGAGAGTATAGTTGATAGGTCGAGATATTGGGGGCAAAAATTTCCAGTGTCTGAAACTGAAAGTTTCTTCAAGTGAAGGGCTTAGGGCTGCGGTTCAGTGTTTCTCTCTTTAGCAAGAAGAAAGGACCTAGCAAAGTTGGAAAATATTCACTCTAAATGGCTTCTCCAGCTAGTTAGTGTTTCCAGGATCCTTCACTAAGGCCTGGAGCCCAGTGCCTGCCTTGTATCAGAAGGATTCACTCACTGGCTTCTGATCTAGTCGCCATGTGTGGATGGTGTAGTTTTATGATCCACACTGCCATCTTCTGGAGAATCTCACACATAGCCAGCTGTTCAAGTTTGACTGCCAATGTTCCAAATCAAGGATGGGTCCACTTATCAGCTCAGCTGGACCTATCCCAATGAGCTGGAATGGTGATGATGATGATGATAAAATGCAGAGAATTCTGGGGTTTACAGCTGTTGTCACTGTTTTAAAAGCATCTCCCCAAAAAGAGTACAGCTGATTAAACAAAACCACAAAAGAAAATACACAAGAAAGCTGTCACTATTTTGGAAAGGTGGAAGTGGATGGAATGGGCGTGGGGAGGAAGTGAAGAAAACTGGAAAACACACAATCCACAGTGATTGGCTCTGGAATGTGGGATGGTAGGAGCTTTGTAAATTCTCTCTTTTGTTTTCCAAAATTTGTACCATAACAGGTTGTAGGATATCATGTATTCATTTTCTAGGGCTAGTGAAACTAAGTACCACACCATGGGACCTGAAAGCAGCAGAAATTTACTGTCTCAGTGCTGGAGGCTGGAAGTCTGAAAGCTAGTTGTCAATAGGGCCACGGTCTCTTTGAGGCTCGGGGGAATCTGTTGGCGCGTCTTTCTCTCAGCTTCTGGTGTTCCCGGCAATGCTCAACAACCCATCACGTGGTGTTCAGCCTGTGCTTCTGTGTCTCTCCTCTTATAAGGACACCGGTCATTTTGGAACAGGGGCCCACCCTACTCCACTATGAGCTCATCTTAACTAATTACACTGTGATGGCCCTATTTCCAAATAAGGTCACATTCTGAGGTTCTGGGAAGTACATGAATTTTGGGGGGACACTACCCAACCCAGCACGTGGGCACTGGGTTTAGCTTTAGGTTCAGCTACTAATTAGCTGTTTAACCTTGAGCAAACTATTGGCCTTTTCTGAGCATCCATTTTCTCATCTACAAGGTGAGGACAAGACTACGAACCCCACAGACCATTTGTAAGGATGCACACAAAGGGTTTAGCCTGTGCCTGGTGCACAGCATGTCCCAAGCAGGAGACAGCTAGTATTTGTGTTTTCACTATCAGAAAAAAAATAATGCTCAACAAATTTAAAGGCGGGGGAAGCATCACACAGTGTCAGGACCAAAACACACCATTTAAATCAAGAGAACTTTGGGAACAATTCTACCCAACGTTCTTTTCTCTCTCACATTATATTTAGTACCTAGTAAAGACAATTGAATTGAGCTCAGGAGATAGTGGGCTGTAGTTAGCTGATTGTTTCTCATGCAGGAAATAATATTTGGGTCTTTTCAGTCTCTCTTCTCTTGGAAGAAAGACACTGTTTAAAATGTAAGAGTGCCTATAGCTACCTTTCCCATTCTCCTCATACACACACCCGCAGCTCTGAGCAAGCCTGGCTTTCCAGGACTAGGTTCATTTTTACTCCACTTCAAGTACATGCGAGACCTTTGGTGTTAATAGAAGGGAATTACCTACTTGGCGTTACTTGGCAGAAAGTAGCTGCCTCATCAGCCTGAATAAATTTCTCTTCATTAAGGCTGGGTATTGGGGACGTAGAGATGTTATCTGGGAAGGTCATGATAATGACTTACTCAAAATCATTATCATTTAAGATGCATTAGTTTTCCAATAAATTAGAAGACCAAGAGACCAGGATGCTCTGAGGGAGGGAAGGTGACTGAGAAAATTCCAGAGGCCATCACTGCAGGGCACATTGATACCAGAGGGAAGGTAGTAACTGAGAACCTCTGAGCGGTAACCAATTTCCTACCTGAAGAATAAAGCCCTCTAGCCATCAACTGTGGTATTTACATGTGTAAAATGTCCCATGTGCTCGCCTAAAAATGTCCATGTGGCTCTGTGTATACATGTGTTTACAGAATGTGTAAATAAATACGAGTAGAATATGAAACACATATGCCCGTGTTTATAAAATGTGCATTCACTTATGCTAATGAAATTACTTCCATCTGAGAACAAACGGTCATTATCTACGGAAGTGCTAAGAATTAGGGAGATTACTGGAATTTTTGTCCTCACATGGAGAAACTGAGTCATCGAAGTAATGTTTTTGTTGTAAAAGACAGGGAATGTGGCTCATGTCGATCAACATTGAAAACTCTACTGTGTAAGGAGCATATAAGCTAGAAAGAAAGCTGCCCTCAGAAAATTCTATTTTCACAACAGAGGAACTTTAAATTCAAATTCACTACCAGTGTGCATTGCAGTGACATCCCATGTATTCACGTATCTTGTTTTAGCAAACTTCTCCAAGCCTCCATTGACATTGGCACAATACACTTCACTACACAAACGAGTGACCTTGCTCAGATTTCCCCAGCTTTGACATGCACACCTTTACCTGGTGAGCATAAAAAATCTCTGGGGAGCTTGTTTACAATGCATGTTTCTGAACCACACCTCTGAAGAGTCTAATTAAGCACATCTCAGTGAGTATCAGGAACCTGCATCCTTAGCAAGTGCCCTACGTGAGGTGGGGGACCGGGGACCACACTTTGAAAAACATTGCTTTATTGTCTGAGAGGTGGAATGAGAAGCAGTTGTCTTTTTTTAAAATGGTGGGGGGTAGGTTAGGGGCATTTAGCGGACGACATACAAACAAAATGGAACAAAAGTCTGTCTGTTCAGTGTAACCCCGACGTCCATCTCCATTGGTGGCTAACAGAGTTGACAGTGCAGAGTTCCAGCCAGCTTAAACACAGGTCTGCACAGGCTGATGCAGCTCTTCGGTTCAGGGAGCCACAATTGCTTGCTGATCCAATGCCCAGCCTTGGTGAAACAGGGCTTAATTGTTAAATACAGGTTGTGAGCTCATGATACCAATTTAATGGGTCTTGAGCAACATTTATAAAAACTTTTGTTTTGAAATAGAGATGCACAAATAGTTCAGAGAGGCTTCATATACCCACCACTTAGGTTCCCCCACTGGCAGCATCTTACATGACTAGTGTAGCTTATCCAAACCAGGAAATTGACATTGGCACAATACACTTAACTACTACAGATGTGTGACCTTGCTCAGATTTACCCTCTTTAACATGCACACCTTTATCTGCGTGTGTATAATTCTACCGTATATGTAGAGGGGTATAACACCTTTATAGTCACCCTCTCCTCTCCCCACCCGTCCTGTTCATACCCCTGAAAACACTAATCGGTTCTCCACTTAAGCAACATTTAAAAAGTGAAATAGAGTAGAGCAGAGTGGAAAATGTAAGAATAGAAAATATCAGAGTGCATTTCAGAAGGGAGGGGTAAGTACTGATTTGGGAAACTTATGTTCTGATATGTATATGTATATGTATATGTATATGTATATGTATATGTATATGTATATGTATATGTATATGTATATGAGGTCTGACAATTAAATTCACAAACTTGCCACTGTGCGCTTACATTGGAACAATGTACAAACAGCTCGGTAAAGTTTCATAACCTTGGTATATCAGTGTCTCACAGCTGTGTTCATGTCGACATGTGGCGGTGTCTTACTGAGTGGCATTCATTATTGTTTTTGCATGTTTTCGTGTGCCGTCATGAGAATGCCTGTGCTTGAATTAGAGCAACGAACAAACATTAAATTTCTTGTTAAGCTTGGCAAAAGTGAAAGTGAAATCAGGGACTTGTTAGTCCAGGTTTATGGGGATAATGCCATGAAGAAAATGGCAGTGTACAAATGGATTAAAGATTTTTCTGAGGGGAGAGAACGCGTCACTGATGAAGAGAGGTCAGGGTGGCCAGTAACGAGCAGAACTGAAGAAAATATTGCAAAAATTAATCAAATTGTGTGTCCAAATTGTCGGCTTACTGTGAAAAGCATAGCAGACCAAGTAAACATCAACAGAGAAACAGTTAGGAAAATCTTAACTGAAAATCTTGGCATGAGAAAGGTATGGGCAAAAATGGTCCCAAAGCTGCTCACTGATGAACAAAAGCAAAGGAAAATCGAAGTTTGCCAAGACCTTTTGGACCAAACGATGTTGCTAACCTTTTTTGATACCAGAGGGATTATTCATTATGAATTTGTACCAGCTGGACAAACAGTTAACCAAGTTTACTATTTGGAAATGCTGAAAAAGCTGTGTGAAAAAATTAGATGAAAACTACCTGAACTTTTCACCAACAATTCATGGCTCTTGCATCAGAACAAGGCACCAGCTCACATAGCACTGTCTGTGACAGAGTTTTTAGCCACTAAACAAATAACTGTATTGGAACACCTTCCCTACTCACCTGATATGGCCCCCAATGACTTCTTTCTTTACGCAAAGATAAAGGAAATATTGAAAGTAAGACATTTTGATGACATTCAGGACATCAAAGGTAATATGATGACAGCTCTGATGACCATTCCAGAAAAAGAGTTTCAAAATTGCTTTGAAGGGTGGACTAGGCACTGATATTCAACAATGAGGTATGTAGCACTTTTTCTAGGATTAGTTCACGAACTAATTGTTGTGACCTTGTATATGTCTGACTTAATTGTCAGACCTTGTATATGTATTGGGTTGTGTTAAAAAAATATTTCTTATGGAGATTTGCAGGTAAAAACAATTTTGAGAAACAAGGTGATATTAGAGAGGCTGCACCATTAGCGAAAGCTTTCTGTCTCCCTGGGGCTCCCATTCATGGAGCAGAGAACTTTCCTCAGGGCTGAGAGCTGCTATTGTCCTCTAGGCCTTTAATTAATATCTGTCTGCTGCATATTTGGATAGAAATCCACCATCTGGACCCTAAATGTTTGGATATTCCCCTGACCTGTGGACAGGGGACAAAGGGAACAGAAAAGGGAAAAGGCCCGTGAGGGATTCCAGGACTGTATGAGTTCTAGGTTTCCCCCTGGCCTAGCCTCTCCGGGGGCCTACTGTGTTTCTCCGAAAATAAGACTTAGCTGGACCATCAGCTCTAATGCACCTTTTGGAGCAAAAATTAATATAAGACCCAGTCTTATTTTAATATAACATAAGACCAGGTATAATATAATATAATATAATATAATATAATATAATATAATATAATATAATATAATACAGGGTATAATATAATACAGGGTATAATATAATACAGGGTATAATATAATATAATATAATACAGGGTATAATATAATACAGGGTATAATATAATACAGGGTATAATATAATACAGGGTATAATATAATACAGGGTATAATATAATATAATATAATATAATATAATATAATATAATATAATACCGGGTCCTATGTTAATTTTTGCTCCAAAAGACGCATTAGAGCTGATGGTCCAGCTGGGTCTTATTTTCAGGGAAACACAGAATGGGCTAACAGAAGCCAGGTGATAAGCCCCTCAGCTCTATTGACTCCCCAAAGGATGTTCAAAGGAGCAGGTAAGAGTGTTCCCAGGACATTTTTTCCATCTATGAGCCATTTAATGGTGTGCCGTGCACACTCCAGTGACTTCAGAAAAACTTGAAGGATTTATCACAATTTTACATATTTGTTAACATTTTCACTAACTTTAAGAGTAGTAAGCCTCTATTTCCTTGTTTCATAAATAAGTCTGGCTGAGTTGGTGCTTTTGGTCAGAAACCAAAGCCCATGTGCTTGTGCGACTCCGGGACTTTTCCTTTGCTTTCACCCGGGCTGGGGCTGCAGCAGCAGCGGGAACAACAATGGCGGCAGCAGCCACACATGCAGATGGGTCAGACAAGAAGGCCTTGACGTTTTCAGCAAGTGGGAAGGTATAATCAGTCTCCACAGACAAAGCCAGGACTCACTTGTGTCCCCTGCTGATAGAATCGGGTCCCGATGCAACAGATGGGTAACCAATTGCAGACATGCCCTCGCAACATTGCAGACACCCCGCAGGAAGCAAGAATGCAGAGACTCCTTTGGAATGTCAGACACTTCTGAGGTGTACATGCTGCCATTGTCAAATACCTACTGGATAATCAGCACAAAGGAGACATAATTTCTTCATATTCTGTTGAAACATTGGGATGTGAGTTGTAAGTATGCCCAAAAATATGCCATTGTTCTATTTCGCCAGTGGGTCACATGCCCCTCACTACTGGGTTGTCCCACCTAGCCCCTTGGTGGCTTTTAAGTCTCATTTCTGCCCTCTGTCAACTGAAGATAATATAAGACCTCCCTTGTGAAGTATTTTGAAGATTAAACTGGAAAATAAATTTGAAACCTCAGCAATTGCAGGTACTCAAAGAAATGATTGCTAAAGGCAAAAGTCGTGGGAACTCCTAAGTGTTCCGCTGTTGACCAGAGACTTCCTTTCACCTCTGAAATGGCGAGGAACTTGTGATCAGCAGCTGCAAGAGGTGCTGGGTGTGGTGACAGACTTGGTACCTGGTCCAACAGTGATGGCAGCTAGTTTAACCATATTCATGAGAGTGGAGGGAAAGGACGGGATCCAAAAATGTTTCTGCAGGAATAATAATTAGTTAAAATTAAATGACGGGATGGAAAAGACCTGCTTGACTATGGCCAAACACAATAGCTTATAATGGCTCCCCAAGGAAAATGTCTATTTCAACATTGTTCCAGGAGTTCAGAGAATGCTGGAAATCATTTATTCCACCTTGTTTCTACCTTGAAAAAAATATATCCTGTTGACCACGAGCCAAAGTTCACATCTCCATCTGTTGTCTTTCTGGAGCAGAGTTGCTCCTCTAAATCTGGGAGGTAAGAAAAATCAAAATTCCAAGAATGGGCTCTCGACTTTCCCCCACACGGTGTTGACTTATTTTGAGTGGCACAGTTACAGGTTTCACTACAGAGTGGGAACCTCACTGCATTTCAGCCAAGAAGCTCACGCTCAAGAAAAAATATTTCAAGCCCTGCTGAAAACAGATCCAGTGTTAACGCAGCCAAATTAAACCCTGAAACCAAGACCTTTAAAAATGGGAACTCTCATGTTGCTTGTTACTTCTTTACATGGCGTACAACGGAATATCTTAATTCTCTGCTGAGTTCATTAAGGACACAGTTTTTCGTTCAGCAAATACTCCTTGAGATTTGGGTGGGACTATGGACATCAATATGCAAGCACTGCATGAGCTTCCTACACTAAAAGAACTTACAATTGAGATGAAAACTTGTGACAATTAACCAATACGGTAGTGGAAAGGATGTTCTAAGGTAGTAAGAGATTCTGGACTAGTGAGTGGTAAAGATAGCTAAGAATTGGACAAATCAGTGGAGACATAGACTTAAGACAAATTTTGAAAGAATGGAAAGGGTTTGGCCTAAGAGAAAGGGCTAGATGGAGCAGACATTCTAGGCCTGGGGCAAGTTGTAAGTAAAAGTTTAGAGAGGAAATGTACATGACACAGTCAAGGGGTAGAGTGGGAAATACTAATAGCAAGTGTTTATTGAGCACCTACTATCCATTTGATTGTGCTAAACCCTTCAAAATTATTTTTATTTAATCCTCTCATAGCCCCACAAAATAGACATTCTTATCACCTCATTTTACAGAGGTTGACACTGAACTTGGAGAGTGAGTGACTTGCCTAAGGTCAAAGCGTTAGTTACTGGCCTGCAAGGGATTTGAACTCAGGACGAGTGTTTAAGTTTGACTGTCAGGAGCCTTACATGCCAGACCTGTGTGGTAATGAGTGGGCAGAAAGCATATAGGCAGGACTGAGCCTCAGGCCTCATACTCACAATTTAGTTGGTGAGAAAGACAAGATCGCCAGTCAATAGAACAGTGGCGTGCAGGATGGCCTGGAGCAGGGAAGGAACACAGCGCCAGCCGAGGGGCTTAGAGATGCAGATTCTCAGGCTGCGTCCCAGGAACTCTGGGGGTGTGTTTTCCCAGGCCCCACCAGGTGATGCTGCAGCCTGAGAACCATTTCTCCACGGCTGTGGGAATGAAAAGGGCCAACTGGTGAAATGTTACAAAGACAGAATTAACAGAAAACCCTTCTCAGCTCACACAATCAGCTTCTATCAGCTCACACAATCTGCACCTTGATGACTGGATGTGCAGGAATAGAAGAAAGGGTGGTGTTAACCTTCCCTCAGAGGTTTCAGGTTGGGGGAAATGAGAGCAACAGTGGTCAGATTTGGACTGTTTAAACCTGCATTTGAGTGTTGGACCTGCCACATCCTTTACCTCTTTGAGTCTCCGTTTCCTCATATGTAAAATGGAAATAGCAACAACAGCCACCTCACAAGTGTTCTGTGGGCGTGGAATGAGGTCACGTGAGGAAACAAGCTAACTATCAAAAGTTGTGAAAATATAGGCTGTTATTAGTGACAGACAGAGAGAGGTAAAGGGAGGCTATGTTCACGACTTGGTTTTATAAAGTATGAGATAGATAGGTAGGTAGATAGATAGATAGATAGATAGATAGATAGATAGATAGATAGATGATATGTACAGAGGGTGCCAAAAATGTATACACATTTTAAGAAAGGAAAAAACTGTATTAAAATTATGCTGATGGTAACCACTTTGAGCACCTCTTGTAATTGCAGAAGTCAAACGTGTCTTGCATTCATCTTTTGTTATTGGTATACATTGAGTATTACAATTTTAATAGTTTTTCTTTCTTAAAATGTGTATACATTTTTTTTAGCACTCTCTGTAGATGATATAGATATGGATATAGATATAGATATAGATATAGAAGTGAGGGTGCCATCTCTAACTGTGAATGCCCCTGTGGGCAGTTAGGGACCCCAAGGTCAGATGGAAATACACATTTAGAAATCATTGGCAGAGAGATGAGTGAGATCAGGGTTGCTCTTTGTCAAAAAGAGGATTAATAATAGAGAGTCCATATTTATATAAAACACCACAGTACACAAAGAATTGTGGGAGGACAAGGCACATGACATCCCCAAAGGTGCTTTTGGCGAAGTCTAGGAACCCCAGAGATGGAGACCGATGGAGAGAGAGTGGCCAACACACGAACGCTGAGGATGCACAGTCTTGCTGAGACCATTGAGGGAGAAAGTTTACAAATTAAAGTAGGGATGCACCAGAATAGTGGGAGCTAGTATTTAGGCTACAAACTCAGGTCGGCAAGAAGCATAACCTATATAACTCATTTACTTTATTTTATTCTTTTGTTTTTGTGGTTTATTTACCATTAGTGCTTAATTTGAGAAATGTTTTTGGAAGAATAATTGAAATATGGTTTGATTATAAGAAAATTCACCTGTTTAAAGTATACAATTCAGAGGCTTTTAGTACATTGACAAAGTTGACTAACCATTACTGCAATCTAATTCTTGAACGTTTTCATCGCCTCAAAGAGAAATCCCATACCGCTAGCAGTCACTCCATTCCTTCTACTCTCACCACCTGGCAACTGTTCATCTGCTTTCTGTCTGTACAGATTTGCTTATCGTGGACACTTTATTTAAATGGAATAGTACAAAATGTGGCCTTTCGTAACTGGCTTCTTCCACTTACATAGTGTTTTCCAGCTTTCTGCGTATGGTAGCATGAATCAGTACTTCGTTCCTTTCTATTGCGGAATAATATTCCGTTGTATAGATCTAGGTCCATCATGTTTGTTTAAACATTCATCAATTCATGGGTGTGGGGATTGTTTGCACTCTTTGGATATTTAGAATAATGCTGCAATGAGCATTTGTGTATAAGTTTTTGAGTGGATATACGTTTTCAGTTCTCTTGGGTATATACTTAGGAGTGCAATTATTGAGCCACGTATTAACTCTGTTTAGCATTTTGAGTAACTGCCATACTGTTTTCCAAAGCGGCTGCACCATTTTACATACCCACCAATAGTGTATAAAGGTTCCAGTTTCTCCACATCCTTGCTAACATTTTGTTGTTCATCTTTATTTTTATTATAATTATCCTAATATGTATGAAGTGGTATCTCCTTGTCGTTTTGATGTGTTATTTTCCTAGTGACTAATAATGTTGAGCATCTTTTCTTGTGCTTATTGGCCATTTTTATATCTTTGGTGAAATGTCCATTTAAATCCTTGCCCTATTTTTTTAAATTTGGCTTATTTGCCTTTTTACTGTTGATTTTTTTGCATGTGGGTATCTGGTTGCTCCAGCATCATTTGTTGAAAAAAACGATTCTTTCCTCATCAGTGTCTTTGCACACTTGTCAAAAAATCAACTGGCTGTACATGCAATAGTCTATTTCTGTACTCTCAGTTCTATTCCACTGATCTGTATGTCTATCTTTATGCCAGTGCCTTACTGTGTTGATTATTGTAGTTTCAAAGTTGAAATGTGAGTTCTTCTACTTTGTTCTTTTCAGGTTTGTTTTGGCTATTCTGTGTCTCTTACATTCCTATATGAATTTTAGGATCAACTTTTCAATTTCTGCAAAAAAGGCAGCTGGGTTTTGATAGATAGGGATTGTGTTGAATCTGTAGAATAATTTGAGGAGTAGTGCTATCTTAATAATGTCTTCTAATCCACGATCAGGGAATGTCTTTCTATTTATTTAGGTTGTCTTTATTTCTTTCAACAATATTTTATAGTTTTCAGTATATAAGTCTTACACTTCTGATGTCAAGTTTATTCCTAAATATGAGGTCTGATGATTAAGTTTGCGAACTCACCTTATAAAAAGTGCTACATACCTCATTGCTGAATGTCACTATGGTCACCTTCAAAGTACTCCCCTTGGGAGGCTATGCACGGACGCCAGCACCTAGTCCACCCTTCAAAGCAATTTTGGAACTCGTTTTCTGGAATGGCCATCAGAGCTGTCATTGTATTACCTTTGATGTCCTGAATGTCATCAAAATGTCTTCTTTTCAATATTCCCTTTATCTTCGGGTAAAGAAAGAAAACACTGGGGCCAGATCAGGTGAGTAGGAGGGTGTTCCAATACAGTTATTTATTTCCTGGCTAAAAACTCCCTCACTAACAGTGCTGTGTGAGCTGGTGCATTGTCGTGATGCAAGAGCCATGAATTGTTGGCGAAAAGTTCAGATCATCTAACTTTTTCACACAGCTTTTTCAGCATTTCCAAATAGTAAACTTGGTTAACTGTTTGTCCAGTTGGTATAAATTCATAGTGAATAATCCCTCTGATATCAAAAAAGGTTAACAACATAGTTGCAATAAATTCTCGAACTTAATTGTCAGACCTTCGTATATCACTCTTTTTTGATGCGGTTATAAATTAAACTTTCTTAATTTCATTTTCGGATTGTTCATTACTAGTCTTTAGAAATACAATAGATTTTTGTATATTGGGTCTGTATCCTGAAAACTTGCTATATTTGTTTATTAGTTCCAATATATTTTGTGTGTGTGTGTCTGTCTGTCTGTGTCTGTGTGTGTATTCCTTAGAATTTTCTACCTACAAAATCATGTCATCTGCTAATACAGATGGTTTTACTTCTTCTTTACTAATCTGGATGGCTTTTATTTGTTTTTCTTGTCTAGTTGTCCTGCATTTACTTTATTTTTAAACAATATTTTTTTCTTAAGCTCCTATTCTGCCAACCTGTGGAATTATAATTACCAGTCAATTTGGATCTGCCCTACATTTTCTGGACTTGTGTCTAATTTCTTAAGGGGCATATCTAAAATCAAGCCATCAGTTGGGGAGGGCAGTCTCCATCCTTGGTACCATCATCGTTCTTGTTTTCATCTACTGTTCAGCCACTGATGCGTGCAGACCACTGCTGTATCCTTCCTGGCCCAGCTGCTGACCTCCTCAGATCTACAGCTCTGTGTGCTGTGTTTTTATAGCCCTTTGGTGCTCACAAAACATTCAGGAGCTCCCATTTTTCTCTGGGCTGCACGAAACTGTCATGGCTGTCTTAGAATTGTTTGTTTAAACATAGCATTGCTCTCCTAGCCTGAGGGGCACAGGAGAACATGTACCTTGAGCTTTCCCTGCTTGGGATCCCCAACTAACATGGAGCTTCATTTATTTGATCCTGAACCCCACAGTTTGGCAGTGGGTTGGTGGCCATATATGAAGTCTGTCTCACAGGCATCTGATTCCAGCACTCACTCTCTGGGTTCCTTTCTGACTCTCTAAATTTCCCATCCAGAGAATTTTCATGTGCTTAGTTTAGATTTTAATATAGCAGTTTAGATTGGCTGTTATTTACTTATTTTAAATTGGTGGTTCTCAGTTGGGGTGACTTTGCGCACCCCCCCCCCCCCCCCACACACACACACCCTTCCTAGGGATATTAGGCAATGTACGGAGACGTTTTTTGGTTGCTACAACTGGGGATGGGGTGGATGTTACTGGCATCTAGTGGGTGGAGGCCAGGAATGCAGCTGAACATCTGACAATACACAGAATACCCCCACAACAAAGAATTATCTGGACCAAAATGTCAGTCAACTGGGTAGAGATGGAGAAATCCTGTAATAAATATACTGTTTAAGTTTTAAACCCTTGAGGATCTGGGCTTACAAATAATTTTTCAATCTGATTTTCTGCAGAAGTTCTATTTGGTCAGAGAAGGATAGGGAGCAGGACAGAGACCTCATTAATTGAATACTTATAGCAAAGAAAATGAATGAGCCATAGACACACACAAAAAAATGTTGAATAAAAGAATATATACAGTATGATTTCATGTACACAAAGTTCAAAAACAGGCAAAATGACTTTGTTGGGAATTCATAGCTGAGTGGTAACACTATCGAGAAAAGCAAGAATATGCTTGCGATAAAATCAGGGTAATGATTACCTTTGGGGTGGGAAGGTGGGAGGGAGTTGTGATGGAAAAAGGATACAAGGTGAGATTCTAAGGAACTGACTGTGTTGTATTTCTTGTTTCCTCTAAACAGTGCATTCTGGTTTTACAAACTTCTATGTATGTTTCACAATTAAAAGTTAAAAAAAAAAATCCATATTAGTCAACATTCAAAAATCTCATCCTCCTGGAAGAGAAAAAGTCCATATGTGGAAAAATAGGTCAATTTCAAATAAAGTCTGGGGTTTAGTTAATAGTAATGAACAATGTTAATCATAGTTTGTATGGTAACGTGAGGTTAACAATCAAGGAAATTGAGTGAAGTATCTCTCTGAATTCTGCGCCCTTTCTATACATCGGGAATTATTATAGTTCAAAATAAAAAGTTTAAGACAATTTTCATCCGAATATATTTGCCAATGCTTTCCTCTAAATTTGAATTTTTCTCAGTTTTTACTTTATTGTCTTTTGATGGTATGAGCAGTAACAATGAAAATAATAGCAGCTAATACTTGGAAAGCACTTACTTTACGTGAGGCGTTTCTCTAAGCTCTTAATAAGCATTCACTCAGTTCATAGTAACAGAATTCCTCGAGTTCGGTGTTATTACTGTCCTCATTTTAGCGATGGGGAAATAGAGACCCAGAGGATTGGGTGCAATGACTAGCCCACCTGGGAGGTGGCGAGGAGAGTAAACCAGCAGTGGCAGCAGTCTGGCTCCACCAGTCTGGGCTCATAATGAATTTTAATTCCTGAGGGTTTAGGAGGTACAGAAAAGTATAAAGAAACAGAAAAAAACAGTCACTCAGGCACAACCAATATTTTCACTTAGCATGTTTCCTTCCTGCTGTTTTCCCTCTGTATGTTTTAATTTGGTATACACCAATTTGTAGCCTGATTTTCTTTTTACCCTGAACATCATGTCATGAGCATTTTTCATGCCACTAAAAAGCTAAACAAAGCATTAAAGGTTACACAATATTCTGTGTATAGATGTGCCATGCATTTAAGTTGCTTCCAATTTCTTTGTCGTTATAAAACTGCCATGTGCACCCTCATTTTAATTTATGTTTACTTTTTTTGATTATTTGCTCAGTTTCATTTTTTTCTGTCACTTAAAACGTTTTTCTGTGTTTTCTTACCAAGACTTATTATGCCAAGCCACTTTAGTATAAAAATTGGCAAACTTTTCTATCTCATACCATTCAGTATTCTCCCTTATTCTTCAAGAATGAACGGCAGATTTTCTGTCCTATGGAAATAAGGGAAGCGATGGTGACTACTATCTTTTTTTAAGCCCTAATGGAAGAGAGGTGCCAAGGTGAAGCAGGATTGAGGTAATGATGGGAATTAAGGCTGAGGAAAAGGTGACATTTCAAAGCTTCTAGGAACATATCAACTGCTGTTAACAGGTAGTGTATTGCTTATTCCTCTGACCAGTACTATAGGGAGATATTTCTATCCCCATTTTATAGACGAGGAAACAGAGGCCCAAACCCCGAGAATTAGCTTCGGAAGAAATAGTGGGCAAGGAAATAGGGATGGTTTGGAAGGCGGAGAAACTGCAGACCAGACTCCTTGGATATGTGTGTCTGAGTACACACTGTATGCCACTTAGGCCAGTATTTGTACTTAAAATTTACTGTAGTACAAATTCCTCAATTTATGACATTTTACCACCAATAATTTGCATTTAACTCAATCCACTTGATGTCAGTGTGGTGCATGCACATCGAGTCCTTGCGACTCAAAGTGTGGTCCACAGAGCAGCAGCAGCTACCTGAGTTTGTCAGACACGTGGAATCTCGGATTCTACACCAAACCCAGCTTCAGGATCTGCACCTTATCACGATCCTAGGGGATCCACATGCCTGAGAAGTTTGGGAAGCAGTGCTCTACGAGTTCCCGAAGAAGCGTTTTCTGAGGGTGTCTGTAAGCCCAGTGCAGCCCGTACAAACCACAGAACAGGTTTTCCAGCTCAGTTATGTTCACGACAATGGCTCAAGAAATATTGGCTGACAGCATAGGCTATCTAGGGACTCTCAGACATTTGCTGTGGGATCAGAGAACTTCAGCTGTGTCAATGTGTTTCGTGTCTTAGTCCGACTCATAACTGCAGCCAATTCCAATTATGCTGAACTTCTAAGGAAGGATGGGTTGGGGGAAGCTGGAAGAATCCTGTAAATAGCAAACAGCTGAGAGCCAGCTGCCACTATAGGTGCAATAAGCCTCCGCCAAAGGACAATGACCACAAAGACAACAAAACGCTTCGCTTGGGAGGTCAGGGGCAGGAGGATGGTGCCAGGAGATGGTCTCTCCTCACGCTTTTTACACAAGTGTGTTTTTGTTTCGGGAACTGACAAGGTCCCTAAGAAGGACGTAGTCCTGCCACTTGGTTGTATGCATGAGGCCACGAGAGCTTTTATTATGCAATTATGCAGCTACCAGCGAGGAGAGAGTCAGTGGTCAAAGTTGGGTCTTTAGCTTCCTGCCACGTGTGATGCCAGAATGGGTTGGTGCTCTATGGCCATTTCCAGGTCCTTCTAGCACGCCCTCCTGCACTGCCTTTAGTAGTAAAACTCCTTTCCAGACCCTCCTTCTTGCATTTGGGTTCTGGATAGGATTTGGGTTACTTGGCTTAGGTGTGTTCCCAAGAGGTCTGAAGGTGGAAGCTGGCACAAGGCATCTTTCTGCTCTTTCTGCTGGCAAATTCGGGAACAGAAGTGGGACTGTCTGCAGCACACAGCTGCTTGGGGTACAAGAGGCATGGAAGGACACTTGTTTTTGCCAGCACAGATCGAGGACAAGAGGTGTGGTTCTGAGGGAATAGCTGAGACCATGAGGCTTTCTGATTCCTGACTTGCATCAAAGGAGCTCCTGAAGGCAATAGTTCCAGACTCCTCCTTCCTCCCCTTCCTCTCTTCCTCCTCTTCCTCCTCCTCTTCCAAATTGATTAACCTAATTTATTGATCCCATCCTTGCTATTACAATTTAGTCTTTTTCTAGTTGATAGGTACAGAATAGTACTTTGTTTTAATTTAAGATTTTAACATTACTAATGAATTGAATAATAGAAAAATTTACTGACAATTTGTATTTCCTCTTTGAAGAACTATTTATTTATGTCTTTTTCCTATTTATCTATTGCTTTGGTGTTTTTCTTGTTGATCCCTAAGAGCTCTTAATATATTAACATTATTAACTCTTTGTTAATTATCTGTTGCCAAAAAAAAAAAAAAATCACGCCTTGCTGTTTCTCTTTTCATTAAGTTTATACTGAATTTTGAGATATAGAAAATTTAAAATTTTATGGGATAAACTCTATCAATCTTTTCCTTTTTCCTCTTTAAAAAAGAATACTTAGTTATTCGTTCAAAGGTCCTTTGCATCTTTTTTTATACAATCATATTTATCTATGTAGCATTTACCAGGAAAAAATTAGCATTTCTGAGATAGAATATATGACATTGAGTATTCATTCCTGCCAAGAGATTAAGCTAGATTGAGTTTTCTTTAATTAGACATATTTTAAAGTATTTGTCATTTCCACCCCCACCCCCTGCCCCCTACCTCCTCCTCTTTGGCAACCTTCAACTTGTTTTCTATATCTGTGGGTCTGTTTCTGTTTTGTTTTATTTATTCATTTGTTTTGTTTTTTTAGATTCCACATAAAAGTGAAATCATATGGTATTTGTCTTTCTCGGCCTGACTTATTTTACTTAGCATAATACCCTCTAGGTCCATCCATGTTGTCACAAACCACAAGGTTTCTTTCTTTTTTATTGCTGAACAATATTTCATTACATTTACACCACATCTTCTTTATCCATTCACCTATTGATGGACATCTAGGTTGCTTCCTTCCTTATCTTGGCTATTTCTACTAATGCTGCAATAAACATAGGGGTGCAGGTATCTTTTAGAATTAGTGTTTATGTATTGTTTGGGTAAATATCCACAAGTGGAATTGCTGGATCATATGACAGCTCTATTTTTTATTTTTTGAGGAATCTCCATGCTGTTTTCCATAAAGGCTGGACTCATTTACAATCCCACCAAGGGTGTACGGGGTTCTGTTTTCTCCACATCCCAACCAGCACTTGTTATTTCTCAATTTGTTGATGATGGCCATTCTAACAGGTGTGAATTGATATCTCTTTGGGGTTTTAATTTTCATTCCCCTGATTACTAGTGATGTTAAGCATCTTTTCATATGTCTATTGGCCATCTGTGTGTCCTCTTTGGAGAAATGTCTATTCAGGTCCTCTGCCCATTTTGCAATTGGATTTTTTTTTTTGAATTTGGTGTTAAGCTGGATGAATTCCTTATATATTTTGGTTATTAACCTCTTATTGGATATATACCATTTGCAAATATATTCTTCCATTCAGTAGGTTGTCTTTCTGTTTTGTTGATGGTTTTCTTCACTGTGCAAAAACTTTTCAGTTTGAAAATGTATTTTTTGTTTTATTGCCCTTGCCCAAAGGAGGCATATTCAAAAAAGATACTGCTAAGAGTAATGTCACAGAGGTTACTGCTTATATTTTTTTCTAGGAGTTTTATGGTTTCAGGTCTTCTATTTAAGTCCTTAATTCACTTTGAATTTATTTTTGTATGTGGTGTAACGAAGTGGCCAATTTCATTTTTCTTTGCATGTATCTACCATTTTCCAAAAACAAATTATTGAAGAGACCGTCTTTACCCCATTGTATGTTCTTACTTCCTTTGTCATAGATTAATTGACCTTATAGATGTGAGTTTATTTCTGAGCTCTCTATTACATTGCTCTATATATCGGTTTTTATACCAGTGCCATGCTCTTTGGTTATTGTAGCTTTGTAGTATGGTTTGATACCAGGGAGCATGATACATCCCATTTTGTTCTCTCTCAAGATTTTTTTTGGCTATTTGTGGTCTTTTGTGGTTCCATGTAACTTCTAGGATTAGTTGTTTTAATTCTGAGAAGAATGCCACTGGTATTTTAATAGGGATTGCTTGAATCTGTAGATTGCTTTAGGTAGTAAGAATATTTTAACAATATTAATCCTTCCAATCTATGAGCAAGGTATATCCTTCCATTTATTCGTATCTTCTTCAATTTCTTTGTTCAATGTTTTATAGTTTACAGTGTACACCTCCTTCACCTCCTGGGTTAAATTTATTCCTAGGTATTTTATACTTTTTGATGCAATTGTAAATGGGTTTGTTTTCTTAATTTCTCCTCCTTTGTTATGGGTGTATAAAAAATGCAACAGATTTCTGTATTTTGATTCTGTATCCTGCAACTTTACTGGGTTAATATATTAGTTCTAATAATTTTTTGGTGGAGTCTTTAGGGTTTTCTATATAGTATCATGTTGGGCAGCTTTTTGATTCCCTATCTTTCTGACAATGACTATGACAACATAGTAACTACAGGACTTCTGATGACTTTATAAGCACGTAACTCACAGTATTAAAATTACCTCTTTCTTAAATTGCCTAGGACAGTTGTATTTTCTGCAGCTGAACCCTGACTGATACATTTCACTCTCCTAAGTGTGAGGTATAAATTTACAATAAATTATATGAGGAAGGAATGCTACAAAGAGACATTTTTTTCCTTCTCTCTCTGAATACTAATGCACATTATGTGAAACACAAATGTCTTTCACAATGTACTCTTATTTTGGAATTTACATTATGTTATTACCCGAAATTTCTGGAACTGTAGGATAGTGGAATATAAACATGGTCATAGCTCAAGACTAGGAATCAGAAAGAAATGGCAGAGTTTCCATTCAATTTGAAATGGGGTTACTTGCCGAAAGAACAAATAAACCTAATTCAACAAGTTACTGGAGGATAGAAAAGCTTTAATTTCTCTTAACGTTTATAAGCAACATTTCAATGCTGAGTACTTTCTTACTTTGTAACAATATAGCATGGATTCATTCATGTGACACATTTGGCCCAGAAAGTGGTCCATCTTAAAGCCTATGCCAAGGCTTTAAATTAATCATTTAGAGAAAAAAATGAGAAGTCCTGTAGTTACTATGTTGTCATAGTCATTGTCAGAATATTTCAAAATTCTACCTTATTTTAATAATAATAATATTAATAAATTCTATGTATTGTGCCCTTTTTATACTTCAATCACAACTAAGTGCATTTTATCTCATGTATATTATTGCCTTGAATGTTCCCATAGGTAGACATTATTATTTCTGTTTTACAAATGATGAAACTGAGATTAAGCATCTTACTCAAGGCCACACAACTAGTAATTGATAAGGTTGTCATTTGAACCCAGTCTTTTTTGACTCCGAGGCTCATATCCCTTCCACCTTCATCTCCCCAAAGAGCACCCACCTGAGAGAATAAGACATTTAGGGTTTCGTGGAGCTTCAAGGTGTGCAGGATGTCTGCTGCAAATTATCACTAAAGGATGCTAAGGGGATAGCTTTTTAAAAATTTTTAATCTTGTTTTCTTCTAAAATAAGATTTTCTTTCTAAGATAAGATTAAAATTTTGGCTCCATATAATTTTATATATGTCTTAACTCATGCAGTTTTAGGGAAAGGAGCCAGTAACAGGTACTCATGAAAAGATAAATTGGACCAAGGTAGCAGGACAGGAAATACTCTTTTTGTTTTTCCCGTTGACCACCTGAGGATTCTGTGCCATCACATTTTGGCAAAGGTTCGCAAGGATCTGAAGGTTGCTGGGTCACTGCTGGTGAGAAAAGGACGCACACACAGGTTCAAACCCATTGGTCATTTTCAGTGCCGTGCTAGGAAGCTCATCACAGTCCCCTGTCAGTTCACATGATCTTTCCTGTCTGCTGGATGTTTATGACAAAAGGGGGTCGGGGAGGCAAAACTCTGCTACCCACAGCAAAGGACTGTGTTCACCTGGGCATTGGAGTCTAGGCCTTGGCAACTGGTGCTGAAAGACTTGGGGCTGCCTTTAATTTTGAATGTTGCCCAATCCCCAAGCCAGCAGTTACCTGATTGCAAACAAATGCTGGCTTCCCTTCCCTGGGTGTGAACGTCATGGAGGGGTCAGGGCTCCCAGGTTGTTCAATAGTGGTGTTATCGGCTTTTTGCGAGAACAGCTGAGACCAACAGCTATTTCCCCATATGCAGGCTCAAGGTTCCCAAAGCCGATGAGCCCTCCAGAAGCTCCACATCTGGACTTTGTGCTCCAAATCAAACACAACCCACTCTGCAGCCAGAAAGAAGCTGATTCAGCTTTTGTTGACTCTTCAGACTTAACCTTTCTCCTATAATCTCTAAGCTTGTTTTTAATAAATGTTTAACTTCTTGATTAATTTCCTGGATTTCTGAGGGTTATTTTTCACAACTCAGATAATGCATTCTAAATGCTTGCCGAGCTGTTGGTGCACTTCAACTGTAAACTCTTCAGACTGTTTTTGTCTCCTTAACGCTCCCTTATTCTGTGGGTTTACATCATCAACAAAATTTTGTCTTATATTCTTTTAGCCGTCTGCATAATTGCCAGCTTTTCAAGATTCTTGCTTCTCCCTTTCTTTGTCACTGGGAAAAGAATTGTTTGTTCAACCATCATTAAACTAGTATTTTTCTCTGGCTTATCTCTCATTTCTTGAAGGGTGGTATATAATTAACTCTGAAATTTTGATAGTTTTCAGTTTACCGCCCTTTCTTTGGCAATTCACCTGCTTTCTACTTTCTTCTTCCCCATCTGTTTATCCCAGAGAGGGGCACTTCTCACCCACATCTTTATTCTATTTGTTTTTTAAAAGGCTTTGTGGTTCTTTGGAAGAAGAAAATGTTATCTGCTGCCACAGAGGCCAAACTGTCTCCTTTGTCATTTTGCCTGAGCTCTCTGGGTCCCGTCTCTCATCCTCAGACCTTGAATATTGGACTTGGAGGCGCCGTGTAATCCCATAATGGAACCACATTTAAAAGCTAGATGGATTCCTCAGAGTGCTGTTGCTCTAATATGCTCCCATTACCGGCATTTGTCAATATGTGCCTGAGACAGCAAAGCTACTGAAAGGATCTTTGAAAATGGAAGACAAGGCCAGGATGATGGGATCTCGGCATATTTTTTCCAGGGGTTCTTTTCCCTCCGGCCATACCACAAACGGGCTTCCTTCTTTCATTTTATTTTCTGCTCTCTCTCTTTATTATTGCCTTTTCTTGCAATAGCAAATCATTTTGAAGTCCTGTGATAAAATTTTTCAATCACTTATACACACCACTTTTTAAACACAAATTGGAAAATGCTGTACATATTTTTGAACAACTTACTTTTTAAAAAATTTCAATCTGTGACTTGAAGATTATTTCAGGCCCTCTCTCTGTGTGTTCTTTTGTTTTGCAACAATAATATCTCATAGGATATTATTATTTTTCAATTAACAATATGCGGTGATCATATTTCCATGCTTTTATAGATATAGGAGAAGGACAATTAAGTTCGCGAGCTCATCCTAGAAAAAGTGCTACACACCTCATTGCTGAATATCACTACGGTCACCTTCGAAGGACTCCCCTTGGGAAGCTATGCACTGACGCCAGCACCTAGTCCACCCTTCAAAGTAATTTTGGAACTCTTTTTCTAGAATGGCCATCAGAACTGTCATCGTATTAACCTTGATGTCCTGAATGTCATCAGAATGTCATCCTTTCAATATTTCCTTTATCTTCGGGTAAAGAAAGAAGTCATTGGGGGCCAGACCAGGTGAGTAGGGAGGGTGTTCCAATACAGTTATTTGTTTACTGGCTAAAAACGCCCTCACAGACAGTGCAGTGTAAGCTGGTGCATTGTCGTGATGCAAAAGCCATGAATTGTTGGTGTAAAGGTCAGGTCATCTAACTTTTTCATGCAGCCTTTTCAGCACTTCCAAATAGTAAACTTAGTTAACTGTTTGTCCAGTTGTTACAGATTCATAATGAATAATCCCTCTGATTTCAAAAAAGTTTAGCAACATCATTGCAACAAGTTTGCGAACTTAATTGTTAGACCTTGTGTGTGCATGTGTCTATAGTTATATATATAGTTATATAGTTATATATATTAAACATCCCCATCTGCACAGCTTCCTGCTAATCAAACTCCCTGGTTGCCCTTCTGACCTTGCTGGTTCTTACAGTAATTGGGGAAACCCCTCCCCCACCTCTGGCAGTTAAGCACCAACACTGGACCCCTGTTGCTTCAAGACCCTGTCATCCCCACTGCTCTCAGAGAGACAAGTCTGTGACTTCCTGTACTACCCTTGGCCCTGCTTGCCAAAGTGACGGCACAGAACTTCTTAGTGATGCTGGTGTCCCCTTGCCAGCCCATTCCTGATGCAAAGGGTGTGTCCCACAGGATCTCCCATGGAACGCGGTCCTCTGGAGGCTCTCAGGGCCTCACATCTATTCCACACCCACTTCCTTGCCTTTTGTTCTTTTGCGGAAATTCACAGAACCTGAAATTCATCATTTTAAAATACACAATTCAGTGGCACTTACTATAATTGCAATGTTGTGCAACAACCATCTCTATTTAGCTCCAAAATGTTTTCACCACACTGTAACCATTAAGCAGTCACACCCCATCCCTCCCTGCAGCCCCTGGCAACCACCAATCTGATTTCTGTCTCTGTTGATTCGTCACTTCCAGACCCTTCACTGAGAGTGCAAGAATTGCGCTGGCCCACTGCTCTTGCTGGAGACAATACTACAGCCACTGCTCAGTTTATGTGAGTCAGTTCAAGGCCTACTTTTGGTTAAAGGTATGCTGAACCAATAAACTGTGGCCAGCTGGGCTGCAGGCAGTCACCAGGCCTCCCAGGCAGGAGGGGTTGTTGACTGTGTAATTTCTCTTGGAAGGAAATGTGAAAAAGCATGCCAGTATGATATCCTTAGAACAACACTTGAAAATAATTTGTGAAAGTCTGCTTTCTTAGGGAGAGAACTGAGAAACCTAAGAGCCAAGTAGAGGAAAAAAAATGAAGGATAGGAATACCAAGGAGAGAGGATTTACAAGTTTATAATTTTCCAAGTGCCTGAACTGGATGGTCCGCGAGACTTTTCCATAATTAATGTTTCTAAACTTTGGTGTAAATCTGAACCTCCTATATAGGGGCAAAACATATACTACAGGTTTTCTGGATCCTGATTCTTTGGGTTCTAGAGAGGGTGTGTTGGGAATCTATATTTCTAAAACACACTCCTCTGATGATTATGAAGTACACCAGAATTTGAGAGAAACTACACTATAGAAATTTTCAGTAAGAGGATAATTAAAACAATAGAAAAATCAAACCTTTTTCCTGGTCAGAAAATTCCTTCTCAACTGCCTGCCATGTGCCCTGTCTGGGAGGTAATTACAGCCAACGAGATATTAGAATGCATTTTAAAGCTTAAGAATGATAATGGTAATAATAATGATGATATAATAAGAAGACAATTGGGTGCTAAGAACAGAAAGGGTTGCAGGCATGCAGGAGAAGAAAGGAGTCCAAATTCTAACTAGGAATTGTCAAGGACAGTCTTGGGATTTCCAAGCCAAAAAGGAATAACAAGGACTAGCTTTTCCCTCCCACCTGGAAAAAAACCCAAAAACTGAACAAAATAACGATACAACATCAATATAAAAACCGAAGTTTTTCTCTCTATACCACCAATGAACTATCAGAAATTGCAGTTTAAGAAGCAATGTTATTTACTATAGCATCAAAAATTGTGAAATACTGAGGAGTAACTCTGAGAAAAGATGATCAAGTCTGGTAACTTGAAAAATACAAAATATTGCTGAGATAAATTAAATAATATTTAAATAAATTGAGTGTTATGCTGTATTAATGGGTCAAAATGTCAATAAAAAATCTTGCAGGATTTTGTAGGAACTGACATGCTTACTTTAGAATCCTTATGGAAATGCAAGAACCTAGTATAGCCAAAACAACTTTTAAAAAGGAGAACAAAGTTGGAGGACTAACACTACCTGATTTCAAGTCTTATTTAAAGCTACAATAATTGAAACATAATATTGATGTTAGATAGACCAATCGATCAATGGAACAGAATAGGGAACCCAGAAATGAGATGCATACTTACGTGGACAACTGATTTTGGACAAAGGTGCAGAAACAATTTAGTGGAGTAAGGAAGATGTTGAACAATTTAGTTTCCATACACAGTAAATAGAACTTTAATCCATACCTTGCACCATATATAAAAATCTCAAACTATGTCACAGACTTAAGGTAAACCTAAAACTGAAATGTCTAGAAGAAAATATAGAAGAAAATGTTGTGAGTTTGGCTTAGGCAAAGATTTTTTTTTTTTTTAGATATGACACCAAAATACAATCCATAAAAGAAAAAAATCGCTAATAGAACTTCAGCAAAATTAAGAACTTCAGCGCTTCAAAAGACTAGTAAGAGAATAAAAAGACAAACCACAGTATGGGAGAAAATATTTGCAAATCACATATTTGATAAAAGACTTGAATGAATAATATATAAAGAACTTTCAAAACTCAGTAAGAAAACTCAGTAAGAAAACTTGGCAAAAGATTTGAACAGACGCTTCACTGAGAAAAATATATGGTTGGCAAACTGGCATATGTAAAGTCGCTCAACATCATTGTCATTATAGAAATGCAAGTTAAAATCACAGTGAGATAAGATTTCCTATCAAGATGGCGTAGTAGGCAACTGCTGTGCTCACTGCCTTTAAGGACCACATCAATTACAACTGAACCACAGAACACCTGGTATTGAGAATCACCTGAAGTCTAGCTGAACCAAAGCCCTACAACTAAGGACATGTAGAAGAAGCCACCTCGAAACTGGTAAGAGGGGCAGAGATGCGAAACAGGCTGGTCCCACACAACCATGTGACCATTAAAAATCGGGAGTGATATCTCAGCTGTAGAGGTTCTCTCCACTGAGGAGCGAGGGATCCCAGCCCCTCCACAGCCCAGGGTTTCAGTGCTGGGGAGAGAAGTCCCCATAATTTCTGGCTGTGAAAACCAGTGGAGAATGTGGCTGAGTGTGATGGAGGGCTCTGCACTCCCAGGCACTCCTGTTAAAGGGACTGAGCGTAGACTTACTCGCTGATGGACTCTCTCTTTTTGAGCTCCAGCTCTGGGGCAGCAGCTTGAAAGTTTCCAGGGACATACAGGGAGGAACTGAATTGTCTGGCTGCAGGATGAGGACAGGAAGGGCAGCTTTCTCCCAGATGAAAGAGCTGGTGGAAGCCATTGTTTCTTTGTTGAGCTTTGCATGCAGACACAGGCAGATGCCTTGTTTGAATCTCCATCAAACAGACTTATCACCTTTTGACTGCCCCGCCTAATGATTCCCTGAGACCAGGTCCCATGCAATTTTCAGGCACACCCAAGCAGCTTCCAGTGGCTTTTCCATATAAACAGCCTGACTTGCCTCATGCTGCGGCCTTTCCTAAAATCTCTCAGAGGTTCAAAAAACCCAAACAAGCAGCATCTGGCTTTGTCATGTCCCGTATCTCTGGCTAAGCAGCCCTAAGCCCAGCTAGGCAACAGCCAGCCTTGGTTTGCAGCTTGGCCTCTTAAGATACCTCTAAGTACAGTGTGGGTGGAGGCCATCTATAGATTGCTTAGTGGCTCATGCCAGGTGGCCCTGGAAGGGTACAAACTGCAGACGAACTTGGCTTGCAGCAGATCCCCTCCCAGGAGGCCCCAGGGCTGGCAGGCCTAGTGGCTAGCTTCAGACTGGGTTGGAGCATCACCCTGTCACACCCAAAGGGCAGACTGGGTAGGAATCAGAGCCCTGCTAAAGCGAACCCTGGTCTGCAGTGTCACCCCTGCACAAGAGCTTTTCCACTGTAGTCACAGCCAGTCATCACAACCAATCCACGTGAAGGTCATGCCTTCCCACTGACATTCAAACAGCAATCATGTGTCAACTACAATAGGCCAGTACATACAACCCACACAAAGGACAATCCTGGAGCACCTGGCTCTGGTGACAGGCAAGACTGCACCACGGGGTCCCACAGGACACCTACTATATAAGGCCACTCTACTAAAACCAGGAAGCATATCAGCCCTAATAGAAACAAACACAGGAAGCTAGCCAAAATGGGGAGAAAAAGAAACACGTCTGAAATAAAAGAACAGAACAAAGTTCCAGAAATATGGTCGAGATGTGGAGGCAGCCTGGGTGTCCATGGATGGATGAACAGATAAAGAGTAGGTGGTACATATATACAATGAAATATTGCTTGGTCATGGAAGGGAATGGGTTCTTGCCATTTATGGCAGCATGGATGGACCTGGAGGGTATTGCGCTGACTGAAGTATGTCAGACAGAGAAAGACAGATGCAATGTGATTTCACTTATATGTGGAATCTAAAGAACAAAACAAACAAGCAAACAAAACAGAAACAGACTCGTAGATACAGAGAACACTTTGATGGTTGCTAGATGGAAAGAGGATTTGGGGGTGGTTGATAACGGGGAAGGGATTGAGAAATACAAATTGGTTTATACAAAGTAGTCATGAGGATGTAGGGTATAGCATAAGAAATATACTCAGTAATATGGTGATAGTTATGTATAGTGCCAGGTGGGTACTAGATTAGTCAGGGGGATTGCTTCTTAAAATATATAAATGGCTAACCACTGTGTTGTACACCTGAAATTAATATAAAATAATATTGAATGTCAACTGTAATTGAAAAATTTTAAAAGGGGGGAAAGATAAAGAGGAATAAAAGGTCCAAATTTCCAGGTATAAAACAAATAAGTCATGGGGATGTAATGTACAGCATGGGGAATATAATCAATAATATTGTGATAGAATGGTACAGTGTCAGATGGTTGCTGGACTTACAGTGATCACTTTTTTAGGTGTGTATAAATGTTGAATAACTATTGTGTACACCTGAAACTAATATAATATTGTATGTTAGCTATATTTTAATAAAAATCTTTTAAAAATCACAATGAGATACCACTGTACACCTATTAGAATAGCTAAGATTAAAATAACTAACCATACCAAATGCTGGGAAGAATGTAGACCAACTGGAACTTCCATGCACTGCTGATGGGACATAAAATGGTGCAATGGTTTTGGAAATAAATTTTATGGTTTCTGAAAAAGTTTACCATACATCTGCCATATGATCCAGGCACTCTACTCCTAAGTATTTTCCCAAGAGAAATGAAATCATATGTACATATATTTTGTAGCAGCTTTATTTGTACTAGCTTCAAACTGGTAACAGCCCACATTTTTCAGCAGCTGAATAGATAGACTGTGGCATGCCCATACAATTCATGATACTAAACAGTAAAAAGGGATTAATTACTGGAACTAGCAATAATGTAGATAAATCTCAAAATAATTATACTGTGTAAGAGTAAAACAAGAGTATGTACTGTATAATTCTGTTTATATGATATACTAGAAAATACAAAGTAATCTATAGTGACAAAAAGCAGGCCAGTACTTGTCTGGGTTTATGTGGGGTGAGGGTGGGAGAGGTTATAAAGGGGCATGAGGAAGATTGGGGTGGGGGAATGATTATGCTGACTATTTTGATTGTGGGGTTAGTTCCACAGGTATAAACGTATGTCACAACTTACTGAATTGCAGATTTTAAATGTGTGCAGTTTATTGACTGTTAATTATATTTTAATAAAACTGTTTTTTAAAAGGAAGATCTTGTTAGGATTCCTCACTTCCTGTGACTCTCTCAGAGCAGCTGAGAGAATGGGTCTGGAGCAGAATCTGGTGACAAAGCTGCCTGAGTCCCTTGGCTGGCCGAACACACCGCCGGGAGCATCTCACAGGATTCAATCACCTCCAGCACCTGCTGAGGCAAGAAAATGCTCCAAAGGATGTCTCTGGCAGTGTCTGGATCATAATTAAGTCTGCAAATAACCCAAAATGAGTTAAGTCTCCCCAACTAATGTGTCACTACTAATTTAATCAATCTTCCACTGAATGAGAATCTCAGCCTACCTCTGAGGCAAAATTTTCCAAATGAAGTGAATTTAAAATGCAAACTGGGAGGGTTGGGGATTGGTGGGTATCGCAAGTACAGTTGCTGCTGTTCCTTGATTTCTTGTTCAACTGTATTATTTGCTCATTACCATTACCACCATTGGGACTTTGATGTGGTGCCTCTGGCAGTACATAAATAAAGCACTTTATTTATGGGGGACGAGAACGGAGGGTCCCCCAAACCAGCTTGGCCTGGGAGAATATCTTGACATTCTGACTGTTTGGAGAATCTTAAAGGATATTTCATAAACAAATGAACAACCTGAACCACTCATTTCAATAATCTGCAACTTAATACCCCTGTGTTTGGAAACATCAACTTTTATTTAGCCCCAGGATCTAAAGTTCAAGTTCATCCCATTGAACCAATCTCTTTCTTGTTCAACAGTTTTGACCTTGAGATGCAACCGGTTGTGCCCGGGCAGACTTCCACAGCAGAAACGGGGAGGAAAACAAGACCTGAACTCTAGACCTGAACTCGTATCAGCTGTGTGATGTGCACATCCTGGCAGTGTCAGAGCAATAGACAGAGAGACTTGGTGGGAACAGTATGAGCTTCGCAGGGAGACTCCACCTGCTGCTGCTGTGCTACCTTGTTATTCTCAGGTGAATCACTGAACCACTTGGGTTTCACTTCCCTCCTCTTGAGCAGTAACTGCTATCTCCCAGAGTTGCTATGTGGTCAGTGATATGAAACATTTCCTACTTGCTAAAGCTATTATTTTTTTCTCATCTGTAAAATGAAGGAATTCGCTCAGGGGATTTGAATAGCCCCTGTGCTTGTTTCCTGCATCTGCCATAACAAGGTACCACAAAATGGGTGACTTAACACAACAGAAATTTATTCTCTCACGTTTCTGGAGGCCAATCTGAAATCAAGGTGTTGGCAGGACTGTGCTTTCTTCGAAGACTCTAGGGGAGCATCTTTCTGGTCTCTTCCAGCATCTGGCGGTTCCAGGCATTCCTCGGTTTGCTGGCTGCACAGTTCCAGCCTCTGCATCCTCCTTCACATCACCTTCTCCTCTGGGGGGGTTCAAATCTCTCTCTGCCTTTCTCTATAATGGTGCTTGTCATTGGATTTAGGGCTCACCTGGATAATCCTGGATGATCTCATCTCACTATCCTGAATTATAGCTGCAAAGACCTCCCTCCCCTTTTTTTTTCAAATAAGGCCACATTCAGAGGTTCCAGGTGGACATATCTTTTGGAGGGGGCCACGATTCAACCCACTGCTGTCGTCTTTAGCACAATGGTCCTAGTATTTTCTTCTGGATGTCAACATTGGGTCTAAACTTGAACCAGTTTGAGTTGTATATTGAGTGGTATAAAGACTATGACCAAATCTGATATTCTCATGTGTCTAAGACTACGTACTTTTTCAATACTTCCATATAAAAACAGGCACCCAATAATTTGCTATACTGGGAGTAGGGGATATGTATAGAACAAAAACTTATTAATGACAAGTTTATGCAACCTAGACAAAGAAATAAAAATTTCAAGCAGCCTGTGATGCTATGACAATAACAGAAGTCTGGCCAGCAAGGACTTGGATTTAATTTAAAAAGTTGGAGGAGTGACTGTCTCCACTGAGCCAAGTTTGCTAGAATTGGTGGCCCTGGGTTAGTGACGTTTGGATTTCTCCTTCAACTGACAGATGTCTACTAGTCTAAAAAGCTGAAGTTGAGGGCAGAAAGAGAAAGATGTTACAAAGAATGTTCCTCACAGACAACAGTGGCTCATTGTACTTCCTTAGCAGAAAGTCATTAAAATTATGCAAGTATTGGGATGTCCCTGTGTTCTCTGATCCTCACTTTAGAGATTGAGCCACTGAGGAATTTTAAGGCCATAGGATGTATCATAAGAGCCCCAGCCAACATATTTAACTCAGTGTGAAGTGTCTATTCTCAGATGATCTGTTGTAAAGTGTAGGATTGGGTCCATAGCATGAGTAGTCCAGGTGGCCGGATTTCACATTACCTGCAGCCTGTGGGCTACTAGGGTCAGAACAGACCCTCTCCCCTTACTCTAGGTCCTCCAAGTCATAGGTAATGAGAAGTTGCTGGGCTGGTGACCAACCTGATGTGTCCTCCCGTATACACTGGACCACTGTCCAGTTTCAGAACATCTACTCATCAGTACTCAGCTAGCAGAACAACCCTAACTTCTTGGATCTCTGTTCCAAGAAGGTGGTATGTACACAGCCAGTATGCACTCTCTGAGGGCCATGGAGGTGGCAGCCTGGACCTGGAAAGCAGGGCTCTGGCTCTGAGGGCTATGCTCTTGGGACTTGCTTTGAGTGTCTTTAGTTTGCATCTCCAGTTTTATTTTCCATTCTTCTCCAGCTTCTGTGGGCCCCGAGAGGCCGACCTGCAAGGTGGCATCAAGTGTTACTTTGATCTCTGGCTTCTAGTAGAGTCTAGGGTTTCCGAGAGATGGAGAAAAGTCAGGTTGGAGCATTTTATTCATGTCACTTCAGGGGCACCTGGACAGGCCTCATGCCTCAACCCAAGTTCTCAGCTCCTGACTGGCAACCACTTCCACCCTGCCCTCTTTGTGTGTGGGTTCTGGTAACCTTTGGCCTAGCGGTAATAATGAAGTCCTTCCAGCCTTACTCACTCTAGGGTATTGGATCCTCTCTCATGTGTTACTTTCCCCCTGCCTACAGCCTTGTCAACATCCCTTTATGCAAGTCTTCTGAAACCTTCCTGTGGTGAATTTGCCATCTGTTTCCCATAGGGACCTTGACTGATGCGACTCTTTCATTTATAAAAATTAAAAAATAATGCCCATCTCCTGGTGTCTTCAGGATTAAATGTAATAATACATAAAAAGAACTCAGCATAATGAGCACATAGTTATATGTTCACTAAATGATAGCTCAAGATGTATTTCAGAGCAGAGCAGATATTTTACAGCAATTCAAATCAATTCAATCCAGTCTTACTAATATTTATTAAGTCCCCACTAGATGCAAGGCAGAGAGCCAGCCATTTTCTACAAATTGCATTAGCAAATTCATCACAGGCTTGTTCTTCAGAGAACTCACAACAAGCAGCTTCATTTCTCTCTCTCTTTCCCCATCACATTCAATCATCATTTGACAGATATTTATTGAGGGCTTACAGTCTTCTCGGTCCGACATAAATAATACTTGGAGATAAAATTTTTAGCAAAATAGAGACACCCCTACTTTTAGACAGTGAACAGTCTAGTGGGAGGAGAGAGGCATCAATCATGTAATCACAACAATGGGTATGTTTTACAAACTGATCGTAAGGGTTTCGAAGGAAGAAAACCTGTTTCTGTGATGTATAAAACCTGGCCTGAACCCAGGTCAGGGAATGCTTTGCAGATGACATGATATTGGCTGGGATAAAAGGATAAGTAGGACTAAGCCAGGCAAAGAGCAGGTAGAGAACAGTGTTCCACTCAGAAAAAAAAAACCTCCATATATAAAGGTCCTGTGGAGCGAGGAGGCACCATTCATCCAGACGAGAAAGAGTGAAGCAGTTGCTGGTGGTGCAATATGGGCGATGACACTTGACAGGTAGACGGAGGCCAGATGGCCCAGGCTCTGTAGGCCAGGTTAACAGTTTGGTTTTTATTGAAAACAAACATGGAAACAAGCAAAATTACTGGAATATTTTAAACATGGGGATTTCGTGATCATTTCAAGGTTTGAAAACATCACTTTGGCTGTAACAAAGAGAATAGGGTAGACATAACAAAACCAGTTGGGAGGCTTTTTCCATAGTCTGGGTGAAAGATGACAGCTTGGGCTGGAGGGGTAACAGAGCTGAAGAAAACTGGATCAATCCAAGATGCATTAAGACAAAATGAACAAGAACATTGGAGGTGGGTTGTATAGAGAAAACGAGGGAGGGGAGTATCAGAGAAGAATCCTAGGTTTCTGCTGGTTGGTCATGTCATCATTCAAGAGATGAAATATTGGATGAAGATTTTGTTTCGTGTGGACATTGAGTGATGTTGAGTCTGGTGAATAATGTTGCTAATGGGACAGGCTATGCACGTGTGGAAGACCATGAGTTTGACATGCCTTTTGAGACATCTAGATGAAGAAGTCAAGAAGAAATGGAACTGACAACACCAAATGCTGCTGAGGAAGTGGAGCAACTCTCACACATTGCTGGTGGGAATGCAAAATGGTACTGTCACTCTGGAAGGCAGTTTGGTGGTTTCTTACAAAACTAAACACAATCCATCTATCATGCTCCTTGGTATTTACTCAAAGGAGTTGAAAACTTATCCAATCAAAAATCTGCAGAAGGATGTTTATAGCAGCTACCAAAACTTGGAAGCAAGCATGATGTGCTTTAGTAGGCGAATGATTAAATAAACTGTGGTGCTTCCAGACAATGGAATATTATGCAGCACTAAAAGGAAGAGTTATCAAGCCATGGAAAGACATGGAAGAAACTTGATGTATATTATTAGGTGAAAAATGCCAATCTGAAATCCTACATTTATATGTGATTCTAACTATATGGCATACTGGAAAAGGCAAAACTATGGAGACAATAGAGAGATCAGTGGTTGTCAGGGGTGGGTAATGGGAGGGCTAAATAGGCAGAGCACAGAAAATTTTTAGGGCAGTGAGAGTATTTTGTATAATACTATAATGATGAATACATGTCATTATATATTTGGTCCAAACCCATAGGATGTATACCAAGAGTGAACTGTAATGTAATCTATGGACTTTGAGCAATGGTATGTCAATATACGTTCATCGTTGGTAACAAATGTACCCCTCTGGTGAGTGATGTTGATAACGGGATAGGCTATACATGTGTGGGGCAGAGGGTATATGGGAAATCTCTATACCTTCCCCTCAATTTTGTTGTGGACCAAAAATTTGCTCTAAAAAAAAGTATTTTTTTTTTTTAAATAAAGCAATTGGATATAAAGGTCGAGAGCTCCAAAGGGAGATCTGAGATTAGAGTTTAGTAACCATTAGAAAACAGATGGTAATTAAAGTCATGGGCTGGCCTTGGAAGAACACTTACTGAGAGGGTCCATGAAGAACTCCAGAGAGGTACAAGGCAAAACAGGAGATTGTGTTACAAGAAAAAGTGAGCAATACACAATAGCCAAGACATGGAAACAACCGAAATGCCCATCAGTAGATGACTGGATTAAGAAACTGTGGTACATTTATACAATGGAGTATTACGCAGCCATAAAGAAGAAAGAAATCTTACAATTTGCAACAACATGGATGGACCTAGAGAACATTATGTTAAGTGAAATAAGTTAGACAGAGAAAGACAAATACCATATGATCTCACTTATATGCAGAATCTAAAGAAAAGAATAAGTGAATGAACTAATCAGCGACAGTTTTGGAAACATGGAGGAAAAACTGAGGGTTGCTAGAGGGGTGGGGGGGGTGGGGATAAGAGGAAGGTGAGAGGTTTAGAAAATAGTCGGTAATCACAAGATGGCCACGGGGTTTTGAAAATTAATTTGGGGAACGTACAGAGGGATAGTGGATGGGGGAGGGGGGTTCACACAGTGTGAGGGATATAAATGATAAACGTCTAAGTTTTTGCTTTGTCTTGTGCACCTGAAACTAATAATAATAAAAAAAATTAATAAAAAAAAAGAAAAAGAAAAAGTGAGCAGCTGACAATGTGTAATGTTCCTGAGAAGTCAAGAGGAGAACTGAAAAATGTCTGTTGAGTTTAGCAACATAGATGTCATCAGTGACCCAGACAAGAGTTTTTATGGTCAAATGGAGGTCAAAAATAACTTGCAGTAGGGTGAGGAAATGGAGGAAGTTTTTATACTCATTGACACTTTTCCCATCTTCTCAAAAGATTTGACGGTAAAATTTTGTTTGTAATTCTTTTAAGTTGTGAGGAATTTGAACGTATGAGGTGTGATTGAAAAATATGGTGAACGTTTAAATAAAAGAAGTATTACAGTAAAAGACACAGTGCCATTAATACCCCTCAAAGTACTCTCCTTCGCTTTGAACACTCTTATCCCATTGTTCTTGCCACTTTCTGAAGCAGTTCTGGAAGTCCTCTTTCGTGAGTGTGTTTAGCTGTGCTGCCCTCACTGCCTCAATGTCCTGAATCATTTTGACTTTGGGGAAGAGCCAGAAGTCACACGGTGCCAGCTCGGGTGAATAGGGTGGATGAGGATGAGGACACACCATAATGTTTTTATTTGACAGAAATTGCCATATAACAGAAGCAATGTGTGACACGGAGCCTTTCCATTGTGGTCACAAAATTCAGTGAATGCTGCTGGATCTTCAATACGGGAAGCGGCACATCAAACCTTAGTCAGGTGTGAGCTACGGTTAAGAGAAGGTGTGTTTTAAAGTAGGCTGTAAATCATCCTCCATCATGACAACACTCTGTGTTGTCATTGTGTGTCCTCATCCACCCTATTCACCGTATCTGGTACCATGCAACTTCTGACTCTTCCCCAAAGTGAAAATGACCATAAAAGTAAAGTTCTGAATTGATTCAGGACATAGAGGCAGCCAGGACAGCTCAACTAAAGACACTTATGAAAGAGGACTTCCAGAACTGCTTCAGAAAGTGTCAAGAAGGATGGGATGAGTGTGTTCAAAGCGAGAGAGAGTATTTTGAGGGGGATTAAGACTATGTGTTTTTTACTGTAATAATTTTTTAAAATATAAACATTCACCTTATTTTTTTTATCATACTTCATTTTTAATTGGTAATGAGACATATCCATTTGAGAGGAAGTGGTTGCATATGCAAGAAGGAGACAGGCAAACAGTGGGGGAGGTTTGCTGAGAAGGCTTCAAAGGGGCTTCAAAGCTCAGATGCAGGGTTGGTATTAGGAGTAGGAAAGGAGGAGCGGACGGGGAGGATGTAGTTAGATTTCTACGAAGGCAAGAGAAATTTCAAAAGCTCCTACTTGAAGCTTTAATCAGTGAAGTTGGAGGTAGAGACTGGAGGTTTGAGAATAAGAGAGAAAACTGATTGGAGAAATGTCCAACAGAATTGAGGGCAAAGTAAGGCTTTATTAATTGATGGTGAGCCCCATGTATCCAGTTAGTGTGATTTTCTCTAGTAGAGCCCAGTAGAGAGAGCAGATAGGTGAGTTTTTCCAGGTGGAGGTAATGAAGAGACAGGCAGGCAAGGAGTTGAGAGTATTGCCAAGAATGTCACTGAAATGAAGCCTCATGGGATCTATGCTGGAAAAAGCTGGAACAAAGAAGGTATTGGATTAGGAAAAAGTAAGGAATGACTAGCAAACTTGAGATCACCCCCTCACTTATTCTGTGAACATTTACACAATTAGCTTGGAGAGAATTTATTCTGCCTTCCTCCTGGTTCCTGAGGCATCCGAGTACAGGTCATCCCTCACCTAATACAGCAGTTATTTGTATTTATGATACTCAATAAATATTTATTGAACCTACCATGTGCTGTCAAAGAATAAAACAAAGACCATCAGAACCATATTTAAATATAATAAGAATAGTAATAATAATAATAATGCTGAGTTTATTTACTTGCCAGGCAAGGGAAAATATCAGTGAAGACATTCACTGACATGTTTTCTGGGAGGAGAAAACTCAGGGTTTTTAAGAATGAGAAAAAATAGGTTTCATTGTGGCTATGCTAATTAAGGGTGGGCAACGTGCACCCTGGATAGGATGGTTTAGAAAAAGTCTCATTGTTCACTGGTGGAAAGAGTCTTCAGTGAGTTCCAGTGTGGGTCCCTTCCACTGGTTAGAGCCAGTTGAGGTGAAGCAGCTTTCCGTTTTGGTTATGTCCTCAGCAAGTGCTGCCCAAAGTGAAAGCACTTTCTTTTCACCATGTTCTATTTCTGGGGAAGCAAGACCAGTTCCTGTCCCCTTGGAGCTGAGAACCCAGTGTAGAGGGCAGAAAAGTAATTGGGCAGGTACAGAGCTGTGTAATAAGTAGATGACAGAGGCGGTCCAGGGACAGTGGTGGCTCAGAGGAGGGTAGCTGACCCAGCCCCGGGGAGCTAGCCTTGGAGAGGAGACCTGCCTGGTGTCCAGGAATTACCCAGGACAAGTGAGCTTGCAGAGAGCAGGGGACTGTTTCAGGGGTGAATTGAAGCAGCAGCTAGCCCAGCCTTGAGGCAGGAGAGCACTCGGCCTCACACATGACCTGACTTGGAGGTCCTGGAAGCCAGACAGGCTAAGAGCATGGATTCCAGAGTCAGCTTGTCGAAGTTTTAACCTTGTTCCCCTGCTTATTAGCTGTGTGGCCTTGGGAGAGCTACATAACTTCTCTAAACTACGGTTTCCTCATTTGTCAAGGGTGAATCATTATTACAATTAATCATGAGGGCAGTTGGGACCAAATGAGATAATTTGTTTAAAAGCATGATGCTAGGTGTGTACTCGTAATAAGCACTCAGCAACATCAGCTATTATTATTACTCAGAGTCAAGAAGAGAAAGAAAGAATTTTGTAAAAACATTTGGTTCCACCTTTTTGTTTCACAAACGAAGAAGCTGGGTCTAAAGAGATTAAGCGATATTCTTAAGTAAGGTGGCTTCTAGCAGAGCGGGTTCCTGGAATCTGGATGTCCTCCTTCTCTGTCTCATCTGATGATAAACAAGCAAATGTTTGTTTTGTGCCTGGGTTCCAATCCCCACTCTGTTGCTTACGACTATACGGCATTAGGCACAAGAGGAAACCTGTCTACGCTTTGGTTTCCTCTGCTGTAAGTGGGGCCAAAGCCCTCAGGAGGTTTAGGGCCTGCTGACTAGATGAGTACCTACAAACCCGATTCATTCTGATCCTTCTTACACATGCAAGCTCGTATGTAGTCAAGGCCCTGAAGCCTCTGCCTTGATTCCTTCCTTTCCAAGTAGGGATTAACCTAGGTGACAAGCAGCGAGGACAAATTGAAGAAACCCAGCCTGTGGTGGCTTCATTATGCCTTCCTTCTGACCTTTCCTCTTGTTTCCTGAGATGATGAAGGCATCATGTGGAAGACAGGACTCAGGTGAGCACCCAGGCTGATGGTGAAATGGTCAAGGGTTCCCTGTGCATCCTTTGGTTCAGGGCCGTGGCCTTGGAGAGTTTGCCCAAGTCACTAGGTACAAATTCATCATTGCAGAGTGAGCTGTCAGAGGAAATGAGTGGGACAGCTGAAGAATGTGGAGCTGGGGCTGAAATGTGGGGTTTGGTGACATGTGGTAGTGGTCGTCCTGCTCAAGAGTTGGGTTATTTTTTCCCCCAGACAATGGGGAGCCATGAGAGGTTTTGGAGTGAGGGAATAATAAGATCTGAGTGCATTCAAGAGAGATTAAGCATTAAGGGTGGAGACAAAGGGACAGAGACTGGAGAGAAGGAAGGAGATGGGAGAGCTGATTCAGAAGGAGCACAAAGCTGGCCTGATTGCACGTGGGCCCGGGCATGTGGCACGGCCAAGATTACGGGTCTGTGTGATCAGACAGGTGGCAATATTGTCCTGCTCAAATACATCCTCAGAGTTTCAAATTTATTCCGTATGCTGTCTGAAGTGTGGGGCCTCTGAGCAGATCAGTACCTACGTACCCAATTCATTATAATTCTACTTACAAATCAGAACTCTGATGAGTCAAGACCCCGGTAGAAAAGGAGCCCCTACCCCAATTCCTTCCTTCTAAAGATCTTGGCTCCTACTGGCCTTTATGACTCCCACCCAGACCATCACAGAGCCTCCTACAGGTGTCTCTCCCTCCACTTTCTCTCCACTTCAATCTACCCTCAGTTTTACCTCTAAGAAAAACAGAATCCTGGAACACGTCATTTGTCAAACCTTTGACGGCCCTTTGCCTCCATCGTGCTTCTGAAACTACCTCTGGTGAAAAGCCAGTTTTAAAAAGTATTTCCAATGCATCATGGGTTATTGTTTTTGTAAAATGCAATAAAAATGAATTTCTTGAAAAATGAAATAAGAAAGACATAAATACAGGTCCCAATTTTTTATTATTAGATTCAATATATATACATTTATTCAGTCCAATTACTATAGCTTTTTACTCTCAATTTCTGTATTTATTGTGGACAGGTAACAAATACTGCAGACCAGACCCCACCTGGAGTAGCAGTCGCTCTCAGGACACCCTTCAGACTCCGTGCTCTCATGTTCATCCCTCTGTAGTCTCAGCTAATTTACTCTCCAGGCTCACTATTATTCCTCATTGAAACTCTCCACATTTCCAACCTGGTTTACTCAGTGTTACTCAAATTCACCTTCAGCTTTCTTGTGGTTCTTGGCATTCCCCCTAGCCCCAGAATGTTGTATCCTGGCTTCCAAGCCTCCATACCTTTCCAAATCCCAGCAACAATAGCAGCAGCAGCAGCTGGAGACTGAGCATCTTCAAAATGCCAGGCACTGTGCTTTTATTCATGTTTTCACTGAGTCTGTGTAACAGGCAAAGTACTAATGTTTGTAATTATTTGCATCTTGCATAAATAAGAGCAGATCTAGTGTTATCCCTATAATAACAATCATGGGCAGAGGAATGGTCACCTCTCAGGGCCAGTAAGAGCTCAACACTGGAGTTTTGCTGGAACCAGGGGGGAAAGCTGAACTGTGTTGACAAAAAACATCCAGCCTAAGAGAAAGCTTATAAGAGTTTCTTTGAGCCAAACTGACAATTGCCGGGAAGCAAAATCTCAACAGATTGAGAAAATGCTCTGCAAAATGGCGGTCTGCAACTTATTTTATACATAGAATCAAAGGAGGAGGGTTACATGAAATCCACTGGTGATAGAGTAAAGGGGTGGGAGAAATCAAAGGGGGGAAATCTCTGGGATTGGATAGAAGTGAATTGGAGAGACAGTACTTCTTTCACATAGGTGGGTACAGGATATAGCGATGTTAATCAAGGGACAAGAATAATAATGAGGGATTCTGTACTTTCCTGCTCTGGTCTGGAAAAAGGGATTATTGACATTCCAAGGATGTCATCTTAGGTGCAAAAAGACAATAGACAGGCCCACTTAAAGGCACAGGTTACCTTTATGAAGGAAGCTTTTAGCTAAAGATATGACTTCCCACCATGGCCCACTTGGTTATGAAATTTGTTATGCTCACGCCATCTTATGTGGTTATTTTCAGTCTCCTGAGCTTGTCAGGTTTAATATGGGGCCTCTTTTCTGTCCACAGCTAGTAGAACACAGGTGTGGAAATGCCTGTGGCCATGCATGTTACTTAAAGGGGAGAGATGTCTGAGCGTGATGACACACAGAGGAAAGGAAAGCCACAGATGCACAGACAGAACCTGCCTCTCACCCCAGTTCTAGTCTTCTTTGCTTATTATAGTGGATGCTGTGACATGCCACCTAGTTCCTCACTACAGGCGAAGAACCTGTTCTCCAGCTCCTGGGACTATTGCTTTGCAGAAGAGAGCCACCTAGTCCATGGCATGCCCCTTCTCAGGCAGCCTGCAGCCAGTGACTGGTTGGCATGTGGATATAAGCCCTGTCCCCCTGCCTCCAACTCAGGACAATTCTGAAGGGTTGTCCCAGCTTCAGAGATCCCAGCAGGGCTGGCTGAGCCCTTTGTTTCCACCGAACCGTGACTCAACTTCCCCCTCTGCCCCATCCTGCTGCTGCAATAATCAGCCTGTTCCCAGTATTATTAGCAGGAGTAAGAAAAAAAATTAATTTTTTGGATAGGAGAATGGACCATTGCAACATGGGGTGGAGCAGATGGAGGAGAGCAGGAATCATAGAAATAGAACAGGGTGTGGGAAGGACCTGCAAGAAGTCAATGGGTCCAAAGCAAGAGGGGAAAAACTTTAAAACCTTGCCACATGAGGAACAGTTAAAGGAACTGAAAGTATTTAGTGGAGAAGTAAAGATTCATGAGAAATATGACAGCAGCCTTCACATATTTAATAGACAATCAAGTAAAAGCTGGATTAAACTCGTTCTGCAGGGTCTCCCCTCTTCTGCTTTGACCCCCTACAGTCCATTCTCACACGTTTAGATCAGGTCATATTACTCTCCAGCCTAACATTGCCTAGTGGCTTTTCACCACACTGTGAAGAGAAACTGAGTGTCTTGCTATGATGTGCAGGGTCTTTCCTAATCTGGCCCTTGCTTTCCTTTCCAACTTCATCTCTTATGGCTCTTTCCTCATCCACCCTTCTAGCCACACTGGCCATCTTCTTGCTATTCCTTGAATATATCAGCTCATTGCTACCTCAGGGCCTTTGCACCTGTTGCTCTCTTTGCTTTGTCTTCTATATGTTCTTCTATGAGCTCTTCACTTGTCCCATTCCTTTTGTCTTATATCAGAGGTCATTTCCTAAGAAATCTTCTCCTGATTAGTTTCTACCTCAATGCCCTGTTTTATGTTCTTCATAGCAATCTTTTCTCCCTGAAATGGTTTTGTATCTTTGTTTTATTATGTGATTCTGTTTCCTAACTATCTCTCTCACAAAGAATGTAAGCCTCATGTGGACAGAGATGTGTCTGTCTTGTATACAGGCTCAGCCAGCCCTGCCAGGACCTCTGAAGCTGAGATTACCCTTCAGAGTTGTCCTGAGTTGGGGCAAAGAAGCCAGGACTTACATCCCTCTGTCATAACCTCAGCGTGTGATATGATTTTGGCACAGAGCAGGTGCTCAATAACTATTTGTTGAGTGAAAGAATGAATGAACACAGGCTTAAGAAGTAGCCCTAGAGTTAATGGGTGACAATTCAGAGAGCAGATTTTTTTTTTTTTTTGAAGCTGCTGTCAGCAGGCTCAGAGCCTCACCATGGAGGCCACTGCCACCTAGCAGGGAACCAGCAGGCTGGTGGCAATGTGGGGATTGGAATCAGACCAGGATCTGAGTCTTGGCTCTGCCACTTCCTGGCTGGCCACAGGCCTGGGACAAGTTCTTTGACCTTCCAAAGCCTTAGTTCTTTCATTGGTAAAGACAGGAGCATGAGTCCACCACATCATTGGATGCGGAGTTGGTTAACCTTTTCGCTGTGTTAATTCATTTCAAGTTTGTTCTCCAAAATGTGTCAAAAATCCACATAAAATAACTACAGTATTTATATTTTTAAGCAATACAGTTAAGGTGCTACATTTTATTAAAATACATGATTATTTTAAAATGCAAAAATTTCTTATTGTTATTCATTCTTGAAAAACACAAAAATATAGAAAAATGTACATCTGCTTTCCTAAACTTCCTTTCTGGAACACTGAGCTCATGGGGGAAAGTCGAATGCCACAGTTAGCGGCATGGAAATATCGTTTGACTATAGACGAACGTCGCAGCGAAAATGTTTTAAAGCAAGTACTGGACATTGAACAAGTGCTAAATAGGTGTTACCTCTCCAGCTTGGCTGTTTAGTTTCTGCTGCTTAAGAGATGACAGGTCCTATCTCCATTACTGGCAAGGGGCCACTGAGGCCACTGAGGCCCTAAAGTGCTGCTACCATCCCTCTTTGAACAGTCGCTTGGTACCTCTTTCCCTGTCACACTCACTAACTACTAACTGCCCGCTTGCGGTGGGGGTGGGGTGGGGGGGAAGTAAGCAGAAGTGCCCTGGGTTCAGGGATGGGAGTGGAGAGGTGAGTGATCATTCAGACTTACTTCTCAACTTCCTGTCTCTGACACAAACCAGAGCTGATCTCCTGGGGTCAGAGCCCAGTGAGGAAAAGGTGGTCACTATTTCTTCGCAGGACAGAGCTGTTACAAAATGGGTAATATTGCACACAGTACTCAAAATCTGCACTACTGTGTGAATTGGAGTGTGTTTTGTGATGAGAGAGGAGGGGAAATATTGTAGTCAGCAAGGAGCAACTGCGCAGTGGGAATGGGTGGAGGCGGGAGGGAGAAATCCTATGTGTGGAGGTGCCCACCTTCCTCTGGTCCAGCATCTTCCTCGCTCTCTGGCTAATCCCCAGATGATGGGTTTATGCATTTTGACCCTGAGAAGAGCTAGTCATAATCACTCTACATGATGGAGGAGACATAATTGCACAACAGGTAAATACAGGTAGAGGCTATCCATGCCCATGCCCTTTCAGCCCCTTTTTGATGGTAAGGGAACTTTCTTTCTTCTGTTCGGATAAAAATAACAGTCGACACTACCCATATAATGGAGGAAACACTTACATAAACAATTCATCTGCATCGCTTGTGTAATCCCATGAGGTGGCCACAATTTTTAGCCCCAATTCACAGATGAGTGAAATGTTGCTCAGCAAGGTCAGTAACTTGCACAGACTCACACCGCCAGTGAGGGACAAGGCCAGGACTCCAAACCAGAATTTCTAGTTCCGGGGTCTCTGCACTTGACCAGCATGTGAAGTGGCCTATTCCTAAAGGGATGGTTTGCCTTGTAGGTACTGGGCTCCCCACCCCGTTGGGTGACAGGCATCAGTAGTTAAGCCAGACAGAGGTGACAGGCATCAATTACTAAGCTAGACAGAGGTCTGTTCCTTGTATCTGGTGTGTCCTCTGTGTCAGGCTCAGAGCTGAGCACTTTGTCAAAGTCATCTCATGTTATGCTCATGCCACCTCTGCCAGCTAGAACAATAATCCCACTTATGGATGAATAAACTGGGATTTGGGAGATTGTGTAACGACCGAGGTCTCAAGGCTGGTGAGGGCTGAAGCAGGGAATCTAGCACGCCTGCTCAATCCCAATCTTGAGCTCTTCACCTCTTACCAGGGATGGTTTCCAAGGGATTAAACTTGAGGAGGGCAGAGGTGGACTAGTCAACTGTTACAGTGCTGGCTGATCTGAGATCCCGAGGGACTAAATGTCTGACACATAAAGGGGCAAACTCTTGAACAGAGCTGCTATAACTAGTTGCTAGGCCAAAAATACAAGTCATCACATTTCAGATTTTATAGTTAAGGAAATATTTCTCTTCCAAGGCTTCCTTCCCCCCTTTAACACTCTGCAGCGGTTCCCCTGAAAAGCTGCCAAAGGAGCAAAGAGTTAAGTGGACCATTGAAAGGTCTGCTCTCTCTGCAGTGGTATCAATGTCTCCTTTGGCTATGAAGAGACAGTAACCATTTTTCCTGGCAGTACCACCACCTGCCCTCATCCAGAGGTCCCCATCTGACAACCCTGGGAACCAGCATCAACATACCAGCCAGGTCGCCATGACTGAATCCAGTGGTCAGTTTTCAGGTCTCATATCACTGGTCCCATCTGCAGCAAAGAAGTCAGGTTTTTTATCTATTTTGTTCAGGCTCTATCCCCAGTGCATAGGACAGTGTCTGGCACATAGGTGCTCAATAAATGTGTTCCATGAATCAGTGCCTGAACTGCCTTAGGACAACAGCATTGTGGCCACAAAATGATGGTCGGGAAATGGGATACTGAGCTTCTGGCCTCAGTGTAGTATCTTGGAGACATTTCCCTGTGTCTGCTGACACAGTTTTCTCTGTAAAATGCAGATATTGGAAACTAAGGTCTCCCCAAGAGCTCTCGAATTATAGGAATCTTGAGAAGAGGCCTGAACTAAGAATCCAGACATGGACCATCAGACAGGTGAGGGACAGGGAAATCCTCTTCTTCGGTTTGCCAGAAGAGCCAGTTGACAGGCCAAGCAGGGATGGATAGAACAGAGGGCAGGGCGCGGGGACTGGGGGCAGGAGGCGACAGTGGAGGAAGGAACCGCAGCTCTCAGTGACCAGCTGTGCTACGCTGAGGCTATGTAACCTTCCGGACTTCCGTTTTATGTTGGGGGGAAATCGTGAACTATCTCCGTGACAGGTCGTTGCAGGGACTGAAAGTGATAACGCAAGTGGCCCACAGCAACGGTCCACCATGCCAGTGGCCGTCCTCAGCGGGCGCGTAGGCTGGTTGGGCAACAGCGAAGGAAGTGGAGGTGGTGGCGAGGGCCAGAGGTGGGGACAGCGAGGCTGGAGGAGGAAGGAAGATGAGAAAAAGTTCCGGACGTCCTGTGGATGGAGCGGGCGAGGCGCCAAGTTGAAGGGGGCGGGGCCGGGCGCGGAGGTGTTTCCGAGGCGGGGACCTTGACCCGCGCCTATAGGCTCCCCCAGGACACACCGGCGGGGACTTGTCTTGGGCCAGTCACTCTCTGAGCAGTGCGACCCTCCGCCGCACTGATCTGTGCTCCCACCGAGTGCGCGGCGTCCTGCCTCGTCCCTGCCTGCACCTGCCGCCCAGCGCGCAGCAGCCCGGCCCCAGCATGACGGACCAGACGGCCTTCGATACGAATATCGTTACCCTGACCCGCTTCGTCATGGAGGAGGGCAGGAAGGCCCGCGGCACCGGCGAGATGACCCAGCTGCTCAACTCGCTCTGTACCGCGGTCAAAGCCATCTCCACTGCGGTGCGCAAGGCTGGCATCGCGAACCTGTGAGTCAGGCCTCAGACCGCCAAGTCTCATCCTATGTGTCTGTCCCGCTGGGGATGTGACTGGCAACCTGGTGTCTGGTCCTCTGGCACTCCTGCTGTCAGCCTGTCTGTCTGTGACAGCGGAGAGTTAGTCTCTCTCTCCCTTCCTCCCTCCTCTCTCTCTCTCTCTCTCTCTCTCTCTCTCTCTCTCTCTCTCTCTCTCTCTCTCTCTCTCTCTCACAGAGGTTTGCCCAGCTGCACTCAAGCCTCTCCCTTAAGCTTGGAGGTGCCCACCGCCTGGGGGGCCTGTTTTCCTGTCCACCCTGCCTCCATCCTGCAGCTGTCTCCCCGGGGCTTAGCAGCATGCCTTGCTTGGCATCTCTCTCAGTCTCCTGGTGAAGCTGTCTGGTGAGGTGGGCACCTGCCTGCTGGCCATACCCATCCTAGCCTCACACAAAAAGTGCTGGCGCAGTGCCTTCTTTTCTCTTTCTCTTTTTTGACCTCCTTCATGCCCTATGAAATTGGGGTTCCAAGTAGAGTTTCTCATCTAGTATGTCCTTGGGCATAAATAAGTCCGGTTAGGAGCCAGGGAACTCCCAGGCAGGCTGAAAGGAAGCCTGCACTCCCAGAGCTCTCAGGAGCAGCAGTGCTCTGTGCAAAGGGTGCAGTAGGTCTGGTGGGGCCTGAGACTATGCATTTCTAAGAAGTTCTTCTGTGGTAGGTGGTACCCACGCTGCAGGTCTGCAGATCACCTTGTATGTAGCAGAGGAATCACGGGACATGGGGATTCAAAGGGCACATTCTTGTGAGGCCTTTGTAAGCAACACAAATACCCTTTGATTCATTCTGGTGTGCACAAGGTTTCTGTAGTTATTTGGTCTTCACTTTAGCTGGAGAGCACCTGGATTTTCAGGTTGCCCCTATTCCTTCCTTACATTTCCCGTCCAGGGACACTATAAAAATTGCACGATGCTCATAGCTGATCTGAAAAATTATAACCTCTGCAATCTGGCTTCCTTTACTGGTAAGTTATTTGGCTCTGGTCCCACAGCACGGGTTGATGGAGTTGACTCTTAAAGAAGGAGTGTCCAGCAAGGGGTAGGCCTGGCTGGGAGAGGAATTGAAATAGGTATGTTAGGAAGCTGGTGACTCCATCACTATTTCACCTATGGCACCTCTTAATAATACATTTCTAAGAAGCCATTGCTTTAGGAAACACACTCAGTTAAACTCTTACTTCACATTTAATTTACAACAAGTAGAGTTGGCCTCACAGCTTTGCCTGTGTCTGGGAACCAGAGGGCTTTTAAAATAAAGAGTGCTTGTCACTTCCTGTATTATTTTTAAAATGTGTCAGTACCTTTCACAACTCCAAAGAAACTTGGAAATGCAAGATCTGCTTTGAGGTGTATGTTTCCCACCTTTTAAGAAACCTCAGCGCCTTAGTGGGACTGTGGGACCCTTAGTGATCGTGGGACCTGGACAAAGGGCACTAACATTGGCGATGTGAAATACGTATCTCTGTAGACTAGATAGTTGTGAATGCCAGGTTTAAGAAATATTATTGTTGTTATCATTATAAACTGCTTAATAAGTTGTACTCATGGATAAAAATTCAAGGCACTCAAAAGAATGCAAAGGGAAAGGTAAAACTCACCTCTCTCCATTCCCTGGGGTGTCCTGCTGATGTAGGAATATTTTCCTGTGAGTCCCGAAAAGAAGGAGGACTATGTCTTTGTGATTCCCCAAATAATGTAGATGATGTTGGATTTGCCGGCAGTTTCTGGGTGTGGGCTGGGATTGTGTCTCGTGAGAATGGAAACACAGACCCAGGAGAGGCAAAGAGTTTTAAAAGGAGGATAGTTTATTGAAAACAAAGAGTCAGAGCTCCCGAGTGGGAGGGGGTCCCGAATAGGGGTGCCCCATGACTGAGGCAAGTGCTCTTAGTTTTATACTTTCCCTTGCCTGCTTGGGGAAGGGGAACTGGGGCCTTCTAATGAAATTCATCTACCAGGTTTGTTCTGCTTGCCCATCCTGAAGGAATCAGCAAAATAACCCTCTCTTACCTATCAGATCTCCTCTGTTTGTCAGGCCAAAAGGAATTTTATGGTTGACTTCAAGGCCTTATTACATTATGGCCTGGAGTGAAGGAGTGATTTCAAAACCCGGAGTTTCAGGATATGGCTGTCTTTGTTTATTCCACCAGGGACCTCCCTGTCTACCTAGGGACATGGTAGCTTACCTCTCTCACTGCCTGAATACTTGACTGGCTATTTTCTCAAGTCCTTCTTTATACTCATCTAAGTTTATACATGGATATGTATTGACATATGTTCATATGTAAATAGCAAACAAAATGGGATCACACTTAACATATTCTTCTGCAGGTTTTTTTTTTCATTCAACCATACATAATGACCATCCTTTAATGTCAGAACATGTAAATCCACCTCCTTTGTTTTCACTGCTGCCTAGTGTTCCACTGCATGGACATATTGCAAGCTGTTTTACTCTTCCCCTATGTTAGCACACTTCACACAGCATGTACTCGTGGAACATGCCTGGTCACGTGGGCTGGTGATGGGGAGGACCAGAACTCAGACACTTAAACACTTAAGCACTCCTGTGGGAAAAGAAGAGTTTGGCTGTCTCAGTATGACATGCAGCTGGAGTGGCAGCAATAAGACAAGATCTCAAGTCAGGGCTCCAAATTACATTCATTATTGGCTTTGATGTCCTCGATGCAAAGGCTAGCATGCCTGCAAACAGCTTGTTAGTGCTGAAGACTTCCCCTAGAGCGTCATGTACCCAGAATGACAAGATGATTGCTGACTTGCAGCGACCTTACAGGAACCAGTTTATGGGGCTCAGCCATGGACGTCTCATCAGGAAGACATCAGGAGTTTTAAGCCCAGAGCATGGCTGGAGCATTCGTTCTGTCTCTCCCTCTCTCTATCTGTCAACCAGTAGTTGTTCTTTAGCCACTTTTCTTGCTCCTAATAAGATGTTCATAGAATCATAGAGTTTTAAGCTGAAAGCCTCAAAAGTCACCTGGTCCCACCCTTCTTCGTACAAAAGGATCCCGAGGCCAGGGAAGATGAGATAACCTGGCCTGTAGCCCTGGTTGGGCTCTTTCACCAAACACATACCTCTTCCTTTATTTTTTAAAAATCAGTTAAAGCTGACCCAACTCTAAATCTCATCTATTAATCACATTTTTTATGTGATTTAAGATTTGTATCACCGGAAGCCATTGCCCTAGACCAACCTGTTCTTGAAGCCGTATCTCTGTGCTTCTGGCTCCTCTACCCACTCTCAGGAGAGATAGAGGTCAGTCGGCCATCTGTCCTCTCACGAGACCCGTCAGCGGCCTGCAGGTGGAGCTGATGGATTCATGATTCAAATATCAGTGTCCCCCACTTCTCTACTTCCATTCCTTTGGGAGAAAGTGGTCTTCCAGTGGCTTAGGCTTCTGCTTTAGGCCTGTTCAGTTGACTTCCCTTGTACGTGTTTCCAAATTACTATTTGAAACACTGGTTTCCATTCAATTCCACAAAATGATACTGAACACCTACAATATACAGAGTTCTAGAAAAGCCTGAGAGATGAGAATGACACAGAACTTACACTATAGGAAATATACTACAAGTATGGAATTAGTTTTGAAACACAATAGATATTCTGAAGGATGCTTTCATAGAGGTGCCAAAATTACAAGGTGAATGCAAAGGATTGTGGAGTTTCGAGATGGACACCCCAATTGGCAGGAAGAGATGGTCATAAGGCCTGAGGGCCGGAGAGCCTTTTAGGCTGGGCTGTCATGTGAGGAAAGGTGCCCTGTGGGAAAATGTTTCTGGAAAATTTGCTCATTCAGTTTGATTGAAGCATGAGGCACACATTGGGGTTATTTGTGGATGTTTCATTGTGGGTACATGAGGAACATCAAATGGCAGGGGTGAATGAATACTTTATGTTTTTGGGGGTGTGCAGTGGAAACAGTAAAGGTTTTTGAGTAGGGTAGTGCCGTGATTAGAGGTTAATCTGGGGAAGATATGACTGGAAATGCAGAGTTGGAAGAGGGAAAGCTAAGACATGGGGAAAACCAACGGAAAAGGAGAGGGGCGAGGAAAGTGGAAACCAGAGCTAGAGCAATAGCGGGGAGGAGAGAAGGCCCTGGGAGAAGTCTGAGTGTGGAGGGGGTGAGAAGGGCAGTTTCTCACAGAAGAGTCCTAGCAATTGAGAGCAGGGCCCTGCCATCAAAAACAAAAAGAGTTCTAAAGAGGAGCTGCTCTTTTGAGGCTGGGGAAGGGTGATGATTCCAACATTTTGGAAACATTGAACTTGAGTTTTACAAGGCTATCCAGTTGGAGATATGGTCCAGCCTGCAGTTGGACATTCCAGTCTGGAATTTGGGCATGCAGCACTGACTAAAGGTTTGGCTACTGGATATTGGTCCAGTCTGCCCTGAGGCAGACAGGAAGAGCTGAAAATCAGGACTGGATGGAGCAGAACAGGGACATGCACTGCTTAAGAGCACACTTTAGAGAGAGATGAAGCTGGGCTGAAATTCCTGGCTCTGCTATTTAATTTTCCATGAGGATTTGGGCAATTGTAATATCTCTGAGATTCAGTTTCCCTACTTGTAAGACAGAGACAACTGTCTTTTTCAACCTCAAAGTGTTGGGTGAGGATGAACTGGGTTCATTTAATGGGTACCAATATTACCATTCATTGTTTTCCTAGGCTGAAGATTATTATTATTTTATTTTGTAAACTGATTACTTTTTAATTTTGCTTTTCATTCCTTAGTAGTTGCCCACATGCATATCAGCCGGCATATATTTCAGGGATATATAACATTATATATTTAAAGAATGTTGCACCCACAGATCAGTTACAATAAACCTCCCATCATGCTCAAGTGGTGTCCAGAGATTTGCTTTTATATATGGGGTCCTCTCAGTTTCGATGGAAGAAAATAATAAATCACCTAAGTTTTAATTTTGGAATTACAGGTCAGTTAATACATGCTCAAGTTTATCTTCAAATTTGCAGACTTTACGACATTTAACTTTCGGGAACTTCATCAGATTTATTTTATATTTCTTGAATTATCTTCTTCATATTTCCAAAGACTGAATTGGGACTTCCTTTCCATCCCAGAAGCACAGCCAGCCCCACTGCATCCTACTGGCCCATGTTGGCTGGCGTGAACTCAGGCGAAGGTTGGTGTTGGTGACCTTTCAAAGCTGTTCGGGTTGGTGCTTCTCATTCAACATATTTCTGATCTGACCCTTGGATGTCCCTGGCTTGGGTGAGCAGTTGGTCATTTACCTCAGAATCAGTTAATAACAAGTCCGTGTCACCTTGGACTTTAGTAGTAAGGATTAAATAATAATCTGCCTCCCTTTTTGTTCGGTTGGGTGTTCTGAAAATGAGCTTTCCCTCTTGGTTCTTTTGTGTGCTGTCTGTAAAGGACAGCCTGCTTCACGCTGTTATGGCTTTCATGCTGACATCAGGAGGAAATGGTCTGAAGTTAGCAAATCAAGGACGTTATTGAGAATTCTTCCCTAAGTGTGGTCCTGGCTCTGGACCTTATGTCTGGGGCTGTGCTTCAGAAATCGTAAACCACAGATTCTGTAGCTCATTCCTTTCTAGAAACCATATGCCAATTTAAAAACAGTGTTAATATTTAACCCAAATTTCTAAGGATTTTAAAATACTGACCAATTTAACCTATTTTTCTAAGGAGAGCCCCATCATATGAATTAAAATAACTTAGTTTTTTCAGATTTTTCAATGAGGTTTACAATAAAAGTAAGAGATATTACAGACAAATTTTCAAATTGATTTTTGCTGCTCAAATGCCTGTAAAGGAACTTTTGTGTCTCTAGGGGTTTAAAAAGGAACAGCCACAGGGGCTTAAACCCTGACAGGATCACTCCACAGCCCCAATCTACTTGGGTTGCAGAGCCAACTAATTTGAATAAAATGGAAAATTAAATGTCCTCAACACCTCAAATGAAATAATATCCCCAATGAGACTTTAGTCACATATGAACTCGGAGCACTTTCTTTTATTGTCAGTTGCCTGTGACATGGTTGGGCACTGGCTGTCTTCCCAGGAGTTGCCTGCAAAACTGGTTTAGAGGCTGTGGTTTCCCCTCCCCCTCATAACCAGCATTTACTTGGTGGATGCCTGGGGTGTCCCATTAAAATCAGTGATGGCTGCCATTAGGCTGCTGTGACCCAGGTGCATCGCATGGGCCGGCGCTCGTTGTTACAAAGCCTGGAAACAGAAGCAATCCGTCAGGGAACTGAGACACCTTGATACATAATCAGTGAGAAGGAAAGGCCGCATTAGGACCCAGGTCTCTGGGGCTGTGTTCTTGCCAAGACCCGCCTTGCTTCTCAGCATAGTTGTATGACCCTGGGGGTTAGGGGTGGGAATGGGATGAGAACAGGCTCTCTTGCTCACTGTGGGGACAGAGCCCCAGAAAGTAGTTTACAGGCGCTCAGCCTCACGTGGAAGGGTGCTGGCTCGGGTGGTGGATGGCCGTCGGCTGTGGCTGATTGGCCATTGGCTGTGGCCGGTTAGCTGATTGGCCGCTGGTATAACTGCTGCGGCTACGGAGGGCCGAGGATTGCTGAGGAGCAGAGGAGAGCGGAAGAGAGTAGAGGAACAGAGTCGAGAGAGTGGAGGAGAGTCGGTCGGTCGGTTGGCGGAAAGGCGGACGGCAGGTCGCTCATCCGGTGGGCCCAGCCTCCAGTGAGACCATAGTGGTATGACTCCCCTACCTATGGCTCCGTGGGTGTTCCTTTTTGGCCTCACCATAACCTGCGTTCTTGTGTGGGGAGTGGGAGCAGAGACCCCGCAGGCTGCTGCACACAACAAATGGCACAGCGAGCAGGGTCTCCCGCAAGACACTCACTTTCCAGGCTCTGTTCTAGCCCTTTACCTACATCAACTCATTTACTGCCCCTCTCTGTACACTACGACATAGATATACTAATTTCCCATTTTACAGACGAAGAATCAAAGGGTAGAGGTGCTAAGTGACTCACCCACGGTTGCTTAGCATGTGGCAGGCAGAGCTGGTATTTGGAACCCAGGGGTCTTGAGTCCAGCCCATAGGAAAAAGCTCATGATGTCGCCTTCCCCTCTGTGATCACTTGTGTTTAGGAAAAGCTTCCTCAGCAGATCAAGTCACTGGCTCAGTCAAAACTAAGGTCCCTGTCCCGGCTTGATCAGCACCCAACTGCTACTGACTGCTTTTCTGTAGGGTGGGGGAGGCAGCTAAGCCTAGAGGTTTACAGCTTGCTCAGGTCCACCTGTTTCTTCAACCTTTCAACTTGTTCTCTTTCTCCATTGATTGTAAAGCATAGTTGGCCCCTGGACAGCTCTTTGACAGGGTTGTATGATGGTTTCTCCGCATCCCTGCAGCCTCATTTGCTGCTTGATTCTGGACCCAGCAAGCAGCACATTGGGAACTGATCTAAAAATGAGCCAGGTGGTGTATGAAAGGTATTGCTTGTCCCATGGAGTGTGGTTGGGGCCATACCCTCCTATTCATAGTGGCTGGTATGGACACTCCTTTCAAACGAAGCTAGCCTGCCTACCTCACTGGGCTCTCCCAGAGTCTGCCTGGAACTCAGTTGATTCATTTTCTAAGCCCGGGTTCAACCGGCCCTGCAAAGGCCAGGGTGGTGTCACCAAGAGCTGAGGCCCAGGCCTGCTATTGATTCTGCAGGTGGTTACGCTGTTTCTTCCAGTGGCTATTGAAACATCTGATGAAGGTTCTTGTTCACCTATCTTTCAAGGCCTTTGAGGAATGATCGCTGGTCAGAATGTAGACATTTATGGTTTCTAAGGGAGTTTCTGAAAACTTGTGGAGAAAATAAACTCCATGTGTTCTTCAGCGAATTAGTTCCTTGAGGCTATTTCTGAGGGATTTTTCCCTTTGTCCAAGTCGGGGAAGCCTTGCCTGCTTCTGGCTTTTCATTGACCTGTGGAAATAAATTCCCTGGGGACATTTGCTGCCTCCCCAGAGGAGTGTGGGGAGGAGACTGACTGAGCATTTGCCTAGCCCAACTCATCGTGACTGAGCAGAAATGCAGGGCTGTGTGAGAAACATCACTTCATGAGCTGACATGCAAGCAAAAACTGCCCAGTGATAGGATATAAAGTCAGATATCCTTATTGTTGACATGGCAGTCTGCGAACTCATTCTCTTGAACAGTTTCTACCTTAAAATCACTTTCTTGTGCTTTTCTCAAAGACTTTCCTAACATCAGGTCTGAGATGTCCCAGAAAAGTTATAACATGCCTGCACTTTGAGTTGGAGGGGCCTAGAATAATCTACCTCCATGTGTTTTTTTTTTGTGTGTTTGTTTTTATGCTTCACAAGCAACTAGAGGATAGTTGGAGAAGGGTCCTTCTGGTTACAACAGAAGAGAGACCCTCAATAGAGGTTAAAGAGAAGGAAGGGGTGGGCAACCACCTAACCGTTCAGGGAGGTGGAGCCTGAGAAGTGGCCAGTTATGTGTGATGGGTTGGCACTGAACAAGGTCGTTTTGGTGTCAGCTGTGGTGAGTGTTCCCACAGCGTTCATCCTGCAGTGTTTTATCTGACCTATACAACTCCCATGGTAAACAGGTGGTGCTACCCTCAGTGACCCAAGGGCAGGAGCCACCTTAGCATCCTGGAGCAGCAGTGAGGAACGCAGCTGGTGGTCTTGGCTGGACAAGTCTGTGGCCTTGACACTGACTGTAACCTCTCACAGTCCACGGAATGATCTGGGGCCATAGGACTTGCTTCTCACTTCCTCTTGGCCTGCTGCTGAGTATGCAAGTTCAGGTAATACAGTCCAGTACATCAGGAACTCTCCCACTTCCATTCAATCCCACTAATCAAATGATGGGGACTCTTCTTTTGGAACACAGTCACAGGGAAACCAGTTTATCCTCGGCTGGTGGGGCTGGCCCAGGTTCACCACCACCTAGAGCTGGCCTTGCAGGGCCTCTCCTCTGTCTCCCTTCTCGTATTTCTTAGCTCCCTGGGTCCAGGCATCAGGTTTAGACGCCCAGGTTTAAAAGGCTATGCAAATGTCCACAGAGTACCACTCCCATTTGGAAATGTGTGAAAAACAAACTCCTTATTTTCTGTGGGTAAATTTCTAACATGGAGCTCTTCTGTGGAGCCATTACTGGTGGACTTATTTGGGTTCTTTTAGGGCATTTTCGTATCCTCCCTCCCTTCTGTAATGAAAAACATTCAAGGTATCATTCAGCTTGAATGGCCCCTTTGCAGTGGAACCTTCTTGACCATCTAACACTGCCCCCCCACACACACACCATCCCCTGGCTTATTAGAGAGAAGGTCACTATCCGACATTACCTCACTCATTCAAGAGCACTTGTTTGTTTCTTGTTTGCCTCACTTACTAAAATATAAGCCCCATGAGTGCAGAGATCTCATCGGTCTTGTTCTGCACCGTAACCCCAGCAGGTCAGCCAAGGCACAAGGGTTTGGACAATTTCTGGTGTTGGCTCACATTTATCTAGCCAGAGACAAACAATTCAAGAAAATGCATTTTCTGGAGTTGAAACAGTGGCTGCCATGACACTCAGTTCCCAGGAGAGTGCTCCTAGCAATCCGACCAAGGGTGTAGCTGTGCCCCTTATCCCACTCCCAGCTGTTCTGCCGTTCCTTCCACACTTCGCTTTCAGCCCCACATCCAGTCTCTTAGTTTGTTCTGTGCATCCCTAGTCTAAAACCTTTCCTTTCCTTTCAGTGTTCCTATTCAGCCTGCCTCTTCCCTCATTCTAACAAACTAATCTGCAGTTTGGACAGGCCACTTGGATTCTGGGAATTCCACAATTACTGACTTGCAGGGACCTTGAAAATAAAGTAGAAACTGCACACTTTCCTGTCCGTCCAGCCCTTAAGACTCCTGCCAGCGTCACTGGGGGTGCCAAAACGAGAACCCTGGCCTGGGAGTCCGGGTTCCCCTCCCTGCTCTGCCGCTCCTGTTTGGACAAGCCCATTGCTGTCTCAGAGGGAGTGTCTGCCTTTATAAAGTGAGGTCATGGGACCAGTCAGTGTTCCTTTTCTTTTAGGATCTTTTCAGCTATAAAACCATTGACTCCTTTGGCTTTATTCACATTTCAGGCTCCTCCTACCCCGAAAAGTCCCTTGCTTGCTGTGTCTCTCAACTGATTCAGTAAGCATTAATCCATGCCTTTGGGGGTAAAAATTGGTTCTTGGAGGAGGTGAAAAAAATTAATCTTTTTGTGTATAAAACCTAGATATACACACCAGTGCGTAAACAGATATACACTATACTTGTAATATTAAAATTAAAATGTCATGGAGGAGTATAATTAGGAGGAAAAAAATACAAAAGCCTCCTTAGAAGCCATAATGAAAAAAAGCTTGAGAAGCATGGATTTTACCACAAAGGGGTGCTGGACACTGTGATGGGTACCAGACAGGTAAATGACAATTTTCCCTTCCCTCCAGTCAGTAGCCAATCTAGAGGGACAACCATCCTTTTCTGTTCTCCCAAACATGTGTCCTCTTTCCTTTCTTCTAAATCCCACTACATGCTGCTTTCAGTGGGTTTATGTGTACAGTTACATAGTTTGGTGGTCATGGCTTAACTTTTTGTGGCTTTTCTTCCCTCTAGCTATGGAATTGCTGGCTCTACCAACGTGACAGGTGATCAAGTGAAGAAGCTGGATGTCCTCTCCAATGACATGGTCATTAATGTGTTACAGTCATCCTTTGCAACCTGTGTTCTTGTGTCGGAAGAAAATAAACAGGCCATAATCATAGAGCCTGAGAAAAGGGTGGGTCTGCACTTCCACCATCCAGGGTTTTTTTTTGTTTTTTTCTTTGTTTTTTTTTCTGGGTTTTAATGTAACCATTTTTTTTTTTTTTTCTAGTTACATAAATGACTCCAATTGCTCAGCCAAGCTAGATTCTTAGGAATCACTCTAGGTCCCTCCTGAACCATGAGTCATTATTTTGTGATTCATCCTCACTATCATATTACAAACTGTCCTTTCCTGTCCATGCCATCACCATAGTTCATGCCATTATCTCTCTCCCCTGTATTCATACATGGGAGATATTCATATATACTCATACTAATCTCTACTCCTAACTTTTTATTGTCATGTTCAAGGTTCTTTAGAGTCTGGCTTTGGTTTACTACCTCTTTGCTGCATCTTCATCTACCAAATTCCCACCCTTCGCACCCAACTCTCCTGCCAATCTAACCACTCACAATCCCTATCACTGATTTATGCATTGGAATCCATTTGGAATCCTGTTACTCTGATTGATTCTTGAGGGCAGAGAATGAATTATATTATTCTCTATTTTCCAGCATCTAGCACAATACCTGGCACATTGTAGGGGGTCAATAATAAAATATTGTTGCAAAGAGGAATGAAAAGAATATATCTAGCTTTTATAGAACAACAATCATATGATAATAAAGAAAAACTTGAAATGAGAAGTGCATTTATATGGGCTTTCTGTCTTTTCCTGGTTGAGTCAAATTGGGGACATGAGGGAGTAGAGTTAGAAAAAAACAATCAGAAGATGAATTTGAAGAGGCTGCCTGATACCCAGTCTTGACCTTTTGAAGAGCATAGGGAGCCATATCTGATTAATTTGTTTTATACCTTTCTAAAATACTGCTACATGTCAGTATTTTATACCTTTCTAAAATACTGCAGACTCAAAGTTCATGTTATTCTCTGCGGGTCTTCTCCCAGTACTTGGCAGTTTTAGGCATGTGGATTGAATTTGTTGTTTAATATTCTCTATCAGTCAGCCCAACTTCTCTGGCTACAATATGCCTTCTTAATAGGCATGTTCCTGATTTCTAAAAACTGCATGATGTAGTTTCTTCTGCATCAGTCAGAGTGATTTGTTAAGAGCAAGTGGTCAGGGAATCAGAGAATTGTCTTAATTTGATGCAGAAATTTAAAAACCACATCTTAAAGCAGCTAATATGGAGATGGAAATATCCCCAGTGGTATGCTGATGAACTAATTCTCTCTTGAAAAAACAAATCTCTGAGTTCTAGCAGTTGTCAATATCAACTGTATAAATACTCACCCATAGTTGACTTCAAGCTACCAACATGACATCACTGAAAGCAGAGTTGGAAGAAAGATGCACAATTAGCTCTTGAGAACAGATACCAGCCACTCCAGGAGACCACTGACAATCCCATTCAAAGAATGCATCTTTGGTAGTCCCACTACAGCAGTAGTTTATTTCCTATGGGAATTCCAGTTGGGATATTGTTGAAAACTCATCACTGCAACCCCAAGTGTCATCTATAGACCTCCATGAGAAGTTTGTTATAGATCTTACTGTTGTCTTTGCTTCACCTAAAGAGTTATGTCTTTTTCCCTTATGAATAATGAGAAATAAATGACTAACCTTGTTTCTCTTCTTTCTTTGGCTGCTAGGAAACTCAAACCAAAATTATGATTCATCTAGATCAGTGATGTAGGAAATTATGACTTATTTAGCTATAGTCCATCATCTTCATTTATACCTCCTATTCTAAGTTGTATTTTCTCTGTCTAATGATGTTTTGGTACATATATACATATATATATATATATATATATATATATATATATATATATATATATATATATATATATGATCTCCAAAAAAAGTATACACATTTTAAGAAAGGAAAAAACTATTAAAATTGTAATACTCAATATATACCAATAATAAAACATGAATACAAGTTATAAGTCACGTTTGACTTCTGCAATTACAAGAGGTGCTCAAAGTGGTTACCATCAGTGTCCAGACACTTCTGATTATGGCGAACTACTGCTTGAGCAACATTGACCAGTGTTCACTTGTATACATTTTTTTGGCACCCCTGGTATATATATATATATATATATCATTGTTATTTTCATTCTGAATGCCACTCATACCTTCCATGACAAAGTATAAATAAGACTCATATTTCTTGAACTTTCCCCTAGATTCCCTTTTTTACCCCCTTAGTGTATACTCTTTATTTTGTTACAATGTGTTTATTTTTAAAGTAAAGTTGTATTTGTTGTTGTTGTTGTTTAGGGGAAATACGTGGTCTGCTTTGATCCCCTTGATGGCTCTTCCAACATTGACTGCCTTGTGTCCATTGGAACTATTTTTGGTATCTACAGAAAGGTAAAATGTAATGTATCTTTTTGATCCCTGGTTTAGGATCAAAAAGAAAGTTAAGGTTGAACATCCAAGCCTGTTTCATTATTGGTGGAACAACCAGAATGTATATCATGAAACTCTGTGGGGCTTGATGTAGGTTTATATCTTGAATTTTTTTCAGCATTAGCTATAAAGTGAAGATCCATTAAGTTGTTAAAGAAATGAAGTAAAACATGGGTGGGAAGAGAAGGATATTTTACTCTTTTAACTACATCTTTCTTTTGTAATAGAAAATAAAATTAAAAATAAAAGAGACAATAGTGGGCAGTTACAGTGACGATACTAATTAAACTGAGAACTGGGAAAGTGTGACACCAACAGAGATTATATATGCCAAAATTGTCCTTTAGATTCCCTAAAGCAGGGGTCTTTAAACTATGACCCTCTCCAAGGCAAATTCTAGCCCGTTGCCTGATTTGTATGGCCTGTGAGCAAAAAACAACCCTTCTGCATTTTTAAAGGACGAGGAAAAAAATCTAAAGAATAATATGTCATGGCCCATGACATTTATATGAAATTTAACTTTCACTGTCCACAAATAAAATTTTAATGACATATGGTCAACTCATTTGTTTACATGTTACCTTTGGCTGATTTCATGATGCATTGGCAGGGTTAGGTGGCTGTGATACAGACTGCATAGTGTAGGATGTTTACTATCTGTACATTTATGGAAAGAGTTTGCTACACACTACTGCAGCATGGAGACGTGGCCCCTGCCCTCGTCTTCCACCTGTGTGACCTGGGCAGGTAACTCTAACTCCAGAGCCTCTCTTTCCTTCTTTTTCTTGAAGTCTGTATGTACACATGCATGTCGTGGTGGTGCTGGTGGTGGTCATGATGGTGGTGGGTGGGTAGTGGAAGACCATTCAAGTATACAGACAACCTAGAATGAATACCTGTAGATCCATCATAGAACAGTATGAAATCTAAAATCTGTCATCTTGGCTTCAGCCTTTCTTGTTTAATTCAGAAATAAAACTTCACAGATGCTGCTGCTGCTGAACCAGTTTCTTTACATTAAAGGACAAGTTGGCTGGTTCAGTAAACTGTCGAGGTTCCTCTCAACTCTCCTATTCTAGGATACAGTGGCCATAACTGAAGTTGTGAGACCCTAATTTTCACTTTATTATTCAAAATGACTTGTCTGGTATTGCACATAATCTCATTTCAAACATATGGACAGTAGGACCACCATGGGACAGTACCCTTTCCTCTTGGTTTTTGCTTTTTCTTGGCTGAGCAAGAGATGTACATCAAAATCAATTTGAGTAATAGAAGATTCTAATACTCATACCAGAAAGGCAAAGACAAGAATTTACCTATTTTCCAAGTCATACATATAACATACCATTCTTATTATAGACATGGAGGCAGGTAATTTTACCTGTTAAGTATCAAATCTATAGCATATCAAGAGAGGTTTGTAGCAAAAGTTTTCATGTAAAGGAAGACCACTGGTTAATGATTCAACCAAAACTAAAGCGGTGCAAATGTTTGCCAGCCCCAGTCTCCACCTCGACCCCCACCCTCTCCCAAATAAAGATTCTTTGAAGGAAAAAACAAAACAAAACTAGAAAACTGAGAGACACTGCCTATCAACTAAAAAAAATCAAACCAGCTTGCAACAGCAGCTTGAATTACGAATGCTACAACTCAACAATGAGTCTCCATACTCAATAAACCTGAAGTGACTCTCTTAAAATACGGAAAAAAAAATAATAAATAAAAAGATGAATGTGACACTGCCTTTAAGCCATTTCAGTTTTCAGAAAGCTTATTGATTGGGCTTATGGGACATAAACATCGATTTGCCTGATGCTTCAAAGGTGATCTTTCCTGCTTTCTGTGGAGATGGTTCTAGACTATAATTCAGCTCCCTGGGGTACCTGCTCAGTGGCACAGCACCTGCAACTGGAATCAGCAGTAATATTAGGCCTTGCCCACATGATGCCTGGAAACAGACTGCAGAGGGACCTGGGAGGGCATGTGGCCCAGTGTTCCATGCAGTTTCTGCTGCAGCACCTGGGAGGGGTCACCCAGCTTCTGGTTGGGGACATCCACAAAGGGCAGAATTCCCCTGAGGTGTTGGGCAACCATCATAGCTAGAACGTTTGTCCAAACATTGAGTCAAAATCTGTCTCCCTATTTCTCGTTTGACATATTAGAGCATCAGAAAATGAGACTCTTTTACATGTTTAGAAATGGCTTTTCTGCCCTCCCTTCTCCTCCCCTCCTCTTTATAAATCTTCTTTAAGTGAAACATGTTTCAGATGAGATGAGTTTTAGACTTGTTGCAAGCATGGTCACCCTCTACTGGACACATTCTAATTTGCAAGGTCCTTTAAAAATATTCAGTCCCCACATCTAAAAGTAGAGTTTTAAAAGTGTTCTATCAGCTTCAGGATCCAATTCACTTCCCTTTACTGAGCACAGGGAGACTTATTAATAATAGCATATGGAACAGCAGCTGTTAATAATAGCTTTCTGACATTGACAGTTACTAGCTCTACGGGACGTTGGGCAAGGTAACCCTCTATGGCTCTTGTTTCTTTATCCATAAAGGGGAGATACTGAAAATTAAGTATAACTCACTGAAAATAATGCCTGGCACATAAAAAGTGCTCAATAAATCACAGGTATTAATATTATTAGTATTGTTTTGTGTATTAAAATTCAATGGAAAGTATCACAATTCAAACTAACTTAAGGAGGGAAGAAGGGAGGGAAGAAGGGAGGGAGAAAGAAAAAAGAAAATTATTGGTACATGTAACTAGAAAGTCCAGTAGGTAGATCTGCTTCAGGTGCAACTGCATTGAGGGACTCAGACCATGTAATCAGGACACTGTTCCTGTTCATCTCTATTGCTTCCCTCCTCTCTGGTGGCAAAATGGCTGTGGGCAGGTCTGGGCTCACATCCAATCCTCTCAGCAACTCAAGCAGAAAATTCAAGCCTCTTTTCCAACAATTCCAACAAGCATATTGTGTGATTGGCTCTGATTGGCTTGGCTTACATCACGTGTCCATCCCTCAACCAATCTCTGTGGCCTCAGGCATGTAATGATCTGGTTGTCCAGGTAAGGGTCATATGCCCATCCCTGGAGCTGAGAGCCGGGGAGATAGTATCTTAAGATTAAGGTGCAGTTATCAGAAGAAGGGTGATGGATGCTGGTCAGGCAAAACCAACCAATGTTCACTGCAGATTATAAATTCCTTGAGGGCAGCGAAGTCGTCTTATATATTTTTTGTCTGCCAAGTTTCCTGGTGCAATAGTAGGTAAACAATATTGGCTGAATTACTGGGGACTCTGCCAAATGCCCTGTGAGACCTTCTAAGGAGGGTTCAGCTGCCACTCTGAGGGAAGAACTTCTGGTGACACGACAGCCCCACCACATTTTTGCTTGACTTTCTCCTCTACCAACTCAAGTCTCCAGGATCCATGCTGTCTTCCCCTATACTTCTTATGGGGTGGTTTGCAATAATACAAACCAATACCTATGCAGGTGGTGGCCTGGGATACTTTGAGAAAGGAAGAGGCTTTCTAATTTTGCCAAGTGCTTTACGATCCCAAGAGCATCCATGTGAGGATGAAATGGATCCCTTGGAGCAAAGGCTTTCGCTGCTAGGGGTTTGGAGGAGGGAATTCATGCATTCGAAAGGGAGTCAGGCTACAAAGGAATTCCTCCAAATCCGTGATTCGATGGCATTATTTTCTATTTCTTTTAAGTATGCAGATCATAGGCAGTGTTACCATTTCTTACTCTATGCAAAGAAGTCGAAGATTAAGATTATTTGGTGACAGTATTTCAGGGAAAGGCAGTTTACTCTTATACCTTCCCCACAGGGAGGCATGGATGGTTCTGAGCGAGGTGAATCTCTGCGGGACTGTTCTTAGTGGAGAACTGATTACTCCAAGCTTCTAGCGGCTTCCAGTCAACTCATTTGTTTACGTATTGCCCTTGTCTGATACAGCGAGCGCTGTACTGGCTGGCAGGGTTAATGGTTGTGATAGAGGACAGTTAGAGGCCTGAGTCCTTCCTTTATGTCACTGGCTTTGAAAGAAGCTGGTTCCTTTTACAAGGTTGTGCACTGGCAAAATTTGGAGTTGTGAAAACAACTCAAATTTTCAATACTGTGTTTAGTCCGTGTTTAGCTCTACTGTGCTATCCTGTGAATACAAACCAAACTAAATCAAATAACTTGACCCAACCCAACTAACCAACCAACCAGATGAAAACCATTTTATTAAACACATGGAGTGGGGAATGAGGGAAATGGACGGGAAACATGCAGAGAAATGGTTTTAGTGACTCTTCCTTTTACGTGAGTAGTTTTTAAACTTCAGGGCATTTTCATTTCTGTTTAAATTCAAGAAGAGAGTACTTAAGCTGAAAATTTTGTTTGGGGTTGTTTTGAGGGCCAAAGAAACCAACCAACTGTTAATAAAGCAGATAATTATCAGTTAGTAATCACTGATTAGGAGTCATCTCCATAAGGGGTTCCATTCCTTAATATTAGGTAAACTGATGTCACAAAACCCTATGGGCTGTGTTTTCGATTAAAAAGAGAAGGTCAGCGTGCATGTAATGTTCTAAAGTACACATATTGTTTCGTTAAATTTTTTGTAGTTCTGTGTGCGTGTGAGTGTGTATTGATACTGGTTTGTGTTATGTATTTTTTACTGTGAGTCATGGTGAAAAAAAGTGGGAAGCATCTGCCCTACCCTGTAATGACTCTGGAGAGATGTTCTAATTTCCCATATTTCTGAGAATTTCTTTGATGTGTGAGTGATGTGGACCACACTGCTCACTGGGGGATGTGCTGCAACTGGCAAGAGCTTATGAAATTGATTTCCTCACCAGACTCGCAGTCCTGCAGCCCAGTCTTAATTTGTTTAAATAAAGATGGAGTAGGCAGGTGAAAGACATTGATGCCTATAATAAGATTAAATTAGTGGGAGCTGGCAAGAAGGCATGCTCTTTTTGAAAGTGATAATGGAGAAATGAGAGAATATCAAATTAGTAAATTTGGAGGAGGGCCCTGATTGGAAAGAAGGATCCAGATGCAGGAAATTTGGGATATGTGGGAAGGCTGCCGTGGTAATATAATAAGGATATTACTGATTAGTGGAGGAAGGCCCCTCTGGGAAGATGTCCTATTTCATTAGGAAAGCACCTTGTTAATGCATCTTGCTAAGGGTTGAATTGGAAAAAAGAACCACAGAACAAAACCAAAACACGTTTTATTTTCTCTCTTGTCCTAGAGCTCTACAGGTGAGCCTTCTGAGAAGGACGCACTGCAGCCAGGCCGGAACCTGGTGGCTGCTGGCTATGCACTCTATGGCAGTGCCACCATGTTGGTCCTGGCCATGGAGAACGGTGTCAACTGCTTCATGCTGGATCCGGTGAGAAACCCTGTGGGAGGTTAGGTGCTTATCTGATGGCTGTGAGTGAGTGGGGTGGGTGCGTGTGTGTGTGTGTGTGTGTGTGTGCAGGGGTATGTAGAGTGGGAAATGAGGCCTGTGGAAGGACAGAGATGATGGGGTGGGGAAGGGGGTGAGCGTGAAATGGAGGACAGTGTGTACGTTGAGAATATTATTGAGGTGAGAAATAATATCTGTCCAGAGAATAAGAGGAGGTCTTTGTTCCAAGATGAAATCTTTAGAACAGACGTTACTCAACTGACTCAAGTGCTCGTCGAGGCCAGGCAAGCCATATAAATCAGTGAAGTGTTCTGGGGAAGGCAGGTCCGGGGCGATGGTGGGAGCTGTGGTGAACTGGAGAGATCCAGCAGTTGGTACTATTCAGGAACGGGGGCCCAGTCTTGCCAAGGCTTCCAATATTTAAGAAGCACTGGCTTTTTAAAAAACGTAATGTTTCTATATTTGTAAAACACCTTGCTAGCCACCTAAAACACATTTACGGACCGGATGGGGCCTGTAGATGGTCTGTTTACCACCCATTACTAGCTTATTTTCCTGAGGTGAATGGGAGTCCCAATTGAAGAACTGCATTGTTTCTTCAACAATAGCTACCAAATTTGTTTGATGTGCACATGCTTGCAGCTTTGACAAGGCTTTGATGAACTCAAACACGTGAAAATAAAGAAGGACATGAAGAGAGTTCCTTAGTCCTCTTTAGAGAGAAAAGCTACCTTAGGGACAGGAGCCCAAGGTGCCGTGAAAAATATTCATTAGCAGTTTTAATTTGTGGATAATTTCTTCTACGTGTCTATTAATTGGAATGATGTATTTATTCAGTGAGATGACAGTTTCAACAGAGCAGACAAATTAGGGCAAAGAGTCTCTTTAAATATTCGGTGCAACTAAACCCACCATTGAATACAGACTCCATACAATAATCTTCAATAGGTTGCCATGTTCATTATGTGTTTGGTCCATAGTAAACCATAACGAAAAGAACTGGGTTTATGAATACCTTTTAGTTTTAGAAACGTCCTTGTATGACATTAAGGAAACACGTTATTTATTTGATGCTTTTTGCTGACAAGGTGAACACAAGGACTAGCGGCCACTGGAACCCTGTGAGGCCCTGGGCATGTGCGTGGCAGGTCCTACCAGTCGAAATGCAGGTTACTTTTGTGCCCCACACTCTTGCGCAACTGGACTTTGCCTCCTTGGAAGTACCCGCACTTAATAAATAAACAACTGTGAGGAACAGCACTTGTTTAAGCCTCCAAAAGAGGTGACCTCAGGGAAAGCAGTGGCAGAATCAGAGCACAGTTCTCTCAGAGCCCAGGGGACAGTTTCTGAAATCACTGGTGAATGCTGATTTATCATCTCGCCAGACACTTCCTGCTTCCCGAGACATTCTTCTGGTGATTTCTCTGTTACCTTTGCACTGATGGGCGTGTAGAAAAAAATTGAATCTCTTCTTGTTTCCAGGTTGCAGACTGGTGTCTCTGGGAGTAAGTTTCTGTGTATGTGACAGTCTTTTGCCCTCCTCCCACCTAATGGCCACTCAGTATTTGGAAGAACAATGAAGTCTCGCTGTAATATTCCCCTGCTGGCCGCCCTCCTGAATCTGACTAACCCTCTGCTGGCTGATGTCTGCAGGAGTGAGTCTTGGACCAGCTTAGCATTTTTTTTCCTTTCATTTTTGTCTTGCTTCAAGGACAGGCTGACAGTTTCTGCTAAAACACCCCAACAGCTATATTTGCATTTCTGGCAGGCTTTACCTTTCAAAAAGTTTCTCAGTCTCCTGTCTCCATGTATAGGAGACTTCCCTCCTCCACACCCTGGATGCTCTGGCCAGGTACCTGGGTGGGGTGTCTGCAAAGCATGGCTTCATGAGGTCTGCAGCATGTGCTGTGTGATGGCTTCATTTTCCAGACTTTTTTCGTAAAGATATTTATTTATTTGTTTGTTTATTTATTTATTTTTCTGACTACAAAAGAATCTTTCTACATATTCATGGTCAAAATGTTTGGGAAAAGCAAAAAAGCACAAAAGAAAAAAAAAGGAGAATCACTCACAAGGACACCTTTCAGTAAACTGTTAATTCCAGTCTCTTTTTCTCTCCCTTCCTTAATCCCTCCCCCCTCCTTCTCTCCCTCTCTAGATCCAATAGGCTCCACATGGGCAGCAACTAATCTTTGCTATGGGAATAAATGGCTGGGGGGAGATGTATTGAAGGGGCTCCCTTCTTCTTAACTCTTGCCTCCATGGAGCAACTCGCCTCCCCAGATGGGCAGAGCCTCAGTCACCCTCGTATCAGAGACACTCAGGAATCCTACACTTTTCCTCCAAATTTCAGTCTCATTTGAAGAAGCTAAGCCCTCAAGGCATCAGCTTAGCGTTGGGACTTAGTGGAAGGACGAGTTCTAAGAAACATTTTGCTCAGTGAGCAAGGCACCTGACATTATACATGCTGTGAATCAAAACTCAGGGTTTTATATACAAAAGGGAAATGTCATCGAGGTAGAAATGGAACTCTGAGAACAGCCCTGAGCACGCTGGGGGAACTCAGGTGTGCACCTGTCCTAATAGCCCACCTCTTGTCTGCACCAACTTTTTCTTTCTTTCTTTTTGTAATGGCGTACACATCTTGTGTTGCTTTGGACACAATTCTTATTCTCCCTCAGGGTTTGCTACTGTTTTACATATTTCTGCCTTCTGATTCTTAATGCTTTCTTTCTTCGTTTACTGAAACTATGTGAAAGCAAAGTGAAAGGTCTCCTCTATCCCCTGACAATGTCCGCCCCCTGGTTCCTTTTCATGAGTCTCAGCACTGACTCTTCCCTCGCCCTGGCCTGTTCACAGTTCTTGGAGAGGTGGGCTGGACGTACTGGTGTCCTAGGGCCAGGAGAAGCTCCGGCGCTGGTGACCATTTCACAATGTATACAAAAATCGAATCATCATGTTGTACACCTGAAACTAATATAGTCACGTGTGAATTATACCTCAGTAACAAAAACCATACAACACACAACCAAGCACGGGCATACCCACAGTACCCCAGCCGGTCGCACTCTCAAACCAGCCCAGAGGAGACGGCTCATGACCTCTCCCCCTTTCCTTCCTGTTTCACAGGCCATTGGCGAGTTCATTTTGGTAGACAAGGATGTGAAGATCAAAAAGAGAGGGAACATATACAGTCTCAATGAAGGTTATGCCAAAGAGTTCGACCCTGCTGTGACTGAGTACATCCAGAGGAAGAAGTTCCCCCCAGTAAGTGAGGGCTCTGGGGGAGGGCCCCTGAACTATGCACAAATGTGTTGGTTCATGATTTACCCTGGAGGGAAAAGCTGGAAGGGATGAAAGCGGTCCCTGTCAGTCTTTGCCAGTTTCTCTTGGCAGAATTAAATCAGGATAATAAGGCCAGCCGCTGAATGAGTTCATGGCGATAAAACATTTTTTACTTCTGGGGTCCCTGATCCCAGATGGTACAAAATGTGGTTCTGTCACCCAGGCATCTGCTCCATGGTGTCTGATGGATTTCTAGCAGTCGTCTCAAGACTGAGAGTATCCATCTTGGTATCTGTCTAAAGAGGTTACAATTACTGAATACAAAGAGAAGAAATGGCTGTCTGCAGAGCTGGTTCTATGTGGGAATATCCAGTTTTGTCATACTCTTGTCAAACGCCATTGAAGGCTGCTGTGTCCTGGGGAAGAAGCCTACATGTTGTTAGCACGACATTCAGGGCCCTCAGAGCTGGCCCAGGCTCTCTGTGCCACTTTCTCACCTCTCCTCCACCTTACTTTAGATCCCCGTCCTGTCCCCCTGTACTCCGGCTGCACCAGGCTTCTCCCCAGGCCCCAGACAGAGAGCATTTACGTCTCTACGTTGCCACACCTGCCTTTGCTTATGCACTCCCTCTCCCTCAAGATGAAACCCCACCCTTGCCCAGCTCCTTAGCTTGGTAAAATCCTTCTCAACCGGCAAGGTCCTGCTAAGCGGTACCATTTATGTGACGCCTGCCCCAACCCCATAACCAGAATCAACTGCACCCTTCTCAGAGTTTCTGTGGGAAATTTGACTTATGTAAGATGTGTGAGAGGCTGTCTCCATTATTCCGTTTTCTGCTCCTTGGGAAAAGAGCTTTCATCACATTTCCTAGCACAGCCCCAACCACACCCCTTCTATAAGTGCTCACTCAACAATTGCTGTATCGAATTAGTGTAGAGGACACACAGAGAACTCCCTTTCTTTCCCGCAACTCTAATTATTGCTGGTCTTAACCTTGCAGGATAACTCAGCCCCGTACGGATCCAGGTACGTGGGATCCATGGTTGCCGATGTGCACCGCACCCTTGTCTATGGAGGGATCTTTCTGTACCCAGCGAACAAGAAGAGCCCCAAAGGAAAGGTAAACAAGTCCTCTAAAGAGTGGTTGAGAAGCAGTACATTTCATTTGCAGCCCAGGGATTTGACTTAGGAAGAAAGAAAGGTTATGAGCGCTGTTAGACTCTGCAGTAGGGTGCTGCGGCATACTCCTATCTAGAGTAAAGGCTGTCCTGGTTATCAGCTCAAAATGGTCTTTCGAGAGCCCTTCCATTGCTAATGATAAGTAATGGTTTAATGGTCAGGAGGGGACTAAAAGAGCTCAGTGCGTCCAGTGGGTACATGGTTTGGCTTGGGCAAAATGAATTCCATTCATAAAGAGAAATGAAACAGTCCAGTCCCATTACCAAGGCAGCAAATCAAATATGTATTGTAAACAGAGATTATCTTTGATTACTTTCAAAAGGCATAAAATAGAAATAACTAAAGAGTCGACATTTGCTACTTGGAAAATCATATCCTTCTAGGGGAAAAAAAGACTCTCTGGGGAAACCTAGAGCTTTCAGGTGAGCTATTCCCACTGACCACCCACAGCATTCGTGCAAGCCGTGGGGTGGCTATGCTGGCTGATGCTGGCTAAGGGGCATTCCACTTTTCTTCTACACAAAGGGACAGTGTGTTTCCTTCCCAGGTATTGTCCTTTTGTTTTTCCCAATAGACAGACTGTCTTTCTTTTTCAGTGTGACAGGAAGAATAGGAACAATAATTCCCTGAAGTTAGTTAGAAATATGTATATTCAGATATGTTCAGATCTCTGTTTACGGCATATGGCGTCCATTTTACTGAAGGCATTCCTATTTACTTAAAAGATCACTCTTGCCATAGCCACCTCAGACATCCCAACCTATGTGATTGGCCTGCTTTATAGCACTTTTCTCTAATGACTCCCCCCAAAAAAAAAAATTGTTCCTTAACACAAATACTGAGTTTCCTTCTTTTTTTAAGTTTTGCAGATCTGGCCATGACACCTGTATAGAAATAGAGTCAGGAAACACCTGCAAAAAGCTGTCTGCTCAGTAGGCAGACTGCATGAAAATATATACAATAAAAAAGTTAATATTTAAAAGTAAATGCCAAGGCGTATAATATACTAAATCCCAACCCTCAAGCCTTAGGAGAATTATAAAAGGAATGTGTATAGAGTTGCAAACAATATTATACTGTTTGGAGGAGCCAGTCTGCTTTCCAGATGTCTGCAGCCAGACACAACCATGGATTTTTAAAATGCTTTTAGAATAGGCAAAGCTCCATCCAAAACACATACAGAATCAATCATTAGGTCCAGTTTCCGTGCTATAAAGAGAAGGGAACCATCACTTCTGCCAAAATGTCATTCAGTCCTGAGTCCAGGTGGTCTGTCTCACATTTTCATCAAGCAATCTATCCCTGCCTCTGGCTTGATAAATGGCTTAATTTAACCAAATGACTAAATTAACCATTTGGCCTTATATGCAACCTTGGTGTGTGTGTGTGTTGGGTGGGGGTTTACAACGTTATAGAAGGAAAGGGAGAGTATCAGTTACCTTGAAAACTTCCACCAGCTCTGCACTGTTTTGCTATGGAGTTAATCCTTTTTCTCTGTAATACCTTCTGCTGGGAGGACATTGTTCTCTACTCTTGTTTTCTAGCTGAGACTACTCTACGAATGTAACCCAATGGCTTACATCATGGAGAAGGCTGGAGGATTGGCTACCACTGGGAAGGAAGCTATATTGGATATCATTCCCACTGACATCCATCAGAGAGCGCCAGTCATCTTAGGGTCCCCTGAAGATGTGACTGAGTTCTTGGAGATATGCAAGAAGCATGGTGGCAAGTGAAGAGCCGACCTTGCCCACACCAAAAAGAATTGCCTTTTATTTGGACCTTTTATCTCACATGGCGCTACCCCATTCTGACTGTGCATTATACATTCCTAGACTGCAGAAATAAAAAGCATGGATATTTTTCACCATCAAATGCTGTGTAATGCCTGGTGCTGCCTAACCAAAATGCTATTTATATAATGCCACTGATGCTCAAGATATATTTTGAGTGGATAGAGGCAAAATAAACATATTCTTCCTTTTTCTAAAAAAACAACACAAAAACAAAACACACAAAAATAATAATCTTCGATGCTTTGTGTCAAATACTACTGTGTTTCCCCAAAAATAAGACCTAGCCAGACAATCAGCTCTAATGTGTCTTTTGGAGCAAAAATTAATATAAGACCAGTATTATATTATATTATACCCATTATTATATTATATTATATAGGACTGGGTCTTATATTATAATAAAATAAGACCAGGTCTTTTATTAATTTTCGCTCCGAAAGACACATTAGAGCTAATTGTTTGGCTAGGTCTTATTTTTGGGGAAACACGGTAGTAATAGTACTAATAACAGTTAATGCATATAACATTAGATAACTCACTTCATCTTCATAGCAACCTTATGAATTAGGTGCAATGAACAACCCATTTCACAGATGATGAAATCGATGACAGAGAGATGATGTAATCCCCCTAAGGTCTCCAGCTAATGAGTTACAGAGCTCAGATAAGAACCCAGGCAACCTGGTCACTAAACTGAGTTAGCATATTATCATTTCTCCTATGTGTTGTCTGTTGAGGTCTGGGCAGAACTAACCTGAGCAAGGCTGTTTATACCTCCAGCAAGGCTGGAGATAAGTTCATGGTGGAGCCGTCTATGACCTCTTGGCCTCCTGTACACGGGTATAATCATCTGAGTCACAAATGAAGGTTTACATTATTAATGGTGACTTTTTAAATAAAAACATAACACTTTACTGAACTAACAAAGCCTAGTAATTTCTATGGTCTAATTACCATAAGGAAAAATATTCATCATAAAAACAAAATTTGAGAAAATAGATTATTATTGCAAGTGAGTGTATTTCTTACTAGGCTCTCTGTATAAACAGTTTCTCCCTAGGTTAACCCTGGCTCTTTCTGGACTAGAATATCCAAGATCATGGCAAATTAGTTATATCAGGTGTTAAGAAACATCTGTGGCCTTTCTTGAGCTCTAGATATAAAAAAATATATATTTATTCTTACTTCTGAACTTGAAACAGGGTTTTGTGTAGATCCTGCTCCTTTTCCTCCAAACGTTGCTTGGTAATTCCATGGTTTTCCAACGAGGAAACTTAGTTTGATCTTAAACATTATATCTGCTTTTGTCCACTGATTGGACTCAAAGCCAGTATTTCTCCCACTCCAATTGTGGCTGGACCTCTCAGTAAAGTCCCCAGACTTGCAAAGCACCATTTGATTTTTAATCATCTTGTAAGTTAGTTCTTATAACTTCTGGTTCTCAAAGCATTGAGGGAGATGTGACAGTCTGGAAGCTGGATGGGAAATGATACTCCCCCTCCTTGCAGCCATGATGAAACCAAGCAAAACCACAAACAGATCCCTTTCCTCTGCTTTTGTTTGTGTATTCTGTGTGGTGTTTTTTGATTGAACCATGAGTTTCTTTAACTGAAAGTTTTCAATTGATACTTGTTTCTGTTCTAGTGTGGATGCAGCCAATCTTTCTCTGAGAAAGAAAGATAGGGACAAACCCAGAAAAACAGCAGCACAGCAATTCTTTGATGGTTCTTGGAACCTCAAAGCTGGATTTGACCATGGAGATCCTTTGATGCTCTTCACCAATGAAAGTGAAAGGATGGCGTTCACTGAGCATTGTGTTCAGAATTGGCAGGAACTCAGGTCTGTTGGTTGCCAAGTGCCACATCACACTGTCCCTAATATGGGAGGCCCCCTCTTACTTCTAAGTAAGCATATAAAGGAAAATAACTACCTCTAACCACTCAAATATTTGGTTGGTAAGGATTTTCTATCAAGCTACAGCATCAGCAGGATTTCTAAAGCAGCCCTCATACCTCCCTATTCCCACCTACAGGTATTGCTCTTAAAGGTTCCATAGCCATACCCTTCACCCTCCACATTAAAACAATATTTGGCCATTAACCTAAATTCTAATATTTTAAAGCAAAATTCTACATAATGGAGTACTTGCTGCTTTGTGTCTTTTGCCAAAAGCTAAGAAAGCATCCTTCAAGTTTGACTCCAGGGCACCCATCTTCCCTGGCTTTGCCACCACGGCTATGCCACTGGCATTTGCTGGAACACTCTATTACCAGTATGGAGGTAGAAGCTCTACATGAGTATCACTGGTTCCCCAAATACCCAGAGTGACTTTGGCCTGATCTCCAACTTTAAGCCTCAGAATAAAAAATTACAAGGCATACCAATGGGCAAAAAATATATTTTGAAAAGACAGAGCAAGCATCAGAACCAGACATAGCAGAGATATTGGAATTATCAAACCAGGAATTTAAACAATTCTCCAAGAATATTTAAATATCTTTAGCATGTATGCACCTAACGAAAGAGTCAAACTACATGAGTCAAAACTGATAGAATTGCAAGGAGAAATAGATGAATCTGCTATGATAGTTGGAGACATCAACAATCCTGTCTGAGAAATGGACAGATACAACAGACAGAAAATCAGTAAGGACATAGTTGAACTTAACAATACCATCAATCAATAAGATATAATTGGCATCTTTAGACTACTTCATCCAACAACAGCAGAATACACATTTTTCTAAGGCTCACGTGGAACATTCACCAAGGTAGACATCATCTGGGCACATAAAACACACCCTAACAAATTTAAAACAATAGAAATCATACAATGTCTGCTCTCAGATAACTGGAAATAAGCTAGAAATCAATAACAGAAAGCTAACTGAAAAGTAACAAAACACATGGAGATTCAACAACACACTTCCAAATAACATATGGATGAAAGAAGATATTTCAAGAGAAATTTAAAAATACTTTAAGTTAATTGAAAATAAAAACACAACTTATGAAAATTTGTGGGATCCAGTGAAAGCAGTCCTTAAAAGGAAATGTATAGCTTTGAATGCATATGTTAGAAAAGAAGGACAATCTAACATCAATCATCGAGATTTCCACTGTAGTAAACTAGAAAAAGACGAGCAAATTAAATCCGAAGTAATCAGAAGGAAAGAAATAAGAATTAGAACTCAATGAAACTGAAAACAAGAAATCAATAGAGAAAAATCAATGAAACCTAAGCTAGTACTTTAAAAAGATCAATGACATTATAAGCTTCTAGTCAGGATAACTAAATAAGAAGGGAGAGGACACAAGTTGCTAATATCAGAAATGAAAAGGGTGACATCACTACAGGTACCATGGACATTAAAAGGATAATAAAGGAATACTATGAATAACTCTATGCCCATAAATTTGATAACCTAGATGAAATAGATAAAATGAAAGACAGAATCTGCCAAAACTAATGCAAGAAGAAATAAGCAATATGAATAGGCCTGTATCTATTAAAGAAATTGAATCAATAATGAGTAACCTTCCAAAATAGAAATCACAAGGCCAAGATGGATTTTGGTGAATTCTACCAAACAATTAAGCAAAACATAATATCAATTCTCTAAAATCTCTTTCAGAGGATAGAAGCTGAGGAAATATTTCCTAGCTCATTCAATGAGATGAGTATTACCCTAATACCAAACCCAGACAAAGACATTCCAAGAAAAGAAAACTGCAAACCAATATCTCATGAACATAGATGCAAAAACCCTCAACAAAATATTAGCAAATCAAATCATCTAAAGTATAAAAAGAATTTTATACCACGGACAAGTGAAATTTATTCAGGTATGCAAATCTGTTTCAGCATTTGAAAATCAATTAATGTAATCCATCACATCAACAGACTAAAAAAAAAAATCAATGATCATATCAATAGATGTACAAAAAGCATTTGACAAAATCTATTCATAATACAAATTCTCAGTAAACTAGGAATAGAGCGAGATTTTCTCAAC